>NC_142750.1:14072584-14374251 GCF_051943395.1 Hippocampus bargibanti
ATTCATAATCTGATTTTGAAGCCTATATGCTTAATAATGTGAACGATTCATTTCAAGAGGGGGAAAACGCCCAATTCTAACCAGTGGGAAATTATCCAAATTCACTACATTGGCGTAAAATATTTCATTTGAAATATTTGCCTCCGGGCATACGCTTTTCAATTCCACAACTGCAAATGACAGAAAGTCCAATCCCTTTCCCATTTACAAAACGGAATGCAGTAAAACCGTCATTATTTAAGTATCATGTAGTCAATGTTTAGGCACGAGTCCTCAAATGTAGATCAATGGAAGTCGCACGTGTGCCAAATACAGGGTCCACTCACGTGTACGGTTTTACATTGGATAACCCGGTTCGGTCCTGCGCACAAAGTTAGCTGTTAGCATGCCATTGCGTCGCGCTGGAGTCACGTGAAACCAAAACACGTTCTTGAAATGGTCGATCGCGTACACGAGGTATTCACGCGCGTGTCACGAATAGAGGAAAATATCACTCGTCGTCCCGTTTAAAAGAATTTAGCTGGCAGAAGAGAAAAAGCGGCAACAAGAAAACCTGCCTGATTTTTGCGAAATTGATCGGTGACGTAGTTGTACGCCAGAGATTGCTTGTAATTTTGCCCTTGCGTGGCCCGCAGTTCTTTGAGTATTCCTCTGTAGATGCGTAAAGAGGACGGCGAAACGGACATCTTGGGACAATTTGTGATCGCCGAGCGACGCCTGCGCTCACCGAACCCGACCGAATCAATCAACCGTCGCACCATCGAGCAACCGCATTCGCCACTGGGCGGCGGTGTGTCGACTGCACATCATCGCCGGACCGAACAGGAGGACCGGACCGGACCGGACGGACCTGCCAAGACAAAGTTTTACGTCTTCTTTTCAAAGAGCTGCTTCTTTTGATCGGGTCGCCAAAAATAGACGGCGTTTTCGGCTCCCAAAGGGATCTTCTGTTTATCGATCTATTCCTCTTGTTTAGTTTTTCGGGATGTTTAGCTCAAGTAGTTCTTCACAAATATTCATTTAGTTGTCCACTCCTCTAAAAAAATAAGTCATTGGGAACCAATTAAGTTCGTAAGCCAAGGTCTCACTGTATTAATAATAATAATAATAATAATAATAATATTAATAATAATACATTTAATTTCTCATGCTCTCTTTAAAAAACACTCTGGGAAGTTTGGCATCACCCCTTATATAACCCGCTCACCCTTTTATTTCAAAACTAATAAACCCACAATTTTCTTTTGTTTATTGATTATTTTCACTTTTACTTTTTAATACTGAGCATAAGGCAAACAAGTCTGAAGGGGCCACTGTGATAACAAGATAACAATAAAGCTGTCCTCATAACACAGGCCACACATATGGTTACGGCAATGTAAATATCTGCCTTTTTTAGTATATATCAGCTCTGCTGTTTTATTTTCGAATAAAAGGCATTTGAAAAGTGAAAACGTTGATATTGTTCGTCCATAAAAAAACTTCTAAATCGAATATAATATACACATTTCGCCTTACGCACTCTGTCTGGGAACCAATTAAGTTGGTAAGCCAAGGCCCCACTGTACAGTTCCCCTTTTTGTGAGATGTGCGCGTGCGCGTGTGCGTGCGTGTGTATATATATGCGCGTCCCGTTTTTTTTTTTTTTGCCACAGATTTTGACCAATCACTTGCGGGCGGCTTCAACCAAGATGGCGCCGGGGGAGAAGTCGTCTCCTCAAGCTGCTCCTCAATTCGTTCACCTCAACGGGCTTGCTCCAACACTCGTTCTACTTCGTTCACTATGTTTCCACACGCAGAAAGGTAACTCAAACTTTTCAGAAAAACAAAACAAAACACTTGTTGTGCTTTCTGTTGATGTCGACATGTTGGCAATAGCGTTCCCAAAGTGGGTGCAAACGCCGTATTTGTCTTTTTTATGTGGCAAATGCATTTTTGCCAAAACAAGCAGTTAGTACTTGTACACTAGCGAATTTCGACAGGGCAAACTCAGTTGATCTTGGAGCTACAAATCAAATAGAACAGAGTTAATATGTATTCAGCCTTTTACTTTGGATGTATTTATTTTTATTTCACATTATTATTTTATTTCAGATTGAATGACTGTGTGTTTGTGTTGTCATATTATTTTGTGATGTATTTTTTTTTTCTCTTTTGACTTCAAGATGGCGCCGCGAGAGTGGCTACCTTTCCAGCAGCTCCTATTTTTTGTTTTTCTACTTCTTTCTTTCATTTCCTCTTCCTTTCACAACTTTGCTGCTGCGAAAAGTCAATGTCTCCACTGCAAGACGAATAAAGGGCAATCCACTCCAATCAATTTAAAATAGTTGTAACACGTGCGTTCGCTGCTGAATGGGTCCATAAAGATTCACTCGACCAGCTGCACGCATGATCGCTAATTTTGCGTGACGACTGAACAGGGGGTTTTCGCACGACAATAAATAAAAAGCTCAACATACCGCAAGTCTTAAAAATATGCTTCACCGTTCTTTTTGTGACATTTCCGACAACATTACATGGTTGACGGACATTAAGAGTTTGCTTTATGAAACTACAGCCCGTTGTCCGCCTCTTTTTATACTCTATGTCAGTGGTCACCAAACTACGGCCCGTGGGCCGTATCCGGCCCGTCAGCACATTTGGCCCAGCCCCCTGAACAATACCAGAGATGCGATCAGATTTTTTTCCTGTTTGGCCTCCAGAAAAATAAAAAATCCTTTTACAAGTCAAAGGTCGGTTTTCGATCATTATCTGTTCCTATTTTAATCAATGTAATCAATGTATGTTGTTTATAATCGCGATTGAACAATACAAACCCGCCTGCTCACAATAGAACGCTAAAGGAGTCGGTCACAATGCGACGCGACACAAGAAAGTGACATCTGAGGAAGTGGAGGGGAGTCCACTGGTACATTCAGGTGCGCTCAGTTTGGCGCTCTATTTGGTCCCACACCTTTTTTCTCTTGTAAACCTTCCTGTCAAAGAGAGAACGGAATAATGGCGAAACATTTAGGTAAGAGAAAAAGTGATTCAGAATGCAGGGTATTTAACCTGCAGTGGACAAACGATGATTTTCATGTTGAATGCAAAGAAAAGGCTGCTTATCTCATCTGTCAAGAGGCGGTGGCGATATTCAAAGAATACAATCTTCGCCGACACTATGAATTCCGTCACAAAGACAAGTACGATAGCTTGCAAGGCCAAATAGGAGCAGACAAACTCTCAAAGCGAAAAGTGGACTACTATCTCAGCAGAATACATTTGTACGCCAAGCTCAGCTGAAGAAGGCATCCGTTCGGGCCAGCTTTCGGCTTGCTAAGCTGATGGCGAGCAGCGGTAAGCCTTTCACGGACGGAGAGTTTGTTAAGAAATGCACGGATGCTGTCGCGGAAGAGAAGAAAGATGCATATAATGTCGTAGGTCTGTCGGGGAGTACAATCACCAGACGTGGTGAAGAAATCGGGATGAATGTAAATGCCCAGCTGCGGCAGAAGACGAACAAATTTGACTTTTAGCACTGGACGAGAGCACGGACGTGCAAGACACAGCGCAACTGCTCAGTTTTATTGGTGGAGTTAGCGCAAACTTTGAGATATGCGAGGAGCTGGCAGCCCTCCAAAGTCTCAAAGGGACTACAACGCGAGAGGATATTTTGGACCAAGTGTACCAAACCATGGAGAAGTTGGACCTGAGTTACAGAACTGTGGTGGTCTGAAAGACGCAGTCAAGCCCAACGGTCTCATTGACTTCGATGCCGCCCTCCCAAACGACACATATCCAAACCTAAAAAAAATACGCAATGAAAATGTCCACAGTTTTTGGCAGCACGTATATCTGCGAGAAAAGCTTATCTCGCATGAAACTGCTGAAATCTCCGATGAGATCAAGATTGACAGAAGAACATTTGCATCGGTGCTTGCCACTGGCTGTAACTAGAATGGAACCTGATCTTCAACTTCTCACCAACCAAATGCAGGCCCACAGTTCACACTGATGAACAGACATCGGTAAGCTCACTTTTCTGACTTGAATGAGTCATTCTGAGCACAAACAAATAATCATAATCACATCTACTGGGATAAAATCCATCTTTACAGCCATACTGGTAGTGAAATGTATTGTGCGGTGTAGGTGCTGTATCACTTAGTTGACTTTGTCAACCTGCTTCCTTTGTGGTTTTCACAGGGAAGTTGATGAGAGAGAGAGAGAGAGCTGCAAACAGCGCCGTCTGTGTTGCTTTGCGTAAGCAGGTTCGGTAAATGATACAACTTGTGGATAGAGTTGAGGTTCTTTATTAGGACGGCTGTGTTGGTTGGAAGGAGAAGGTAATTGACATGCGTGGCTCTCATCAGACTGGCTTGCAGCAGTGCGCATGCTCCTTTGGTTTGTAGCCAGGCATCACTAGTAGAACATGCAAATACGATTTGCTAATATCGTTACAGTGTCTACAAGCCTACTGGAACCGACAAAAGGACTCTAAGGAAGGAACACAAGAACTTTAGGAGACTGCTCATATGTGTCAGAGAGATTCTGCTCTGACAACTGAGCTGAACTTTTATCTGTTAAGATTGTGCATGGCACAACACATGTTTTGTCATATCAGAATCAGAATCATCTTTATTGCCAAGTATGTAGGACACACAAGGAATTTGTTTCCGGTAGAACACGCTGCACTAGTATCGTTGTCAAAAAAACTGCTAAGTGGCACTATACAGTTCCATTTGGCTACTGTTCAAAGAGTTAATGGCTTGGGGGAAGAAGCTGTTTAAATGTCTGCTGGATTTTGGATTTTGGATATTGTCCCTATGCTGTCATATTATTTGTTATTTAGTTTTTTTTGTTCTTTTGACTTCAAGACGGCGCCGCGAGAGTGGCTGCCTTTCCAGCAGCTCCTATGTTTTGTTTTTCTACTTTCATTCCTTTCATCACTTTGCTGCTGTGAAATGTAAATTTCTCCACTGTGAGACTAATAAAGGCAAATCCAATCCAACACAAAGTCAATGTTCCATAGCTTTTTTTCTATTATTTATTTCATAAATGTTGTTATTTATTTCCTGTTTTTCTATAAAGAACCAAGAGAGAGTTATTTAGTTCTTATTTATTTCATTAGTAGCGTTGTTTGTTCCCTCTTCAATTGCTGCTGTGGACTGCAAATTTCCCCATTGCGGGACGAATAAAGGTATTCTGATTCTGATTCTGATTCTGACTTTTTTTCTGGAAAGGGTTATTTGGTTATCGGATTGGATTTGCCTTTATTCGTCTGACAGTGGAGAAATGTACATTTCACAGCAGCAAAGTGATGTTATGTTATGTGTGGCTTTCTGGAAAACACACTTTTTAAGCTCCCCTATGATCGTCACACTTTTTCTGTTACAAAGTGACAGCGTCACAGAAGGGAAAAGTCACGTGGCCCTCACAGGACAAAGTTTGGGGACCGCCGCTCTCTGTTCCCAACTCTGCGAAGTAGGTTGGATTGGATTTGCCTTTATTAGTCTCACAGTGGAGGTTCCGGTGTACTTTGTGGCTTGAAGATTCGAGTGGTCCAACTGCAGTGTTTGACCTGATGTTCCGATGAAAGCCTCTAGAGGGAGCCATTCTGTCAGGGTTTGAAACAGCGGTTGGGTTCCTCGACATTTGCACACAACCCCCCCCCCCCCCCCGGCTCGATTTCTCCCCACACTCTTTCAATGAATACTAATGCAGCGATAGGCCCCCCCCCCACCTTCCTACCCACCTCTCTTCCTCCCATCTTTTCGCGGGGATGGGCGGGAGGTGGGAGACAGAGCAATTCCAGCTTGACATTTTTTCCTCGTGAGGCAGGTAGTGCTCGACTGTCCGTCCTTTTCTTCTCTTCCCGCCGCAACAATGTCTTACCTGTGTGAGTGGCGGCGGAGTTGAGGGACGCCCGCTTTTCCCTTCACTGGATGGGCAGCTATTTTGGCCAGGGGGAGAGAGAAGAGAGCAGAAGGCGGCAGGGGAAGGGGAAGGGGAAGGGGAACAACTGGCCTCTTCCGCACATTAACCGGAGACGACGGAGGCCGCTGGAGTATTTGCTTTTATCTTCCGTTTTCTCTTCTTTTTTTTCCTCATCGCACTGCTGGGAGGTGCTTTGTCTGTTCATTTGCTGGCGCTTTCACTTCTCTGTCTCCTCATCTATTTTGCCATTTACCTGCTCAACAATTTTTTCTATGTATGAGTCGGAAAAGGAGAGTGAGAGCGACTGGCAAGAATCAATCGGAAAAGGATTGTTTTTCTCCCCCCGTCCTTTTGTTTTGGATCCCCTTTCCATTCACTCGTTGTCCCCCGTCGTCGCTGGCTGTCACCTCCGGCCCTTTCTTTTTCTTTTTCTTTTTCTTTCTTTCTTTCTTTCTTTCCCCGCGCAGCCCACGCTCCCCTCCTCCTCCTCCTCCTCCCTTCGCTGCCTCCTCCTCTCGATGCCGCTCGTTGTCCGCTCATAACTTGGGATACTTTTTGATTGCGGCCAAAGCGATCGAGACATTTTGATCATCTCTCCTCTCTTTTGTACTTTTTCAAAACTTTTGTACCCTGTTGCCTATTCGCCATCTTCTAGTTGTGTGCTCTTTCCGCCCAACGCATCCTTTTTTGGGCGCTTCTTAAACCTAACACTAGGTAGGTCCTTTTTAGCGTTAAGTGTCTGTCTGTCTGTCTGTCTGTCTCGTTTTCTTGCGCAAGCCATATTTTTGAAGCTCTATTGCTGTGCATTTGCTGCGCGTTCCCTGACGCGCTCGGTGACCCGGACTGCCGTGGCTCTTGCCTCCTCCCGATCGTTCCGTTCTATTTCTTGTTCTGTTTGACTACAATGATATCCGCCGTGTCATCAAACAAGGAGCGCCTCCCGATGCCGCCGCCATCAAAGCTCATCCTGGCAGCGTTGTCATTTCTGTCTTAGCGAGCGTCCACAGAGGACAAAGTCTGCTTTTGTCTATTCATTTCGACGTGACATCATGTTTCAAATGCGGCCCCGACATCCGACATCTGTTCTGTGGAGGACGTGTTCATTCATTTGCAATGACGCTTTTGTGAATCAAATGAGACTTATATTCAAGCGAGCGACAATTTGTTCTGGAGTCTAGAAAAAAAAAAAAAAAAAAGATGTCTAGAATCTAGACCAGCACTGAGTCTTCATGTCGGCCGCCGTCTGTGTTTCTACACTCCCCCCCCCCCCCCAAATCATTCCCTCCCACCCTACCTACGTTCCATCTCACATTGCTCTCAACTGACTCGTTTCGATTTGAAAGAGAATGGACTAGGAGGAAGAAAAATAGTTTGTTTTTGGCCTGCCCCGCCCGCTCCTTGTAATGATGGATATCTATAGTCCTTTTGGTATAATATGGCACCTGTTTTGGACCTTTTAATCTCCACCGTGTAACAATGCGACACGTACGGGGTTTCATTCCCATTTGTTTGGCTCATCGGCCATCTTAAAATGAGATGACGTCACGTCACGGTTACTTTGTCTTGCTCGTGATCAGAATAGTTGCTATTCGTTTAGCACAGGTCTGATACTACCTATTTAATTATCATCGTATTACGCCGATTGCAATCCAAGGAACATCGACCCCATTTTATTTCTTCTATTAAAGGCCACTTCCCCGGCCGGCGAGGCGAGCTGCAATGGCTTCCGGTACATGACAATCATAAATGACAAAAATTGGATGACTGGGAAACAATTACCCACACGTGTGTGCTCGATGGAATATTTTTTATTTCTATTTTTTTGTCTGTGGAATTTAAATGTCCACATTTGGATATACAATTTCACATCTAAAAGTCATAGCTGTCACAAATAAGGTATTTTTATGATTTATTTGATTTGTTTATTTCATGCTATTTTTTTTTTTTTTTTTTTTCGGGCAAATGGACTGAAGTTGCTTTGCAGTTTTCATCCTTTATGGCTTTTCATGAATAGACTGAGGAGCCAAGCAGTGTCTGTGTCGAATCGATAACATAATGCTGATTCGTACCATTACTCCTGCCAGCACAACTGATTGATTATTTGATTAGATTTTTTTTTTTCAGTAGATGAGTACGCTGCTTGGAATTCACTCGTGCCGCTCATGTGTATTATTTTATTATTTATGCTGAATTATGAGAGATGGGAAGAGGGACAAACAGCGCGTCAGAGAGAGGGAGAGAGAGGCCCTCTCATGCACCTCCCTATAACCTTATAACGCGATATAAACTGTCCATTGTTGTAACAACCGTTGTCCCTTAAAGGTAAAGGATTCGGGTTCATTGTATCAAGCATATTTCATATTTTGACGTGTTTCAATCTACTGGACAGCAAGAGTCACGGACGGGCAAAGTGCAAGCGTCACCGCGAACCGACCGCCTGAGTGAGACATTCAAGCGTGTCAAATGCAAAATGAACTTCCACTCAGACTTGGCCAGACACGTCCAAAAGTTCAGCTCTGATTGACCCCCTTTTTTTCCTTTGATCAACTCTCCGGTGGTTGACATGAAGCGTGTGTGTGTGTGTGTGTGTGTGTGTGTTTGTCTGATTGTTTCTCGACTGCCACATGTGCCATGATGCAAAATGGACGGAAAATGGATTTTGATCGCGACTGGGTGACGTCCCACTTACGACATCCTGTTGTCAAGATTGTAAACTGCGCTTTTTGGAACAATTTGACACCACTTTTGTGTGACAACAGCAATGGCGTTGAATGTCTGTGATATCTTAGCATGGTTTCCATTTTAACCAAGACGACATTTGATTTGTCAAAGCGGCAGTCTTGTCAATCATTCAAACTGAGTGGTGGGCCATGGATTTCACCACGAGGCCTTCAGTAGTGCTACGTTTGAATCAAACCAGACTGAAAAAACGTGTGTTGTGATTTACTGCAGGTCCACTAGGGGCTACCATTAGCCAGGAAATAACTGAGCGACCTTTGTTAACGAGGTCCATTTTTTCTTGAAAGGTCGGTCTTGAAAATGCATTTAACAGTAAATCTCCAACCAAATCCATTTCTTCTCCCCTTCAGCCATTGTGGCTTGACAAAACTGAAACTGTTATTCAATCAACGCGACAATGTATTTGCTTATGCAGCTCGCTACCGATACTGCGTGCTAGCTCTGGCCAGTATGCACTTGTCACTAGCAGCTTGCGATCAGAGCAGTTTTCGCAAACTAGGATTGGCTAGTTACTAGCCGATCCTAGTTTGCACCTGCAAGAATGCGATGTTAGCCCTTTTGGGTTGCCAAGTCGAAATCTGATTGGTTCGAGCAACACTTTGATCGACACATTTGATGTGACGGGGCACGCAGAACTGATTTTGAAGACGTACAGGTAGATTTCTGACCCTGGTAACAAATGATGCCTGAAATGTGATTGGTTAAATGCTTAAATACCATAACACACCTGGAAGCAGCGCAAGAGGGGAAAAGCAAGGAAAGGAAGTTAGTTGAAAGCCAATTTTAGTATGATTTAATAATAATTCATGGACAAAATATAATTCACGTCAGTCCGTGATTCAGATATTTTTAGGCCAGCAGAGAAGGCTTTGCAGGCATTGACACTGTTCAAAGCGCCTCGCTCGTGCGTTATAACCATGGTCATCCCATCCAGCATGTAAATATCTAATCGTAGCGCCAGAGAGATCTTTGTACGTGCCTTAATTTTATAGTGGTGCATGTTTTTTTTTTTTTGTGGTAGAGCAGACATTCTGGGTGTTTGATGTTCAACTCCAATTGTTGTTCAATGCTTGTTTTTCATTCAACGTGGAGCTTTGATGTTGTGGTTGAAAAAAAACCCAACAACAACAAATCGTGATGAAGTCCCAACCCCGCCACGGTTTAGTGTTTTAAAAACTCCTCTTATTATGAGCTTATGAGGGGAAAAAGAAGTAAGGCCAAAGAGCCTTGGGCCGACATGATCTTCATCGATAAAAGGGCCATTGTGTGAGGGAAGACGGCAGGAGAATACTCATCTCCTCCTGCCGTTTCCTTTTCCTCCCCATCTTCTTCCCATGCGAAGCATCGCATCTACTGAGTCTGAGGACTAAATTGGCCTTAATTAAACTGCCTCAAATTGAGCACTTGGCAAGGTGGGTCAGCGCCAAAAAGACCCAAGAAGAACTTAAATGAATGATGGATGACATGGGATGTTTGTCTTCCATAACATGGTTTGTCCCCGTGTGTGTGTGTGTGTCTTGCACGGTGATTAAAGCTTATGCGAGCCAAGGAGCCAATTGAAAACTAAATCTGGATTTTATTGGCACACTCTCCTCAAGCAGCCGGAATATAGGTCATAATCTAATATAAAAAGGCTGCTCAATAATTCATCTGAGCCGATTAAAAGACAGACTTGTATTGACGCAGACGACTGTCCGGGACGCGTGTCCTCAGAGTGAGCTTGAAAGCAACAGTTGAGCTCCTTTGCGGCGTTTGTAATGAAACCAAGCCCATCCGTCCGTCTCTTTTTAACCCGCACGCTTCGACACGCGTTGGGCGAGTTTGTGCGCGGCCCAATTGATCTATTAAATATGAACAGAACAATCTGTTAGCCCGCAGCAAAGCGTTTATTATTCACTGACACGTGTCAATGAATAATCTCTTCACCTTTGGCAAAATGACGGCGATTGTCGCTTGGAATCAAATTTGGACTTCTTCCGAGGTTCAACGCGTTGGACCTGAAAACGGGCTTCCCAAGTCTGCGTTCATTAAGATCAGCTCAGATCATCTTCTCATTCGGACCTTCAGAAAGAAATCCCGGCTTGGGTCTCTGCCACAAATTGATTTTCCTGAAAGCCCGGATGGACCATTGCTTGCGTTCATCGCCTTTTCAGTGGCGCTACCGTCAATATTCCTACAACACTCTTTTCCGCGTTCAAATTCTTGCTAATCGCGTTCTTGCTAATTTTCGAGCGCATTGTGGAGGATGAAAGGGAGAAAACGTCTACCGAGATAAGAAACCGAAGCCGTGTAGAAACTGCTGACTGTCAGGCGCTCAAACTTCAGATAACCGATAGGACGTCAACTTGTGGAGATACAGACAAAGTCATCAAGCAAGTATTGAGCAACCTTTTGTTCAGAACACAATACCAAATTTGACGCGGAGGTATCATTCAGGAAAAAAAAACACCAGAGGTAACCTTCCGGAATTTTGTGACATCAGTACCATCATACCACAGGTGTCAAACTCAAGCTCAGGAGCTAAAGCTAGCCCGCCACATCATTTCATTTGCCCGTCAAAGCCAATCGTGTCAATTTGAAGAATTTTTCCTAAAATTTGTACTCAATTTGTCCTTTGCGATAACGTTGACATTTTGTAATTCTGTTTATGTTCACTTGAACAATAATCCTTTCCCCCCAAGGACTTGAACGGTGGCAGGCGTACAGGATTGCAATTCACATTCACGCTTCTCCTTGCGTTCACGTGTAAATTAGAAAATATCAATCTGGATCGCGAAGCGGGTTCAAAACCGTCTTGGCAGCACGAAATCGGGCGTTCTCCGACGCAACCGTATTGTCCTTTCATTTGTATTAGCGACGCCGAAGCAGGTTTGATGAAAGATAATGCTCATTCGACGCCAAGGGTTGTTAGCGATGAGCGTGGAGACGATTTAGTCCGACGGTACATCTGGTGCAGAATCGGAATCAGAAACATCTTTCTTGGCCAAGCATGTGGAATAAACAAGAAATTTGTCTTTGGTAGAACACACTGCTCTAGTGTCATCATAAAAAAAGACTTTACAGGCTAATCTAATCTAATCTAATCTAATCTAATCTAATGTAATCTAATTCCTGAATGTAAATGGTACCTCCCAGGAACAACTGTAAGACAATGTGCAAAATATCAAGAAGACAGTGGGTCATGTGAGTACAGAGCTACAATGAAGATCACGCAATGCTGTTCCACAGGGTTGTGCAAAGCCGCAAAGAGGCACTTAGATTTGGTTTACTGTTTTGACTTTAGAGAGTTAATGGCTGGCGGGAAGAAGCTGTTTAAATGTCTGAAGGATTTGACACGCATGGATCAGTAACGCCTGCCTGAGGGGAGTAGCTGGAAAAGGTGGTGGGCAGGGTGCGGAGGCTCCAGTAGGATTTTCCGCGCTCTCGTCTTGATTCTTGCAGTGTGCAAGTCCTCGAGAGTGGCTAGGGCGCTGCCAATGATTTTTTTTTGCCGCCGTCCTAACTGTCTGACGTAGTCGGATTTTGTCCATTTTTGTGGCAGCCACGAACTAAACCGAGATGGGAGAACACAGGATTGATTCGGTGACTGCCATCACGTAGCACGTAACATTCTAATCTATCAGGCCAGTTTTCCGTTTTGAGTCTGCTCAGTAGTTTTTACCATTGCCAATCACACAGTTGACGCCTTGGCGTTATGAGACAGATTTAAACAGATTAAGGCTGGATCTAGCTGTTCCCTTTCTTAATTTACAAAATCACCAACGTGTATTTGTTTGCTCGTTCTTAATTGAATCAATCCTTCGGCCTGTCTTAAAAGTGTGAGTGAGCCGCCCTCCGCCCCAGTAACCGTCTGCCCTCCTTGTTCTCCTTTACGAGCAGCAGACTGGCAGATGTCAGCTGGCCGGGGATCAGAAGAGAAGAGGAAAGAAGCCGCTCCCGTGGCGTACGTTTACCCCGAACTTGCCGCTTTCTCCCTTGGAATCGCTGTGAGTTCTCCAAGCGACATCAACCGCGTCACTCCGAACCAAAGTTACCGTAGCAAACTTTTCATTCCGGACATCTAACATTGACAAAGTGAAAGCCGGCGTGCCCGTGAGTTGGAGATGAAACACTGTTGTTTAAAAAAAGAAAGAAAGAAAGAAAGAAATGTCACCGACATGTTGTTTTAGCCCTTTCTGAGTTCACTCCGAGTAATTTTTCCAGTAATTGCCTGCGGATGGATGCTATCATTCAAATTTATGAGACGCGCTTCTCGCTGGAAACCGTCCTTTGTTATTCCTTCATAATTCCTAATCACTGTGACGTGACATCATACATAGCACCTCCGACTCATTGAATACTCGTTTGGTTAATTGCCTCCTGATGATAAATACTTGAACGAATATCCAGTCACAAGATGCGTTTCGGGACAACTACATGCCCCCACATACCCTCATTAGAATCCTTTAAAAAAAAGGGTCATGTAGAAAGCGTCTTTGTTGCTATTGCATCCGTGTTTGGAGCTTGCCGGATAGTTGCCACCGAACAATCATCATCTCCTCTCATGCGGTGCTCTCGTAGTGCGGTGTCCCTCAGTCCGAGGCTATGAGAGGGAGAGCGGAGGCCCAGGCAGCGCCATCATGCTACTTCTGAGACGCGGGGATGAGACTTGGGCACACGAAACGCAAGGTAAGATGAAACCAAATGCCTTCTCTTGGATTCGAGTTCTTTGGTGCTGCAATTTCAGGGTGGGGAAAAAGGATGTGATTCCAAAATGACTGTGATTTCTTTGACACCTCCTCTTCGCTATTCGGCAGCTGAACCGCACACAAAAACAGAGCGAGGGTGCCTCGGTTTTTGTTTGCGCCTGGTTTTGAAACGCGGGGCTGTCAACTGTTGCGCTCACCAACAGGGCACTCGTAACACAGTTCCTCCTATTACTTAATCGTCTGCCTTGGCCCGCTGTAGGGAGGATGGGGGGGGGGGGGATAATGGAGTGCCTCTGCCTCAGCCCGTCGTCATTAGCTGAAAGTCGCGCAGCTCCGTGGGCTAATGCTGACGCTGCACCGCGCCGACAACCGACTTACATCATGGGACATTACCATATAGATGAATTGACTGCACTGTTGCGTCGCGTAAACGGTAATCCTCGCTCCTCCTGGGGGAGCAGCTGGTGTGGTGGTGGTGGTGGGGGGGGGGGCACTCATCGTGGTGTTTTAGCTCCCCGGAGGCTTATTCCGTCCCGTCGGATCGGACAGTCTCCAAATAGCGTCACTTTGCCAAAATACAATTTGAAAGCCTTACTCACGGAAATACTTTTGATCAAACTTTGTCGTACATTTCATTCCGAACCCCCCCCCCCCCCCAAAATAAATAAAATAAAATAAATGATTGAAACAATATAAGACCTGGTTGAAGTGGAACTTAGAGATCTGCCATCTGTTGGTGAATGGAGATACTGTGATACCTCCGCTTACAAATTTAATTGGTTCCCGAAAGTGTGTGTAAGGCGAAAGGTTCGTCTGCCGAACATTTATTTCCCATAAGAAACCATTAAGAATGAGAATAATGCGTTCCCAGGTCCCCATCAAACATACATTTCGACTAAACAAGCCTTAAAACTACACAAAATAGACCTTATCTTATGCATAATAAATGTGCAAGACAGAAACACACTTCGGCACACGGAGCAATGGTCGACTTAACATACTTGTAGTGGAACGCTAAGTCACACAAACGCACACCTCGTTCGTGTTTCTCAGAATCAAAATCATCTTTATTGCCAAGTATGTAGAACACACAAGGAATTTGTTACCGGTAGAACACGCTGCACTAGTATCGTCGTCAAAAAAAAAAAAAAAAAACTGCTAAGTGGCACTATACACTTCCATTTTGGCTACTGTTGAAAGAGTTCAAAGAGTTAATGGCGACGGCGGGAAGAAGCTGTTTAAATGTCTGCTGGATTTAGTGCGCATGGTTCTCGATGATCTTCTTCAGCTCGACCGTCATTTTGTTTTGTGTCCTCTTCGGCTGAACACTAGCCCGCGGTGGGGTCTTTTTCCGTCCCATCATAGCAAAAGTATCCTTGATAACAAACCACGTATGCACTCAAGGAAAGGGATGATGAAAACAAGTCCGCCAGCCACCACGGCGCTGTTCGATTGTGCGGTTTGGTGTTCTTCCGCCGAGAACTAGTCCGCCGGCCACCGCGGCGCTGTGTGGTTTTGTTCGTCCGCTGCCCGAAAACTAGTTCGTATGCCAAGATTATATTCTCGCAAATGTAATGTTCGTAAGGCGAAAAGTTCGTGAGCTAAAGCGTTTGTAAGTCGAGGTATCACCGTATTACAATTTAAAGATATAGTCGGTCTTTGCTTGCGAATTTGCATCTTCTCAGCTTTATTTTCCATGTTCTTTTTTTCCCACTGCTTGTCCTTTCACCCCTCAGCCCTGCACCCCTTTTTCATGCAAAATGTTGAATATTCATCTGTGGTTTTTTTGAAGAATAATTTGGGTTTGTAAAAAAAAAAAAACAGAAAGAAAAGACATATAATTGAAATATACCTTTTTTTTTCAATTTGCCCTCCCCAAATTGTTTATATTGTTAAATGAATGACAATTGTGGGCCGGCCACCAGTTAGCCCTTCCATCATTAGTCGAAGCGCCCTCATTTTTAGAATCGAATCTCTGTGGAGCGAGGTTGCCAAATCTAACACGACCAAACAATTATTTCCACTCCATTGGAAGTGTACTTTCAAAGTAAACATACATTAAAGTGAACTATTTAAGTTACAATGCTCCTGAAAAATTAATGACTTTGGTTATCATTATATTGCATCCCATTTTCAACTCCTTTGAATGGCCGCATTCAGATTTTGTTAGCCGAACCCCCGCAATGTTACCTTCGGGGGCAGATGAAGATACGCCGTCCTTCTGTTACTTCCGAGAGGTGTTATTTCTTGCAAAGTCTTCACAACATATGACCATATCTAGCCCCTACATTCTTCTTCTCACTTCTGTGAGCAAGTCCTGCGTTTGCGCCATGCACGGAACCGAGGCAACATTTGAAAAGGTGTCTTAGCCTCAGAGAAGTGAGGCGGATGACAAGTCGGCTGCGGTGTAAACATCGCTGCAAAAATGGGGGTTAAAAAAAGGGAATTTTTTCCTCCCTGTCCGACATGCAAAGGTCTGGAGAGCTCGCAAGAAGCGAAATACTCCGCAAATGGACAAAGGTTTCATATTCTTAAGGCCGTCCATTTTCTGTCAGTTACATTTCCTTTAATATTGTCTTTGCCGTTTTTTGGTCTTTCAAAATCTTACCCCCCCCCCCGGCCACGCCCGCGCACACTCGCGTGCACTTAAGCTTATTTTTAATGATATCTCTGTATCAAGGGATTCTCTAATGGCAGCAGCAGCTTTGCCCGTTAGACCAAAGCAAATTCCATCATTTCAAGGGGAATGTTTTTTTTTTTTTTTTTTTTTTTTTTGCAACGTAAGCCATTTTTTTGACACCTCGTAATATTTTAAAGCCAATATCGACGCCGTAGCCATTTCGTCCCTTTTTTCCCCCCACAGGTCGCAGGTCAAAGTGATGCATCGTAAAATGTTCAGCAGGATAGGACTTTCTGGGGCTAATCGCTCAGTAAAAAAACTCACTGCTTCTCCCCCCCAAAAAAAAAAAAATTAATGCGCAGTTATGATTCATATTGTCGGATGGGAAATAATTTCTTTATTTTTATGGTTGTAGTTCTTGATGATGTACGGACTTTTTATGACTCTAGTGCTGTTTAGTAATGTGTTTGCTGCGTACAAAATATCCCCCCCCCCACCCAAAAAACTCCAACAAAAACAAACAAAACAAAAACAATCTTAATGAGAAAATGAACCAATAGTGTTGGTTTAATTAGCATCAATTGCAGACAACCCCCCACACACACACACACAACTCCATGCTTGCTTGCACACTCTTAGACACTTACGCTATGTTATCCGCGGACAGTCGCGACCACCTCGCTGTGAGAAACGAGACGTCCCCCCCCCCCCCCCCCCCACCCGCCTCCCCCAAGCCAGCCCCCGCGGACACGCTCCCTGTGGTGGATAGAAGCCTGTGGCGAGGTCTTCATAAATCAAGACGCTTGCGCCGGCTCCTTTTTAATGAAAACTGAGTCAGGCCGCCTTGATTATGAATTGTACTCGTCCGCCACTGAATAGAATATACAGGCTCCGCTTGTCGACGCCCCCAACTCCGCTCCGATGCCCCCTCCCCACCTTGTCTTTCCTCTCGCATCAACTCTTCAATTGTCGGAAATGGAGAACTTTCGCAGCAGGCTTTGGCCACGCACAGCTGCCGAAGGTTGACAGTATTGAGAAATAGCCCCGGAGCTTCGCGGTTGTAATAATAATAATAAATGTAATAAGTCACAATACGGAGTGCGGCGCCACCGGGGTCAACGCCGTTTCGATCACGTCAAAGAGCCGGCCGGGAGGAGCCAAACGCGCCGCCACCTGCCGCCGTTCCTTTCTTCGTCGCTGCTGACGCACTTGCAAGCTTGCAGCGTTCGCGATACAAAGGACGTCGAAAAACCAATGGGGGTATCCATACGTTAGTGCACCTTGAAAAGGCGTCAAGGGCGTAGTGTGTCGGCATTTCATCGATCGACTTGTCTGTTGTATGTTTAGTTTTGGGAAACGCTAAACAATGCTACTTATGCTATAAAAAATCGGGCGTTCAAAGTTCGAGCAGATAGGCTCGAAACGGCTGGGGGTGACGTAAGTGTTCCAAAACCAAAAGGAGAATTGAGGAAGCCGTCATAACATTCGTTGCGGCTTTCAATCTCAAATTTGAAGACGTGCGTACGTTGCTGTGCAACGTCTTCCGTCGCGACTTGAGATGTCTTTTCCTCATATGAATCTCGGCACTCCAGAGCCGTTTGTGTCCATGGCAACTGGCACCGTATGGCCCCCGCACAACATTTGACAAAATGCTTCAAAATGTACCTTTTGCCTATTGTATTATTAGTATTTTTTTAATGAGCAGCCAAAATAGCAACAAGTCTGAAGACAAAAGGCTCGATGGACTCTGTTGTTCTTGTTTGTTCACCCAGCGTGTTGCCTTTTTGTTGAAATTATTGGCAGGCTTGCGTTGTTCATCAATGCGACAATTGAAATTCACTCCAAGCCGCGCCGCGGCAGCAATTTTTGGACCACAAACGTTTCGAATGTCTGTGCAGAGCTTGCTCATGTTTAACTGTGTCGGACACGAGACGCTACCGGTTTGGACTGGATTGGATTAGCCTTTTTTAGTCTCGCAGTGGAGACATTTACATTTCACAGCAGCAAAGGGATGAAAGTAAGGGGAAAGGAAAGGAAGAAGTGGAAAAACAAATACAGGCGCTGCTCTAAAGGCAGCCACACTTGCTGCGCCATCTTGAAGTCAAAAAACCCGACTTATTTTCCTTTCGACTTTTCCCCACAAGGGGTCGCCACAGTGAATCAGTGTCCTCCATCTTGTGTATTTATCAGGGCTTGGGACGGGCACGATAAGTGTCCCCTTGTGGCAACAGTACAAGCAACTCGATAAACTGAATAAAGATAAAGTAAAAGGCTCCCAAACACAAAATTGCAATGCTCTGATTTTACCGTGAAATGGGCATCTCTTTCCCTACATACATACATACATACATACATGCATACGTACGTATAGAAAAAGAAAATCCAGGAGCCGCTGTAAAGGCAGCCACTCTCACGGTGCCATCTTGAAGTCAAAAGAACAAAAAACAAAATAACAAATAATATGACAACACAAAGACACAAACAGTCACTTTCTTTGTCGTATGAAGCAGTTCTAGATGAAAGAAGATAAAGGTGTCCTTTTCACCAGTGGATCAGAGACATCATGATGGAATGTGCATTTCTGCTACAAGCTAAATGTTGCACTCTGACGAAGGCGGAAGTAGACGTCGAAACATGTCAGCTATTTGAACACCGACACTGTCTGTAAGTAAAGAATCTGCTTTAAATTAGATATCAAGTAGACAGGATGAACTTAGTGCAACGAAGCTAAATGTTGAAAGCAAACACGAAGCTGTAACATCCAAGAGATTGTCACACATCGCCCCCCCCCCCCCCCCACACCCCTCGGCTGAGTAACAATCGGGCAGAGAATCATTCTCTCGCTGCCCAGTCGTCCCTTACGCTGCCCAATGTAACACTCCAAGGACACGAGGGACACAAGGGACAGTGCAGGACGAGTTGAGCTCATTTACTGAGCACACGCAGGCATAATTCAGCGCAATTGCTCATTCTTCCCTTTTTGACGCGACGGTTGCGGAACAGATGAAAGCGCCCGCGGCTGTTTGGCGGCACGCCGGTCGCGCGTCTGAGGACGGAGACGAGAGCGTTATGTGTGCTCAACATCCTGGTCCACGACACCTCAGTCAGGCCCGAGGTCATAACAGAATCAAAACCGTTTCTTGCTGTCTCGGGAGGGGGGTGTACTACCTACTGGCAAATTATGTATGTAGTTATTTATTTTGTTAGTTATTTATTTATTCATTTTATCTTTTGCACATCAAGCCTCTCTTGCAGACATAAATGCAGTGATAGATACCTCGGCTTATGAACTTCATTTGTTCCCAGAAAGTGTAAGGCCAAAAGTGTGTCTTCCAAACATTAATTTCCCACTGGAAACCTTTAAAATGAGGATAATCTGTTTCCAGGTCACATAAAACATACATTTCTACTAAATAAGCCTTAAAACTACACAAAATAGACCTTATTTTATGTATAATAAATATGCTATTGCATTGTAATGAAAGAAATGGTACTGGGACGCTAAGTCACACAAATGCACACCTTGTTCGTGTTTCTCGATGACCTCCTTCTTCTGCTCGACCGTTATTTTGTCTTGTGTCCTCTTCGGCTGAACACTAGCCTGCGGTGGGGTCTTTTTCGCTCCCATAATAGCAAATGTATCCTTGATGACAAACCATGTATGCATCCCACATATGCACTCAGAGAAAGGGGGTGTGGAAAAATAGTCCGGCAGCCACGGTGGCGCTGTTCGGCCGTGTGGTTTGGTGTTCTCCTGCCGAAAACTAGTCCGCCAGCCATTGTGGCGCTCCGTGTGTTTCCCGAAAACTAGTTCGTATGCCAAGATCAGATTCTCGCAAATGTAATGTTCGTAAAGCGAAAAGTTTGTTAGCTAAAGCGTTCGGAAGCCGAGGTATCACTGTAAATTCAAGGCTTCAGATTGCGCAAGATACATTTGGTCTCTTCCCCTCTTTCTATTTACACACAAGTACCTCCCAAAGAGACGCTTAATCTTGTCAATGATTTGTGGTTTTCTCAGACAAATCCGTCTCCGCTCTCACCCATGCTGGCTTTTGTGTATATATATATATATATATATATATATATATATATATATATATATATATATATATATATATATTCCTGATACCGCCTCAGAAATGGAGCTACGATCAGTCACCTCCTCTACATGGATGACATCAAGCTGTATGCTAAGAGCGAAAGGGACATAGACTCCCTGATCCACACAACCAGGATCTACAGCAGTGATATCGGAATGTCATTCGGGCTGGAGAAATATAGTCGGATGGTGACTAAGAGGGGCAAGGTAGTCCACACTGAAGGGGTCTCACTCACTGAAGGAACAATAGCAGACATTGAAAACAGCTACAAGTACCTCGGTATACCACAGGCCAATGGCAACCTCGAATTAGCAACAAGGAAAGCGGCTACGACCAAATACCTCCAGCGGGTGAGGCAAGTCCTCAGAAGCCAGCTCAATGGCAAGAACAAGACCCGGGCAATAAACAGCTATGCCCTGCCAGTGATCAGATACTCTGCAGGAATAATAAGGTGGCCAAAGGAAGAGATTCAGACCACGGATGTTAAGACCCGAAAACTCCTCACCATGCACGGAGGGTTCCATCCCAAGTCCAGCACCCTGAGACTGTACACAAGCCGTAAGGAAGGAGGCCGGGGACTAGTGAGTGTGAGAGCCACTGTCCAGGATGAAACATCCAAGCTCCATGACTACATCAAAGAGAAGGCAGCAGCGGATGATGTACTCAGAGAATGTCTCAGACAATGGGGAACAGAGGATGAGGTGCTGGAAGAGGGACAATCATGGGAGGAAAAGCCCCTACACGGGATGTACCACCGAACCATAGCAGAAGTGGCTGATCTCAAGAAGTCCTATCAGTGGCTAGAGAGGGCTGGTCTAAAGGACAGCACAGAGGCACTCATCCTGGCTGCCCAAGAGCAGGCCCTGAACACCAGAGCCATAGAGGCAGGGATATACCACACCAGACAAGACCCAAGGTGTAGGTTGTGCAAAGAGGCACCTGAGACAATCCAACACGTAACTGCAGGGTGTAAGATGCTGGCAGGGAAAGCCTACATGGAGCGCCATAACCAGGTGGCTGGCATAGTCTACCGAAACATCTGTGCGGAGTATGGACTGGAAACCCCAAGGTCAAAATGGGAAACACCTCCCAAGGTGGTGGAGAATGACCGAGCAAAGATCCTGTGGGACTTCCAGATACAGACCGACAAGATGGTAATGGCCAACCAACCAGATATCGTGGTCATAGATAAAGGGGAAAGGAAAGCCGTTGTCGTGGATGTAGCGGTCCCGAGTGATGGAAACATCAGAAAGAAGGAACATGAGAAAATCGAGAAATACCAAGGGCTCAGAGAGGAGCTGGAGAGAGCCTGGAAGGTAAAGGTGACAGTCGTGCCTGTGGTGGTCGGAGCACTCGGGGCAGTGACCCCCAAACTCGACGAGTGGTTGCAACAGATCCCGGGAACAACATCGGATATCTTGGTCCAGAAAAGCGCAGTGCTGGGAACAGCACGGATACTGCGCAGAACCCTCAAGCTTCCTGGCCTCTGGTAGAGGACCCGAGCTGAAATGGGGACAGACACCATGTATATATATATATTTGTATTTTTGCTCACTTCCACCTCACTCGCCTCGGCACGGGAAACGTGCATCGTGTGTTACCAGGTGAGGCTCAGGGCGCTGTCCTCGCTTTAAATTGGTTTTATTGTTATCTTTTCACGGATTAGATCCACCATAATCTCGTCCATCTCATTCCGAGTTGTTATTTTTGGAGAGCGGGATGGCGTTGTTTTTGGATTAAAGCGTTTTTTTTGGGGGGAGGATGTGTAGTGAGAAACAACAAGGCTGCGCAGGGTGGGGTGTTTACTCTGAAGTGTGTCTGTGGTGGGTGTTGGACGGAAGCGGTTTTCTTGAAGGATTAGATCTTGCTTCCAAGTCATCCAAGTCAGCCTTTCTCGGGTATGATTGGTTATTCAACTATCTATCAACCCATTATCTGTACCACTTAATCCTCACTGGCGTCGCGGGGGGTGCTGGAGCCCATCCCAGCCATCTTCGGGCACCAGGCAGGTGAATTGGTTGCCATCCAATCGCAGGGCACACAGACACAAACAACCATTCGCTCTCACACTCACACCTGGGGACAAATTAGAGTGTTCAATCAGCCTGCCATGCATGTTTTTTGAATGTGGGACGAAACCGCAGGACCCGGAGAAAACCCACGCGGGCCCGGGGAGAACAAGCAAACCCCACACAGGACTGGGACTGGAACTAGTCATGGTGAAATGAGGCATTATGAAGCAATGAGGCTTTCCATCCAAATGGTTTATTTTTTGGCCAATGCATCATGGGGCTTAATTTGCACATCATGTGGATAATAAATGTCATGTCAGAGAGACAGTGATTAAAATTCTACCATGGATTAAATGGGGTCAAAATATATGGAAGAGAATTAGGGCCAACGAAGAAAATAAAATAGCGATGGCAGGATTCTCACTTTTATCTCAGAATTCAGACTTTAAAGTGAGAATCCTTACTTTTGTCATGATCTGGTTGGTGACCAACGGGGGGCGCTGTCGGCCCCGCCTGCACCTGCACAGGTGCTGGTCATCCGATCAGATTGGCGACCAACGGGTAGCGACGTCAGCCCTGCCTGCAGCCTCGCAGGTGCTGGTCGTTATAATCACTGACACTTAAAAGGACACCCGGCACGACCATCCGGTGTCGGTTCATTGTTTGCTGCATGTTTGTTGCATCCTGTGCATGTGTTTGTTTAACCTTGGCGGACTTTTACTTTTGGTCTTCTTTTGCTACTTTGTATTTTTTCCATTCAGTTGATTTTGATGTTTTACATTTTGTTCCTGCTGACCTTTATTTTAATACAATTTGTCAAACAACCTCCTGCTCCCTTCTGCCTGCTTTTTGGGATCCGCACCCGCCATCAGCACCTTGAAAAACGTGATAACTTTAAAGGCAGCATTTTGAGATGAGTCAGGATGATGATGATGATGATGATGATAATAATAATAATAATAATACAGTAATACCTCAGTTCACGAACTTAATTGGTGCCCAGAAAGTGTGTGTAAGGCGAAAAGTTCATCCGCCCAACATTTATTTCCCATAAAATACCATTAAAAATGAGAATAATCTGTTCCCAGGTCCCCATAAAACATATTTTTCTACTAAATAGGCCTTAAAACGACACAAAATATACCTTATTTTATGTACAGTATAATAAACGTGCTATTGTATTGTAATAATTAAAATAAACTGTTATATATAATAAAGTCATTTTATTTACCTTTGTGATGGTCGTTGATGTAGTTGCGTCTTGATGATAATCGAGTGAAGTTGCCATTCTTTCTCGGTGATCATACCCTCATTCACACTGTCCCCTGCTAGCTGCTTTTTGTTAATCCAAATCAACAGACGATTTTCAACCTCTTCTATTGCCCGAGACCGTTGCTTAGACAACACAGAAACACCCTTAGCCGCATGTAGCAATGGTGGATTTAGCATACTCGTACTGGGACAGCTAACTCACACAAACGCACACCTCGTCCGTGTTTTTCAATGATCTTCCTCTGCTCTACCCTAATTTTCTTTTGTGTCCTCTTCGGCTTAACACCAGCCTGTGGTGGGGTCTTTTTTGGTCCCATAATAGCAAAAGTACTCCACTCGGTAACAAACCACGTCTGCGCTCAAAGAAAGGGGGTATATTGGAACCTGAGGAAACTTTGGCATCTTACGATGTGACTTCTCTCTTCACATCTGTCCCAACAGACTGCTGGCGGACGTTTCTCTGCAATAAAGAACCAAACTTAAAGCGGACCACATCTGCCAATTATTGGAAATCTGCCTTAATACTACGTATTTTCAATGTAGAGAGAAATTTTACAAACAAATTCATGGTTGAGCTATGGGCTCACCAGTTTCACCCATAGTGGCTAATCTATACATGGAAGAGATGGAGAAACAGGCCCTCACATCCTTCCCGGGGACAAAACCTCCACACTGGTTTAGATATGTGGACGATACTTTTGTCATAATTAAAAAAAAACAAGAAATTCAATCCTTCACAGATCACATCAACATTAAATTGACTCGTGAGGACATTAAAGAGAACCAACTAGCATTTTTGGATTGGAAAGTCATTATAAAAGAGGACAGGAAAGTAATTCTAAAAGAGGACAGAGCGCTAAAAACAGAAGTCTTTAGGAAGGCTACGCACACTGACCAATACTTACTTTTCGATTCTAACCACCCTTTACAACACAAACTAGGAGTTATCAGAACCCTCCAGCATAGGGCTAAACTAATACCAACTAGCATTGAAGGTAGAGAAAAAGAGTCAAAACATATCAGGAGAGCACTCACTAACTGTGGGTACCCTCAGCGGTCATTCAACAAATGTCAGAAAGAAAGAATAGGGAATGAAACCAAAAATTCTCAAGATACAAAAAGGAGAGGAGTAGCAGTACCTTAGATTGCAGGAGTTTCTGAAAAACTACAAAGAGTCCTTTGGCAACACAAAATTCCAACTTATTTCAAACCGATAAACACGTTAAGGCAAAAATTGGGGAGACTCAACAAATTCTCAAAAAAATACTTTATCAACATGGCAGGGATAATACTAGTGGGCCTCAATCGGCAGTACATTTGCACCTAAAAGCTAGCAACCACTCATTTGACGACAATGAGGTTAAAATCTTAGCAAAAGAACATAGATGGTTTGAAAGGGGAGTAAAAGAAGCGATTTTCATAAAACAACTAAATCCTTCATTAAACCAGTTTGGTGGGGTGAGGTTCAATTTGGCTCGTTCGTACAATAGCCTGCTTAGGCAAAATAGGATTGAGAATACTGTCGAGGTGATACCGGTGGAAGTGGGGCAATCAGTCGTTAGTCAGAACAATCAGTGGAGCGGCAGGGGGTAGTCCTCTCCTCCCCCCAACCTGAGAGCAGGGACGTATCATAGCAGAGTCCGGCACCGCCATGTCTGGACATTAGGGATATATATATATATATAGGGCCTAAACTACCAGTAAGACTTTAGTTTTCTATCGCAGTTTCTTGGATAAAAAGCGAAACGTCCGACACCTTCAAATTTGTACAGATGACGGCCGAAGAAACCTTTTCATCGATGGATCACTCCTGTACGACTGAGAGCTTACACAGACGTATTGACTGATGAGTTTCATTTTCAGCTCTCAATTCTCGAGCTAATTTTACACATTTCAATTAGCCTCCAGGTATTCTCGAGTCAGACGCTGATTAGAAGCTGCGGGGACTTGGTCTTCGCAGTCAGAGCTTTGCGCGACGCCCGCCACTGTACCCTTTTTTTTTTCCTCTCGCATGATCATTACGATTTTCTTTGGAACGCATTTTCTTTGAACACGCGTGTGCCTCTCTCTGCATGTGCCTTTGAATAGCCCCGACTCAAACGCTGGTGTTCAGGTGTGCTTTTTAAAATGCAACACCTTATTTCGATATCGAGCTAGCTACCTTGCTACATATCTATTTGATATCTATTTGCTAACTAGCTATCTAGCTGGCTACCTACCTAGCTATCCATTTGCTTTCTATTAGCTATCTATATAGCTATATTATTTGTTATTTAGTTTTTTTCTTCTTTTGACTTCAAGATGGCGCCCCGAGAGTGGCTGCCTTTCCAGCAGCTCCTGTATTTTGTTTTTCTACTTCTTTCTTTCCTTTCCTCTCCCTTTCATAACTTTGCTGCTGTGAAATGTAAATTTCTGCACTGCGAGACGAATAAAGATACATAAAATCCAATCTAGCTTGCTAGCTATTAGTTATCCATGAGCAGGCTAGCTAACTTTTTATCTATTTCAGTTATTCCAGGTTGAGTAAACGCTGGCACGTGTGGCTGCCGCTGCTCACCCATAGAAAAAGACATATCCTGTGACTGTAAAGTGACCTTGAGTTTTGAAAGGTGCTTATAAATGACATTTATTGTTGTTATTATTTCGCGATTGCTTCCATTATTTACATTTTCAAATAATCGCTTAGGTGACATTTTTTTGCAAACTCCCCAATGCCCCATTAGTGGTGAGCTACTTTCAAAACAGATCCGCAGGCTAGTTGGGAAGTCCTCGTGCACGCAGGCATGGCGTCAATACATTGTACTTTTTCATAATGTTGAGGCTGGCGAGTGTATATTTATAAACGCATTCAAATGCGACTATTCGGTTCATAAAATAAGTAGGGAACGAGTGCAAAGGCGTAATTATAGACCCAAACAGGAAGCCGCAGTGCTCCCCATTTCTTTCCACCGTAACCATAATTAAATCATTTATGACCACCATTAGGCTCTGTAAATATCTTCATGAAGTGGTTTTTGCAATTGTATGGATGAAAATGACACAGCGTCACTCGGCTTCAGTCACAGTATGTACAATCAAGGGAGGCTTTTGTGTGCGTTGCGACGACCTTGATTAGCGGGATTGAAAATCACGCCGAGGTTGTGAGCAAGTGTTTTCGTTCCCAACGCTTGGTTGCACTTACGTGAGTGATAAAGCGAGCGTCGCATCTCACGGCCAATCCGATGAACTTTTCACACCTTGTCAGGGCTTTCCATTTCTTCTGTGTGTCATAGTTTGTTCGATAAGAATGTTTAATTTTTAAAAGGTGTGAGATTAATCCTTAAAATGCGTGATCTGAATTCCTCCTCCTCGCCTTGGAGTATAGCTAGCGCTAGCAAAAGGGTTCTCGTCCAAGATGGCGCAGAGTACGCAGCTGTTAGCAAGTGCTCTGACGAGCCTTGCTTGTTTTGGTTGTTTTTGTGTTTGCTTTTGTCACTTGGTGTTGTTGCGCCTCATGTGGAACGGATACGGATTGTTTCTCAGCATTTTTGACCACGACATTCTTTAAGGAGGTGCCCGCGCTGAGTGGTTGCGCCTTTTCAGCAACGCACTGTTTTTGACTGGGAGGAATGTCGATGCCATTTTGACTGTCATGCCTGGACAGCTCTTGGACGATTGTACTTTTTTTGCGCCTGGAATGAGCAGCAATTTCACAGCCTCGCTTTGTTCAGCAGAAAGGTCAGTGCTGTGAGACAGTCTGCGGTTGGATGCAAGCTCGGCTTGAGGAGCCCGCGATAAGAAGAAAGGAGCGTCAGCGCAGAGCTGTCGTGGCTTGGAATTGAAGCGGATATACATGGAACAGGAGAAGGGGGACAATATATTTTCATCAATGTTTGCTTTCAACATTTAGCCTGTAGCAGACGTGCACATTTCACCACGACGTCCCTTATCCACGAGTGAAAAGGACTCTTTGATCATCTCCTCTTTCATCTGGAACTGCTTCGTTCGACAAAGGGGGTGCAGAAAGTGCTTAAGGGTGAATGTATGTCTCTGTCTTTGTGTTGTGTCACATTATTTGTTATTTAGCCTATTTGTTGTTTTGACTTCAAGACGGCGCCACAAGAGTAGCTGCCTTTACAGCGGCTCCTATATTTTTGTCTACTCATTTCTTCCCTTTCTTCTTCCTTTCATAAATTTGCTGCTGTGAAATGTAAATGTCTCCATTGAGAGACTAATAAAGGCACATCCAATCCAATCCGATAGCGACAGTACAGATAGCCCCGTGTGTCTGTTCGAAATGTTCCTTCCAAATCATTTTAACGTCGATACTTTGGCCGCCATTACAAGGTGTAGAGATAGTGTCTGCTGTCCTGTTCTGCCACCCCCTCGTTCCTCCCCCCCAAAAAAAGAGTGAATATTTGCCCTCCTCCTGTTTTTATGCTAATCCCTCCATGGACAAACCTGGACACTTAAATATGCCATGAGGAGAGGCTGATGAAAGAGTGCGAATGCCGCAGGTAGATAAGTGGAAAGAAATGAGAGGAAGCCTTGTTCAGATGGACAAAAATGATAAAGGAGAGAGAGAGAGAACTGAATTGAAATGAAACATATAGTCAGCAATTGGAAAGGAAGTGTGCGATGGCAGCTTCGCTTTCCTGTCTTGTTGTATTTTTTTTTTCGAACCAGACGGCATCCTGAAAGTGGCTTGGTTCTGAGGTGAATGTGCGCGTGAAGGCTGCTCTGATTCACTGCGGGGGCTGTTTGAGTGGCTCTTTCCAAACAAAACACACATGCACAAAGTCTTCCACCTCCACAGATTGGACGCATAAATATTTATCGCAACAGTTTGGAACGAATCGGTGCATAAAGCCAAGATCCCGCAGATATGTTGATGTTTCGGCCGGCCGGGTCAAGCAGTGACTCGGCTGTCCGGCTCATCCCTTTATCGGTATGCGGCGCAGTGACCTGACGCCGTCTCCAGAGCAGAGAGAGGTCACCTTCTCAAAAGCCTCCCACAAACTGAGGAGCGGTTTTCACATTCTCATGTGCCATCTGCCCGTTAAATGAATGGCATAACGAAACCATCTCAAATCGCAGATCGCAGGCGAGGTTACTTTTTTGAAAGGGTGAAGGGGGGAGGAAAAACCACATTTTTCATCTGTACGTAAGCATGCATTTATGTACTGTCCTCCACAAATGCACAAACCGTTTTGCAGCTTGCCCCATGCGGATTTATTGCCGTCAAAGCAGCACATGTTGCTATAGGAACAGAGTGCAGTTCACTTATATATATATCAAAGTCAAAGTCAGCTTTATTGTCAAATATGCGAATCTGCATGACATCCAGCACAGGTGAAATGACTGTCCTCTCGGACCCAGCGTGCAAGGCACTTAGAATGACTTGAACAAACATAATAAACATGAAAACACCAATTTGCCAGGAGAGGGGAGCCGCTGCATGTTCACACGCCGCCATCTTGGGAAAAACACAGAGAGTCATTCATTGCTGTAACCTCTTTGTGATGACATGAAGCAGTTCTAGATGAAAGAGGAGAGGATCAAAGCATCCATTTCAGCAGTGGATCAGGGACGTCATGGTGGAATTTGCATGTCTACTACAAGCTAAATGTTGAAAGCGAATACGAAGCTGTAGCATCCATTGACGAAAAGACATTGTCTCACATCTCCTGTCCCACATAAATCCGATTCAATTCCAAGCTGCGACAGTTCTACGCAACGGCGCTCTGCGCTCACGTTCCTTTCTTCTTGTTGCGGGCTCCTCAAGCCATGTATGCATCCAACCGCAGACTGTCCAACTCACCGACCTTTCCCCTGAACAAAGCGGGGCTGTGACGATGCTGCCCAGTACAGGCTACAGGCCATTCTATCTATCTATCTATCTATCTATCTATCTATCTATCTATCTATCTATCTATCTATCTATCTATCTATCTATCTATCTATCTATCTATCTATCTATCTATCTATCTATCTATCTATCTATCTATCTATCTATCTATCTATCTATCTATCTATCTATCTATCTCTTAATATCTATCGATAGACCTCAACTTACGAACGCCTTATAATACGAACTTTTCATCATGCGCACGTCAAATGTATGAAAATTAAGCCTTATAATAAGCACTATTTTCATAATACACACCCACCAGGGCCGGTCCATCAAGCACACGACCTTCGGATCTGGCGAAAGTGATCTTCGGCAGAAGCACGACCGAACAGCGCTGCAGCCGGCGCTACTTTCCATACCCCTTCTCATTGAATCAGAATCAGAATCAGAATACCTTTATTCGTCCCGCAATGGGGAAATTTGCAGTCCACAGCAGCAATTGAAGAGGGATGGGGTTGGGGTGGGAGTGAAAGGATAGAAAACAAGATATTCTAAGCATAACAAAATAAAAATGTCAACTGTATACTGTGCAAATGTAGATGTGCAAAAACCGTTCTATAAACAAGACTGTACATAGTGCAGAATCAAGAGATGCATTTAGATATATTGCAACAACCCATATTTACAAGTGTCCAGTTTTTTTTTTTTTTTTTTTTTTTTTTCACATGTGATCATTGGGAATTGTGAAGCCTGACAGCAGTCGGTAGGAACGAGCGGCGGTACCTCTCCTTCTTGCAGCGCGGGTGTAATAGTCTCTGGCTAAAGGAGCTACCCAGAGCTGTCAGGATGGGCAGGAGGGGGTGGGAGGGGCTGTCCGTCATAGCTTTTAGTTTAGCTAGCGTCCGTCTGTTGCCCACCTCCTCAAGAGAGTCCAGCGAGCAGCCCACGACAGAACTGGCCCGCTTGACAAAGCGCTCCAGTCTTTTTCTGTCCCGGGTGGTGATGCTGCCTGACCAGCAGACAATGCCATAGTGGATGGCTGATGCCACCACAGAGTCATAGAAAGTCTTTAGGAGTGACCCCTGAACTCCAAAAGACCTCAGTTTCCTGAGGAGGAAGAGGCGACTCTGTCCCTTTTTGATTAGGGCATCCGTGTTTGTTGTCCAGTCCAGTTTATTGTTGAGAGTAACACCCAGGTACTTGTAGGAGGTCACCCTCTCAATGTCCGAACCCTGGATGTTCAATGGTGCAGGTGACGATTGTTTCCTGCAGAAATCCACCACCAGCTCCTTGGTTTTGCCAGTGTTGATCTGGAGGTGATTCTGCTGGCACCAGTCCACAAAGTCCTTTGTCAGTCCCCTGTACTCCCTATCGTCTCCCTCTGTAATGAGGCCGACAATAGCTGAGTCGTCAGAGAACTTCTGAAGGTGGCAGGTTGGGGTGTTGTAGTTGAAGTCCGAGGTGTAGAGGGTGAAGAGGAATGGAGCCAGGACTGTTCCCTGCGGCGCTCCGGTGCTGCAGAGAAGCCTGTCCGACTCACAGTTCTTTACCCTCACGTACTGTGGCCTGTTTGTGAGGTAGTCTGTAATCCAGGATGTGAGGTGATGGTCGACTCCGGCATGCTGCAGCTTGTCCCCCAGTAGACTGGGCTGGATGGTGTTGAAGGCACTGGAGAAATCGAAGAATGTGATCCTCACCGTGCTCCCAGCATTCTCCAGGTGCAGCAACGCCGTATGGAGGAGGTAGATGATGGCATCCTCCACACCGATGCTGGGCTGGTAGGCAAACTGCAGCGGGTCCAGCGATGAGCTTGCCAGCGGTCGCAGGTGGGCGAGGACGAGTCTCTCCAGCGTCTTCATCAGGTGAGACGTCAGCGCCACCGGTCTGTAGCTGTTGAGCTCTTTGGGGTTGGCAATCTTGGGCACTGGGACCAGGCATGACGTTTTCCACAGCTGTGGAACTCTGCCCAGCTTCAGGCTCAGGTTGAACAAGTGCTGGACAATGTCACACAGCTGGTCGGAGCAGGTCTTGAGGAGTCGGGAACTGATGTCATCCGGACCTGCTGCCTTCCTCACCTTCATCCTCCTCAGTTGGTTCCTCACCTGCGCAGTTGTGACAGACAGGCAGGAACCAGGAGGCAGAGTGGCGGCTGAGGGTGTGGCAACGGTTGGGAGGGCAGTTGTTGGTTGCGGAAAGCTGGTCGTGAGAGGGGGCAGGGAGAGTAAGGCCACAGTGAGAGTTGGTGCAGGTGCAGCTACAGGTGAAGTTGACGGTGGGCCGGGGGCGGCTGGCGTCTTGTCAAACCGATTGAAAAAGCGGTTGATTTCATCTGCCCAGTCCTTGTCTTTTTCGTGCAACCGAATGCAACCGTCGATCGCCTCCTTGGAGCTTTTTGCTGATAATCTTACTATTATGGGACCGGAAACTAAACACCACAGGCTCGTGTTCAGCCTCAGTTCAAATGTGGTGCATTACTATGAATAAATTGAAGAAACTACCAGCCGTACACGTCTACTCTGCTCTGTTTATTTGTCATCCAAGACTTGGGGTGCGTTCAGGTTCGAGAATAGCGCACGACTTCTTATGACTCTAGGCTGTTTGGAAAGTATTGTCTAACTGAATGAGCGGTGAGAAACACTTGCCAACGTTTTTGTGTTGCTACACTTGAACGCACCCCCCTGTCAAGATGCGATAGAAGTGATTGTGATTGGCTACAGGGTAGAGTCATGTGTCACAGTAAGCCAATCAGAGCTAGTGTTTTCACACACACCGGAACAGCGTGTCAGTAGTCACGCTTAATTGTCACGTGCGAGTTGGCAGCTTGGGCGTGGCTGCCGCTCGCGACACTTCAATTTCATTTCATTTCAACGAGTCACTGTCACCTCACCAGTGACATGATTACGACGAAAGTGCATCGCTATGTCTTGTGCTCCAAAAGTTTGCTTTGCACAAAGTGATTGTTAGACGCGAGTGTGCCATTTTATTCGCCCCGCCCGCCTTCTTTTGTCGCGTTTTATTCCGCGTCCGTGGAATCATTGGACTCGCGCCTTTTGTTGTCATAAAATCTCTGCCGGCACCTACGGGACTCGAAGTGAATGCAGATGACATCGAGGAGCTTGTTGCTGACCATAATGAGGTCATCGACACAGAGAATTTGATTTGCCTTCAAGAGGACAAGCAGAAGCAGGCCATTCAACAGTTGATGCGCAGGCTTTTATTGAACAGTTCCATTCAGAAAAGGCGATGAGTCATCAACACGATGAATAATCATGTGATGCCTCAGTTTCGTAAGACCTTACAAGTCAGAAAGCAACAGGTGTCAATTAAGAGCCGTCAATGACCATCACAAATGTAAATAAAGTGACTTTATTATACGGTGCAGTGTATTTCTTTCATTACAATACAATAGCGCATTTATTATACATAGGATAAGGTAGGTTGTGTGTAGTTTTAAGGCTTATTTAGTTGAAAATGATATTTTATGGAGACCTGGGAACGGATTATTCTCAAAATAACTGTTTCCTATGGGAATTTTTTTTTAGATACACACTTTTTGCCTTACACACTCTGTCTGGGAACCAATTATGTTCGTAAGTTGAGGTCTAACTATATATATATATATATATATATACACATATATATATATACACAGTAAAGTCTCGTTATATTGATATCGGATATATCGATAGTCCCGGTTATATCGATACTATTTCTATGCACGCACGAAGGAAATTACATGCAAACGGGGTCGGATATATCGATAGTCCCGGTTATATCGATATTTTTTGAATATCGATATAACGAGACTTGACTGTATATATATATATATAACTTTTGAAAAAAGAAGCTGAATAACAATCTGTTTTTGTAAATTTGGGGAAATCCAAGAATTTTTTTTTTTTTTTTTTTAAATACAACAAATTTAAAATTTAAAATTGTTAAAAGGGAAAAAATAAAGTGAAATCTGCAGGGTTCAATTGGAGTTTTAAGTTGTAATACCAGCATTCACCACTAGTTGTCTGACTCTGCGCGCATGCGTGTGCGTCCGCAGCGAGTCTTGTTGTCTGTCACGTATCGCATGCGTCCATCAACTAAGCCCGAACTTGAATGCGGGCTCTTTTAATTGTTGCCATGGAAACAGAGTGAAGTCCAGATCCAAAGAGGGCACGAGTAGCTCTCTCGCCCTCTCACTGTGCGAGCCTCTCTTTCCAACGTCTCTGAAATGACTTTCTTCTTTGCTTTCATCTTTCTCGTGTCTCGTCAAGGTCCTCCTTTTAGTTTAGGCCCCGCGTCCTTTCTCCCACTATGTCCTCCCTCCTCCCTTTCTTTCTCTTTTCGGTTCTTCTCATTCCTCCCTTATTCCCTCCCCACACTTCCCGCCTCTCCGTCTTTCCCGAGGAGGTGGCGTGCAGTTGACTATGAACACAGAGACCCGTAATTAGAGCTGACGAACCCCCAGCAATTAGTTTTCCCTCAAGAAGTTGTTCTGTCATCGCCGCAAACGTCCCCTTTGTCTTCCTCACATTCTCTGTCCTGTTCTTCCCGTCCTGTCTGTCACTTCTTGTGTCATTGGCTGTCAGCCTTTTTGCCTGATTATGTATTTTTTTTTCCCGTCCCCATTCTTTGTTCCTACCATCTGCCTCCTGAATGCAATGGACGCGCACAACGCACCACGTTTCGAAGTGGTTACGCCACCACGTCCTCAGGCGTCCTGGGTCTCTCAGCCCACAAAGCCGCCGCGAACACGTCGCCACCTACTGTACACCTCCTCCGATGAGAGAAGTGCTGAATTGTCAATTCATTGGAAGTCTTTGAAGCGGCGGCGGATAGCATACGATAGGAGATGATAGCAGAGTTTTTCACAGGTGAAATCCTTGTGCGGGCTTCTAAAAACAACATCGATTCCACCAAAGGCCTTTTAAAGCACCTTAGTCAGAGGATGTGGGTGTGGGGAGGCAGCTGTCAATCATCTAATCCATTCTAGCATTAGTCACTTAATCGAAAGCTCACTTTGTTCCTGATCTTGTTTCAGAAGGTTTTTCATTCATTTGGGATCGGAAGAGGGTGGGGGGGCTGGTGGTGGTGATAAAGAACGTTTCTTCTGAGTGTTCTATTCTATGACAAAACACCTATTTCCTACTTCCCTTTCCCATGTCGAGAAACGGATATTTTATTCACCGGAAGAATTGATGTGCCCGTAACGCATCCCATAATGTCCCTTCTAAGAATTCCACACAAATGATTGATTCTTGAGCTGGTTGGATGTAAAGTATACGCCATCATATTAGGCACAAGTGTGTTTTATGCACTATTCATGTAGGCCAAGTGCTTGTCTTGTCCCTCTTGGCGTGTCTTTTTTGCGTGATTTTCTTCTTTTCCTTGACTCTTGACCCCATTGCGCTTGCAGACAGACGTTGACACGCGCTGATTCACCTCAGCCGCGTAGCCTCTCTGCAATCCACTTTGCCGAATCGATGGCGCACGCTTCTGCGTTCACGTCCATCTCATTTTCCGACTGCTTTCCAAGTTTGTTCAATGCTTTTAAGCCCACCCGACGCCTTTTTGTTCAATCTACAGGTATTTCTTTCCCGCTTCTCCACCATGCCCGTCAGCGGCTGCCCCTCGCCCCCTCGCATCCATGCAGGGATCTGCACCTACGCCCCCTCGGTTATCCAAGGGAGGCGAGCGCCGCTCCTCTACCCGGCCCCTCCTCCACCGCCGGGCCGCCGCAACGTCTCACCGGGCGTCCTCCTCTTACTGCTCTGCCTGATTCACCTGCCGCCCGCCTGTCAGTCGCGAAGAGAGAAGGGAGGCGGCCATTACATGCCCCTCCCTCCTCCGCACCGCGTGGCCCTTCCCAACATCCTGCGCGGCCTCAGCATCGCCGTCGTCCTGGTGGGCAACTCCAGTGAGATGGCGCTGGCCGGAGCTCGCGAGAAGGAGGACTTCCTGCACGCGGCGCCCAACGTGGAGATCCTGACCATGAATGAGACGGACCCCAAAAGCATCATTAAAAGCATCTGTGACTTAATGACGGAGCACTGGCTGCAGGGCGTGGTGTTTGGGGACGACACGGACCAAGAGGCCATCGCCCAGATCCTGGACTTCATTTCGGCCCAGACGCACATCCCGATCCTCGGGGTCCGCGGCGGTTCATCCATGATCATGGCTGCCAAGGTAGGACGCGATGGACCGATTCGTGCGCTGACCGTTCGCGGCTTTCGCTTTACTGAAGTCGTGAGAGATTTAGTTGGATTTCCGGGTTTGAAATGCAACGTTGCACCGGTTGCACCTCACAGGCGCGGTCATTTTGTTTGGAATTGGAGTTGTTTTCTTTCCGTAATGCCGCGCAAAGGCTTGCTGCTTTGCATATTAATTGGTGGTCAGCTTCTTCTTTCTCAGCGATTTTTCATTGATGAGTAAGTGGCGCATATTTTGGAATGGAAAGGAGCGGTGCTGGGCCGTCAGGGCCTGCAAGGCCTTCTCTGCTGGCCTAAAAATATCTGAATCACATTCTAATGTGAATTCTTCTGAAATAATTCCAGATTGTCTTCCAGCTTCCTTTCGTTGCTTTCCCCCTGTTGCTTCCAGATGTGTGTTTTCATATTGAAACATTTCACAATCCTATTTCAGCCGTCATTTGTTACCAGGGTCAGAAATCTACCTGGACACACTCACAATCAGTTCTGCGGGCCCTGCGGCATAAAAATCAATGTCCACGAAGCTGTTGCTTTAACCAATAAGACTTTGAGTTGGCAACTGAAGGCGCTGGAAACGTTACACATTTTGATTGACTAGTCACATGATTGGCAAGTCAGTACCCAATCATAGTATCACTAGCCGCTAGGTGACAAGAGCGTCCTGGCCAAAGCTAGCATACGGTATCTGTAGCCAGCTGCATAAGCAAATATATTGCCGTGTTGATTTAATAGCGGTTTTGTCAATCCACAATGACCGAAGGAGAAGAAATGGATGTGTTTGCAGTTTCAAGCCATTTTAGAGATTGACTTTTCAAGAATACTGTAGATCACAGGTGTCAAAGTCAAGGCCCGCGGGCCAAATCTGGCCCGCCACATCATTTTTTTCGGCCCGCGAAAGCAAATCAAACTTGTTAAATTCCATGTTGATTGCTAAAATCTGAGCCAAAATTTCATCTTTTTGGATGTCAACCACAATAAAAGTCATTATTCTTGACTTCAGATTTGAAAACGAGTTATTCATTCATTTGCTATATGCTCTATATGTGATATTTGAAGGGATTTAAACATTCTAATGGGTTCCCCAAATTCATAACGGCCCTCAAGAGGAAACCATAACTACAATGTGGCCCGCGGCAAAAAATGACTTTGACACCCCTGCTGTAGATGGACACCATTAAGGTTGGAAAGCTCAGAAGTCTGCAAAAATATCAAATCATATTGCAGGTTATCATAAATACACATGTTCATAGTAAAAAAAATTGAATAGCTTAATGACAGTATTTCTTCAAGTCACAAGGTATTTTTTTGGCTAACGGCCCCCTCTAGTGGACGTGTAGTAATATAACACCACATTCACAGCTGATTGATTCGGACGTAGCACTACTGAAGGCCTCAGAGTGACATGCACGGCCCACCACTGGAAAGTAGTATGAGGTTTCGAAAAAACACAATAACAGCGAGATGAGTGCATTGCATTTGTGGGCGTAGTCGTGGCAAAGAACAGGTCAAAAGTCACCGCTGGTGGTTTGCCAACATTGTTTTGGTTTATTCCTCTGTTTGTGGTTGAGGTTGGACCGCTCATGTTTTTAACGCAATGTCCGAATAAATGTTGACTATTCCTTCCCGTGAACGTCTTCCCTTCTATCTCTGTAAGCCTCTCATGCACGACAACCCGAGATCTGCCCCAATCCGTCTTTCGTGCCTCACTCTTAAATGTGGAGTTAGCCAGTCAGTCTCAGCGGGCAGAAAGACGTGCAGGCTAAGCCCCCCGTTTGACTATATATAAAGTCAAACGGCCGTGCGGGATTGATGTCAAGAATGGGATCAGCACCACAACAGTCAATTGATCTTTGCCAAGTTATTAGCCCCCCTCCCCCCATCGCTCCTAATGGGATAAAAGAATGCTTTATCTGCGTCCGCCTGGATCTGGATCTGGACCTTGAGCCCATTTGTCCAAATCCTCATCCATTTTGTACTTGCGCAAATCCGTCAGATGGAAATTGGAATCATCGGAATGGTCTTGCAAATTTGAGGTCTGACTGCCTCACCCCCTTTGGAACGTCGATAAAGGACGAGTGTTGATTAATTCTTAGAAGCAACGTTGACCCTCACCTTTACACTTCCAACAATGACCAAAGGCCGAGCGTTTCACTCTTTCGCAATACTTGATCCTTTAACTCATTCACTGCCTGACAGTGTGCAAAAATGTGTCCACTGCAGTGCCAGGGTTTTTGTCATTTTCACTCCAATTCCAGGACCCACAGAATATTGAGTTTTAGGACTACATACACCTTCAATGCAGCATAAGAAACCTTTGACTCTATTCATTGATCAGAAGAAAGGAGTTAATTCCAAAACTATACGGTTCTGGAGTTATCTGAGCTTGATCTGTGCCGCCCCAGTGGCTGTACAATATACAACACAAAGCGTACATATTGATTTATACAGTGACGTGCAGTCACTGGCTGTGCCTCACCTGCCTCCCCTGGATTGTGCAATCACTACGCCAACTGTGCTGTCTTGCTCTGCAGTGAGAGCGCATTACTGTCCCTCTGCATATCACTATTAAAGTGTTCAAACACTTTTAGTATATGAATTAAATTTGTACAGTTCAGCTGGTGTATATAATGTACATTCACTGTACATTATAAAATCTGTACTACAGTGTTTATTTTTATCAAAACTGTGTGAATAGATGAGGCACACAGTTCTCCTGCCTCATGACAGGGGGCGCCGGTGATTAGAGATTCTTCTTGCCACTCCTCGGCTGCAGAATAATAGAATTAGTGACAGCAAGCTACAGTACAGTACAGTTAGCAAGTTGACGGATCCAGTCCACCATCCATCCAGTCATTTTTTTCCTGTTGCTTGGCCTTCTTTTCAGAATGGTGGATTACATATCAAAATTGAAAGAATTTCCTAAACTGGACTTTCAATCGAAGCAAGAGATAATAATTAAAGGAAGACCAACACCGGACTGTATAGCTCACAAACGGCGAGGGATGAATGTAAATCTCCTGGACAGCTTCTCAGCTTTTTGGCCAAGAAGGAGCTCATTGAAACTATTGGTGAGAAGGTTTCTTCAGCCGTCATCTGTACAAATGTGAAGGTGTCGGATGTTTCGCCTCCTATCCAAGAGGCTTCGTCAGCCAACTAAAGTCTTACTGGTCATATCGGCCCTATTTATATATCCCTAATGTCCAGACATGGCGGCACCGGACACAGCTATGATAGGTTCCTACTCTCAGGTTGGGGGGAGCAGAGGACCACTCCCTGTGGCCCCACTGATTGTTCCTACATTCCTGACTAACGACTGGCCTGTACGACTGAGAGATTCCACAGACGCATTGAAACTATTCCTGAAGCGACAAAGTTGATCCAGCTCGTGCTCACTGTTCCAGCTACTACAGCATCAGTGGAGCGGTCTTTCTCAGCACAAAAGACTGAAAACATACAGTGGGAACAGGACTGATCAAGGACGACTTTCTTCACTGGCAGTGAGACTTGGACTTCATTTATAAGTAAAGGTAACACCATAATAATGTCTTTTTATTCATTTTTCTCTGCTACAGTTTGTATACAGTATATAAAGAATGCTGACATGACATTTTAAGCAAAACACGTTAACTGTTGCCAATCAAATGGTGAATAAGCTACTCTGTGGAGTTCATGTTTGTAAATCTGACTGTGATGACGTCAGTGCCTCACCAGCCACGAACCTCACCGCACGTCACTGGATTTATATAACGGTTCAACAACAGCTGAAGCTGAAACCAAGCGCTAACATGGAAAAAGGGGAAATGCTGCCCCCTTGTGGAAGGGGGAAAACATTTCCACAGATCTGACCAGCACTTTATCGTCACCCCTCAGCAAGAAAAACTAAAACCTGAACAAATTCGGGAATGGCGCTCTACTGTCATATTTTCAATTCCAAAATAAATTCTGCAATTTCAGTGAATGAATTAAGATTCCAATCCGTTTGCAATCGGCTGGTCAAAAATCGGCTGGTTCTGCTTATGTGCGTCTCTTATTTTTATCTTGTCTTGTCACAAGGTGGTTTTTTTGGAGTCTTTAATCCAATCGACATTTGGCCCATCTGAAGCTTGTGATGAATGCTCATATCAGCAAAACACGCTCAGCTCATTTTCCTTCGCTTTGTCTGGAAGGTTCAACAACTTTGTATTGTTGTCAAGTCGACGTCATCGTCGCTGATCATTACGTGTACAGCCAACTCGTCTCTGAGGGGCTGCCGGGTGCATCCGCCGCATCATCAGCGATGAATTAAAAAAAAAAAAAGGATGAGACATTCAACCGCAATGACCCTGGAGGAAACTGTAATATGACACGGATTGCAAATTGCACGCATGTAAATCGGTGCCAGCAGACAAGATCAGACGCACGTCCATACGCGCATTCAGCGTATTGATGGAAAAACGTGTTTGGAACAGATGCTTGCAAAAAATAAGAAATAAACATCTAATTGGAGAACATGGAATTTCTACTTTGAGTTCTTTTAGAGGTTTCCTTTGTTTTTATCTCTATGGGTCTGAACTTGAAACGTTTCTTTATGCTTATTCCCCCAATTGATGCCCTACAATAGGTGCCATTGTTGCGCTAATCACCGCAGTACCGAACTCATTTATTATGACAAGGGCACAATTAGTGGCATTTGGAGGTGATAAGAGTTCTTTTGCTGCTTTCTGAGTTTTTCATGTTCCTTTCTCAGCTCCCGTTCTCGTTCCTCGCTTCACTAAACACTTGTTGCGTCCTTGAGACTGGCTGCGGCGTGTCCCCGACTTTTCTCCAAGGCTGCACTTTTGTTGGCTTTTGTCCAGGTACGACCGCGGCGTGACACGATGGCCGCCGGCACATACGGGAAATATTCCACCATTGCGATCATAATAGTGTGCGTCTGTCAGATGATTTTATAATCTGTATTTTAAGATGAAGGCATTACCTATTATTTTGGGAAGATTTTTTTGCATGTATCTTCTGGCTGCAAGGCTCGTATTGCCCTGGTTTAGAAAATGTCCACAGCCCACTGTGTTTACCCCTTTCGTGGAAAATGAATTTCAAGTCCTCAATAGATGTGGCCTATTTTCCAAGCCCATTGGTCTCAATTTACTTTGGTCATTTAGAATGTGTCCATTTTAACCCCCCATTCCAGCCTCCCAGCACCAATGTAACCTTTTTTCTTGAACCACCTCTTCTATCACTTTGAGCAAGTCTTTTATTTCGCTCTTATCACTTGAAATCGGAACGTTGAGGCTTTTGGAATGGACTTTCTCTTGTGGGGATGAGAAAAAGATCGGATGAAAAACCTGGGATGAAATTATAAGATAAGAACTCCTCAAGACCTGCTCCGACCAGCTGTGTGACATTGTCCAGCACTTGTTCAACCTGAGCCTGAAGCTGGGCAGAGTTCCACAGCTGTGGAAAACGTCATGCCTGGTCCCAGTGCCCAAGATTGCCAACCCCAAAGAGCTCAACAGCTACAGACCGGTGGCGCTGACGTCTCACCTGATGAAGACGCTGGAGAGACTCGTCCTCGCCCACCTGCGACCGCTGGCAAGCTCATCGCTGGACCCGCTGCAGTTTGCCTACCAGCCCAGCATCGGTGTGGAGGATGCCATCATCTACCTCCTCCATACGGCGTTGCTGCACCTGGAGAATGCTGGGAGCACGGTGAGGATCACATTCTTCGATTTCTCCAGTGCCTTCAACACCATCCAGCCCAGTCTACTGGGGGACAAGCTGCAGCATGCCGGAGTCGACCATCACCTCACATCCTGGATTACAGACTACCTCACAAACAGGCCACAGTACGTGAGGGTAAAGAACTGTGAGTCGGACAGGCTTCTCTGCAGCACCGGAGCGCCGCAGGGAACAGTCCTGGCTCCATTCCTCTTCACCCTCTACACCTCGGACTTCAACTACAACACCCCAACCTGCCACCTTCAGAAGTTCTCTGACGACTCAGCTATTGTCGGCCTCATTACAGAGGGAGACGATAGGGAGTACAGGGGACTGACAAAGGACTTTGTGGACTGGTGCCAGCAGAATCACCTCCAGATCAACACTGGCAAAACCAAGGAGCTGGTGGTGGATTTCTGCAGGAAACAATCGTCACCTGCACCATTGAACATCCAGGGTTCGGACATTGAGAGGGTGACCTCCTACAAGTACCTGGGTGTTACTCTCAACAATAAACTGGACTGGACAACAAACACGGATGCCCTAATCAAAAAGGGACAGAGTCGCCTCTTCCTCCTCAGGAAACTGAGGTCTTTTGGAGTTCAGGGGTCACTCCTAAAGACTTTCTATGACTCTGTGGTGGCATCAGCCATCCACTATGGCATTGTCTGCTGGTCAGGCAGCATCACCACCCGGGACAGGAAAAGACTGGAGCGCTTTGTCAAGCGGGCCAGTTCTGTCGTGGGCTGCTCGCTGGACTCTCTTGAGGAGGTGGGCAACAGACGGACGCTAGCTAAACTAAAAGCTATGACGGACAGCCCCTCCCACCCCCTCCTGCCCATCCTGACAGCTCTGGGTAGCTCCTTTAGCCAGAGACTATTACACCCGCGCTGCAAGAAGGAGAGGTACCGCCGCTCGTTCCTACCGACTGCTGTCAGGCTTCACAATTCCCAATGATCACATGTGAAAAAAAAAACAAAAACAAAAAAAAAACTGGACACTTGTAAATATGGGTTGTTGCAATATATCTAAATGCATCTCTTGATTCTGCACTATGTACAGTCTTGTTTATAGAACGGTTTTTGCACATCTACATTTGCACAGTATACAGTTGACATTTTTATTTTGTTATGCTTAGAATATCTTGTTTTCTATCCTTTCACTCCCACCCCAACCCCATCCCTCTTCAATTGCTGCTGTGGACTGCAAATTTCCCCATTGCGGGACGAATAAAGGTATTCTGATTCTGATTCTGATTCTGAAAGCCTTTAATAGTTCTATAATGGGGAACTTTTCAATCTACAACATCAAAGTTGAAATCAGAATCAGAATCAGAATCAGAATCATCTTTGTTGCCAAGTATGTAGAACACACAAGGAATTTGTTTCCGGTAGAACACGCTGCACTAGTATCGTTGTCAAAAAAACTGCTAAGTGGCACTATACAGTTCCATTCATTTTGAAAAAAGAACTGTACATAATGCAAAAGTATAAGATATACACTCTAGATCACAGGTGTCAAAGACAAGGCCCAGGGGCCAAATCTGGCCTGCCACATCGTTTTATTCGGTCCGCGAAAGCAAATCAAAGCTGAAATTCCATGACGCTTGCTAAAGTCTCAACCACAATTTCAAATTGTTGTACGTAAACCGCAATAACGGTCATTATTTTTTTACTTCAAATTTGAAAAGTAGTTATTCATTAATTTGTTGCGTTATGTAATATATGGAGGGGATTAAACATTCTCATGGCTTCCCCAAATTCTGTCCATCATAGCTTTTAGTTTAGTTAGTGTCCTTCTGTTGCACACCTCATCCAGGAGCAACCCAGGACAGGACACACTCTGTATATTCAGTCACACAGCCGAACATTTCCTACCTCCAATACTCATGAGCCGACATAAAAACGCTACTGGACCGTAGTTTTCGAACACCAAAGCTTAGTTTAAAGCTGTCACACAAGGAGTGGCAACAGATCTCGTTGGACGGAAAAAGAGGAGCTGCATCCAAAATACTCGATGGAGACAGTATATGTAGTTCAAAAAAGGGTTTTTACTGAGACACGCAGGGAGAAAACAAAAAGATAACACAACAGTGAGGCACGACTGACCTGCATACTGTGAGGCGACAGGGTCATGAAATGAAGGAATACACCGGCGAAAACCGAGCGGAAGCGGGTGGCTTTTAGAGCCAGAAGGCACAATCAGTGGGATTGGAATGAAGTGAGCGAGCCCGGAGAGCAGCGAGGGGCGCGCACCTGACGCCAATCCGGATGTGACAAAAGCAGGCCTCGGGAACCTTTTTGACTAAGAGAGCCATAAAAGTAAAATATTTAGAAACGATCTGCCAGTGGACCCTCAGCTTCCTGACAGGACGGACACAACAGGTCAGACTGGGAAATATATCATCCACAACACGAACCACGAGCACTGGAGCCCCGCAGGGATGCGTCCTCTCTCCATTGCTCTTCTCTCTCTACACAAACGACTGCACCTCAACGCACCCAGCTGTCAAATTCATAAAGTTCGCAGACGACAGCGCGGTCATCGGTCTCATCAAAGACGGCGACGAGTCTGCGTACCGTAAGTGGAGCAGCTGGAGCTCTGGTGCAGCCGTCTGGTGCAGCCGTCACAACCTGGAGCTGAACAAGACAGTTGAGATGATCGTGGACTTCAGGAAACATCCATCACCGCAGCTACCCCTCACACTATCCAACTGCCTTGTGTCAACCGTTGAGACCTTCAAGTTCCTGGGAATCACAGTCTCCTAGGACATGAAGTGGGAGGTCAACACCAACTCTATCCTGAAAAAGGCCCAACAGAGAATGTACTTCCTGAGGCTGCTAAAGAAGCATGGCCTGCCACAGGAGGTGCTGCAACATTTCTGCACGGCTGTCATCGAATCCATCCTGTGTTCTTCCATCACCGTTTGGTTCGGGGCCGCCACAAAAATGGACAAAATCCGACTTCAAAGGACAGTTAGGACGGCGGAAAAAAACATTGGCACCGCCCTACCCACTCTCGAGGACTTGCACACTGCAAGAATCCAAACTAGGGCGCGGAAAATCCTACTGGACCCTCCGCACCCTGCCCACCACCTTTTCCAGCTACTCCCCTCAGGCAGGCGCTACCGATCCATGCGCACCAAATCCAGCAGACATTTAAACAGCTTCTTCCCCCAAGCCATTAACTCTTTGAACTCTTTCAACAGTAGCCAAAATGGAAGTGTATAGTGCCACTTAGCAGTTTTTTTTTGACGACGATACTAGTGCAGCGTGTTCTACCGGAAACAAATTCCTTGTGTGTTCTACATACTTGGCAATAAAGATGATTCTGATTCTGATTCTGAAATGTTTTTCAGTGAGAACCACGCACACGTACGCCCGCGATCACGCGTGGCTACTGTTCAACAAAATGTCAGAATGTAGTATTTAAAATAACTTTGTGATCGTACTCATGCACCATTAACATGAATGGTTTTCCGTTCTTAATGAACTTCCAGCCAAACAATCAGAATGAAAGTCAACTTGCCAGGTCCATACGCAAAGTTACTGCTAGCTAGCCTGCACACGGCTCATTAGCTTCCACACTTGCTTTCTGCTGTCTCTCGCTATATTGATGCTAACGTTAGCATGGGGCTTGTCAAAGTGCCACTGACATTCGACTGTTTCATCCATGGTATTGTTTGATTGCAAATCAGAATCAGGACCTTTTCTCTCCACAAAGGCGAAACTTCGGTCAATTCAACCTGAAGTGTACGACACTCATCATTTTTCTTACTCGTCGGGCTTATTTAAATGAACGGCCAGTATCGTCCAATCAAAACCGCGCTTTCCGCCAACTGCAGCCCACTGCCACAGGAAAGCGAGAATATGTATTTAGTTTTATCATCAAACCAGCCATAGGTTCGGGAGCCATATATGGCTCGCGAGCCATAGGTTCGTTCGGGAATCGATGGCTCGCGAGCACCCCTCGTTTAAAGTAATAATTGTTCATTCAAAGGAACGTCACATTTTAATTCCAGTCCATTTCCGGTAAACGACCCCCTGGGCCCCTTTCCATAGTCAAATCATTGTCCCGATTGTCCTGGTAAATTCCGGTTCATGTTGGGACAGCTGACAGGAGGCAGACAGTCGCCATTTGCAGCACGCGTGCAAGTGTTAATTCACTCTTCACCACCAAGCCACCCACGCAATACGCTCTCAGCCAACCTCTCCGGATTGCTTCACCATGTTCACATGCTTTGGAAGACAATAGAGCGGAATACATTTTGACAGGAGTGTGTTCTGCACACAAAAATGGGCTGAGTAAATGTTAGCCATCATCACTCCCTCCAGATACAGTCTCACTCTCACATTTCTTTTTTTCTTCCATTCCACCCGCTGCTGCCTTCAACAGAGCACTCCATCCCATCCTGCCCCTCGTGTCTCTGGGGTCCCTGTGGACATGCACTTTTATACACAACACACACACACGCACGCACGCGCACACTCCTTTTTATCGCCACATGAAAAGGCTTCCTTTTATTCCCCCCTTCACCTCTCGTCCCTTGAATATATCAGTTGCGCCCACCTGCACCCCCACCCATCAAACTAACAGCACTACAAGCAGATCTCTTTGTTTTATTTTATCTGGCTTATTTATTGTGATTTTAATCAATGGCAACTGCAATGAGGGAGAACTTATGTGACTGAAAAGAAAACAAATATTTGTATTCTTGTTTTGCGACATGTTTTTGTGTGATTTTGCCCCAAAATGGCAACACGTATCGTAATAAAAAATAGAATAATCCTGAGGATTGGTGGTGAAAAACATTCTCTCCTCTCACGGTTTTGAATTCGTCTTGACAAACTTTGCTGATTATGGCCCAGAGCAAAATTATAGATCACTCAATGTTCTCCTTCTTCTTCTTTTTCCTTTTTTTTCCTCATCCCATCTCATTCCTCACAAGCCGACTAATGATATTCTAACGCAAGAGCCGTATTAATGATAACGTATTCGCAAAGATAAGCGCGCCGTTTGATTGACACTTACATTGGAACTTTAATTAAGCAAAAAAAAAAAAAAAAAAAAGAATTGCTTTAGCTCTTTGCGCGGTCCGAACAGAGAAAAAAAATGTAATAGGATGACAAATGGAGACCGATACAGAAAGGATAAATCGTATGGAGAGAGGAATTGCATGAGAAGAAAGCGGCAGAGGCGTACGCAAATGGATACGCAAAGCTGCTTTGTCAGTTGCTCGGCCGTCTTTTGTCAAACTCAGCGTCGTCTGATAGACACAACAACGCGCACGTGCACGTGCACGTGTTGGCTTGAACGAAATGCATCTGTAGCTTCACTCCCTGTATCTCCTGACACGCGGGATTGTGTTTCCTAGGTCCTCCGGAGCGCTTTTTGGTCGATGCGCAGGTGTCGCAGCCCCTTTTCGGGCGGGTTGTGCTTGTTAGCGCAAGTACTTTTCAACCCGAGACACAGATGGCAGGTGTGAAAACAGGCCGGTGGTCCAACAGCAACACTCTTCGTTCTGTCATTCTTCGAAGCTTTCATAAGCAGGATGAGTATGCACGATAAGAAGGGAGGTGGCGATATTTTGCATCCGGTTCCCGGCGGCCCCTTTTCATTTTTATAAACCGCCCCGTGGGAGCGTACCCGGATTTTACCCGAATATCAAGTGGAATAGCAGTGTTTGAAATAACGTCTGCCCGGAGGCCCGGGGCGTACAACTTTTACGTCGGGCGTACAACTTTCAAAACGTCTCGGCCCGGGTGGCCGACAACTTCTTCAAGGAAAAAAAAACACACGATTTTTTTCAAATCAAACGCGACAAGCAAACCGCTACAAACCACGTGGACTCCTCTTTCTTAGCGACTTTCAAAACTCTCAAGTACACTTTTCAGTCACGGAACGTTCGTTTGACAATTTGCATACTCGGCACCGGCAGCCAATCAGGAGCCTGTTTTGTGCTTCGGACTATACCGTGACTGAAAGTGTACTTGAGAGTTTTGAAAGCCGCTTAGAAATAGGAGTCCACGTGGCTTTGAGCAGACAACGCAATGCAAACATTGCATTGTGCACCATGACGACAAACGACAACTGGAGTCAAATCTTCAGCAAGGCGTAATTACCATAAATTAAGCAAGGGAGCATTTGTGCTAAGGATTTCCTTAATTAAAAAAAAATCATTTATACTTCACAACAATGTTTTTTTGTTGTTGTTGTCTTATTGTGTTTCAAGTTGTGAAAAATGGGGCAGGCAACTTTATGGCCGGGCAGGCAACTTTTTAGAGTTGTCTGTGAGTTTCAGACACTGGGAATAGGTCCGGCTCAAGTGCAAATGAAGAGCACGACGGGAACTTGGCTTCATGGACAAAATCAAGCGATAGTAGTAATCAGGTGTACATTTTTAAAAAATAAAATTGGTGTCGTCAATCATAATCATTGCTAATTGCACTTAGAATACTACGTTGTTCCCATCCTGAGGAAATTTCACATTTCCCTTTTGGAAATCAAGATTGGGTTTATCAGTTCATCGCCGCAAAGGTATTCTAAGGGGAGGGAAAAAAAATCAAGTACTGTAACACAGAAAAGATCTTTTGGCTCAACCCCATTCTGTCTCTTTGCATCTGTTTTTTTTAAATGCTTTTATTTTGGGCTGCAGCTTCTCTGCCCCAACCTCCTTTTTCTCACATCTCACATCGCGGGTTGAGGCGAGGTGAGCTCCCGTGATGAATCTAAATGTTGCCCCCCAACCTGACCCCTGTCACTCGGCCTCCCAAATGACCACAAACATCATCGTCGTCACCTCCGTCCTCATGGCCGGTGCGCTGATGGCCTTCTCGCTTCCACACGTTCACGTTTACAGATGGAGAGTTTGCATGCCGCATTAGTCCGACCTGATGAAAAGTCTCTGAAATACTGCCAGACCACGAGTACGCCCCCAAGCAGGTCTAATTCCAGGGAATGTTTATACGAAGGCTGCCAACTCTCGGTTGATGTTGTCAAGCGGTTCATCTTCAATCGCTTGAAACCCCGCGTTTCTTTATCTCAGAATTATTCTTGTGGGATTTTAACAGTGGCGGACCATCAAGACCTGCAAAGCCTTCTCTGCTGGCCGAAAAATATCTGAATCACGGACTGATGTTAATTATATTTTGTCTGTGAATTCTTATGAAAATAATTCGAAATGGTCATTCAGCTTGATTTCATTCCTCCTTCCAGATGTGTGTTTTCGTATTTAAGCATTTAACCAATCATAGCCATCATTTGTTACCAGGGTCATACAGTAAATCTACCCGGATGTCTTTACAATCAATTCTGCAGGCCCCGGAGCACCACATAACTGTAGATGAAACTGTTGCTTTGACCAATCAGATTTCGAGTTGGCAACCCAAAAGGCCAATGTCAGAGTTTTCCAAACTATCACTAGCCTATCATAGTTTGCGAAAACTGCTCTTACCACAAGCCTCTAGTGACAAGAGCATACTGGCCATAGCTAGCACATTGTATCTGTAGCGAGCTGTATAAGCATCCATATCGTGTTGATTTAATCGCAGTTTCATGGACATCATTAAGCAAGGTGGGTCAGTTATTTCCGGGCTAATGGTACCCTCTGGTAGACCTGTAGTAAATCACATCACACTTTTTTTGCCTGAATTGATTCGGACGTAGCACTAACGAAGGCCTAGCGATGAAATCCACGGCCTGCCACTTAATTTTTAGAACCGCAAAACAGCATTTGTACACAGCCTCAATTTCAATTTCAACAAGTAGTGACTTAGTTAAAGAAGGCCTGACTTGAACTAGTACCGTTAAAAATCTGGGAATTAATCACGTTAAAACCAAGAGAGCAAACGGTCACTGCGACCTTTGCTTCAGTTTCCAATAGACCTCACGTGCAACTATACTTCAATATTGCTGCGGATTTCTTCCTGTTTATTTATCATCTGAAACGCGGCGGTTATCGTTAATTCATGCTGAGATGAAGCGTGGCCCGAATTAAGTAATAACTTGTCAATGTCGGGCACGCGCGTGTGCGCTTGTACTCAAGGAGGAATCCCGCTTGCAACTCTGTGGCCTCCGTAGACGACTTTCCCTTTTTCGAGGCTTTTTGACATTATTGCAAATAGTGCGGAATAGTGAGAGTCAGCGTTCTACCTTGCTGTTGGTTAAGTGAACTGTGTCACTTAAATCTTATGTCTGATTATTCTGTTAGCATATCTTTGAACCGAGCTCCATCTTATGGATGCATGGCAGTTTGCGTCTTGTAACGCGGTGCACCCAATGTATCAGAAATGGGCCATTCATTGAGGGTGCGCCTCATCAATGGGATGCGTGGTCTTGAAGATGCACGGACGGATCATAGCAAATTAACCCCAAACCCCCGGTGCTCCATTTGATCATTAATTTGAGAATGACCGCAGCCTCATTTTATAGCGAACCCTTTTTGATGACTGCAGGTACGGCTAAAAATAAAATCTGAAGTGAGGCGAATCGCTTATTCGGACACGCACTTGTCTGACGGAACCAGGTTATGAACAGTGTGTTTGACTGTTGGCCACCCCAAAGTGGAAAGTAGGTTATTGTCACGGATGCCCTGGGGCAAAGTAGACGGCAAGCGACATGCCTGCTGCCCAAAGTAATACCAACGGCCTGTCTAATAGCCCGCCTTAGAGAGAGTATGTGTGCATATTTTTGCATCTCATATTCTCTTCTTCGTTTTTGTGTCATTTAAAACATTTAATCGGGATGAAATTGTGACGTCTCAATTTTGGACCATCGCTAATTTTAAGTAACAATTGGGCCCAAATTAGTTCTGGGAAGGTTGGGTCACGATTCTAAAACTTGACCGTCTCCGAGGGAAGCGCAGGTGCGTATGCGTTTATCCTTTGCTGCTCTCGTAGCGGAAAGGTATACATGCAAATGCTAGGGGGAATGTTGGCTTGTTCAGTTTGACGTCCGCGCGTGCGCTTCATCCAAATGGCGAGCGCCGTCCTCTTTTTGTTCCTCACTAATGGCATCCTCAGCGGGGCTATTACAGTTGAAACCGCGTTGCCAGGGAAACGCAGCTTGTCCCTGCGAATTACAAGTATTTCACTCGCTCTCTTATCTATGTTCCCCCTCACTCTGGCTTTCTGTCACTCTCCAAGCATCCTCCAATGACCTTTTCGCTATTCTGTTCTTGTTTGTGGTTTTCTCTCCACCCGTCCGTAGCTCAACGTGACAGGCCCGATGCGGGTGTCCGTGGAGAGACGGGCGCAGCCCAACATTCCGCGAGGGAGGGAAGGTGGCCAATTCAAGAAACAGATGGTTACAACTTGAGATGCCAATTCCAGGTCAACTGTCGCTAACAGAAGTATGACTGCAGCTAGCGTAGCACTTCCCACACTTCAGCACAGGAACAGTACTGAAACGGAGTTAATGAGAAGGCGGAGGTGCTGGAAACTAGAAGCCGTTATCGGGCCAAGGAAATACTTGCCAATGGGTGGCGCTGTCAGCCCCGCCTGCAGCTGCACAGGTGTTGGTTGTTCCAATCAGTGGCAGTTAAAAGGACTCCCGGCACGACCATTCTGGGTCCGTTCATTGTATGTTTTTGCTTCACCCTGTCAGGTTTGTTTCATCGTGGCAGGTTTTTTACTCATGGTTTTCCTTGATACGTTGTACTGTTCTGTTCAGATGACTTTGACGTTTCAGATTTTGTTCCTGATGACTGTATTTTAATACAAATTGTCAAATACACCCTGTTTCTCCCTCCTGCCTGCTTTTTTGAGATCCACCACCTTGCAAACTGTGACATACCCTTGTGCTTTTGTGCTGGGCAAATAACGTACCTGTTCTTGCGGTGTTATGTAGCTGCAACGTCAACATAGCGCCGTAATTCTGTTTCAGTTCAGTCCACACTCGGTTTCTTCAGCCGCCAGATGCCAAGTGAAAAGCGGCCAAAATCTTTTGGTGTCAATGCCAAAGAATTTGTACACACGATGAGGGCAATCTCGACACCCTGAATCTTATCATGAAAACCGAGGAGAGACATTTGAGTGGAGAGCGGGGGATGACATATTCGCACAGAAAAAGGCTTGATTGGAACAGAGTGGCGAGATGGGAAATTAAAAGCTCAAAGACGTCCGCTCCTCATCTTGATGGCATATAAAACGGGGTAAAAAAAAAAAAAAACAGGAACACGAGAAAGCGGGAGCGAGGAAGGAGGAGGCAAAGGAGCCATTGATTATGTTCTTCTGAGTGCTTCTGGCATTATTGGAACTGTACTGTCCTCCCAACCGGGCAATTTGAATAAACATTGCGGAAAGACTTATTGGGAGAATGGAGAAGCGGGGTGGAGGAGTGGGGGGGTCGCTAGGCTATGAAGCGGGCGGGTTGGCAGCGAGACAGAGAAGGAGAGCTGGGCTGTGGAGGGAGGACAGAGATAGAATAACTGGGTTCAAAAGTAGGACAGAGTGAGGGGGGGGGGGGCAAAGGGGAAAAGCGTTAGAGAAGGGGTGTTAAATGTTGGAGCAAAAGTACAAAACAAGCCAATTTGAGAAGATCAACACACTTAAAACTCTTACTTTTTATGAATTCCAGCCAGGCGTAAGGACGCCTTTTCCAAACTCGACTTGAAACGCTGAGACAAATCCATTCGGGGAATCGCACTAATCCAATCAGAGACGAGCACGAGGCAGCCTCGAGTATCATGGAAAGGCATAGATGGGGTAGATAAAGTTCCGGCTAAGCCGTCCGCCGCTCTTGGCGTCGGAAGGCCGCACAAAGCAAACACCGAGTCTCGCCTCGTGATGCGCGTGGAGCACATTAGTGTGAAGAGGAACCGCCTTGGAAATGAAACGCGGGTGATGGAGCACCTTGCCTCTTTAGTCTAATGAGAATCCTGAGCGGGTGATCACTTATGGCTGAGAAGAGGCTGTCAAGGTGTTTCACGCTGCTTTCCACATGATATACCATCTCGCTACTTGAGAGCCACATTGAGGACTACGGTGGTGGTCTTTAACATGCGCTAATTTTTCAAACAATTGGGCTGCATCCTATGGGACGGACGGGGAGGTGGTTTGGGGCTGGTCGTATCAATCCATGACAACCCGTCATGGCCAATTTAGTAAAAGCTGGAAATAGTATTGCGGCCCCGTGGTTCAGTGGTTCCTGTGTTGAACTCATAGTGGAGAGGTAGGTTGCCTGAATACTCCGGTTCCCTCCCACATTACAAAAACATCCATGGCAGGCTGATTGGATGGATGGATGGATGGATGGATGGATGGATAGATGGATGGATGGATTGGCCTTTATTAGCCTCGCAGTGGAGAAATTCACATTTTGCAGGAGCAAAGTTATGGAAGGAAGAGCAAAGGAAAGGGAGAAGTAGGAAAACAAAATACAGGAGCTGCTGGAAAGGCAGCTAGATAATGACACAAAGACACAGTCATTCAATCTTCAGCACTTTCTGCAACCTTTTTGTTGAATGAAGCAGTTCTAGGAGATGATCAGAGTGTCCTTTTCACCAGTGGGTCAGGGACATCATGGTGAAATGTGCACGTCTGCTACAAGCTAAATGTTTAAAGCAAATACAAAACTGTAGCATCCATTGACTAAAGACAGTTAAAAGTTAAAATTAAAGTCAGCTTTCTTGTCAAATATGCTAATATGCATGACATACAGCACAGATGAAATGACTGTCCTCTCGGACCCAGCATGCAAGGCACTTATAATTACTTAACAAACATAAACATGAAAACGCCAATTTGCCGGGAGAGGGGAGAAATGTCTCACATATCCTGTCCGACGTAAATCTGCTTCAATTCCAAGCCGCAAAGTTCCACATACGCATGCGCTGACTTTCCCTTCTTGTTATCGCGGGCGCCTCAAGCCATGCGTCCATCCAGCCAGCCGCAGACTGTCCAAGGGCTAAACAAAGCCTAGTACAGGCGCAAAAGAGTGTGAGTGCAGTTGTTTGTAATGTTTGTAATGGCGATTGTCTGGCAACCGGTTCAGGGTGTCCCCCGTCTACCAGCCGAAGACGGCTGGGATAGGCTCTCGCACCCCCTGCAACTTGTGTGTATAAACAGTCTGGAAAATGGACGGATGAAAAGATGCATGGGCTAAGTCTTTCCTTTTTTGTCTTCCATTTTGGAGAGACTCTATTTGAAAGTTTCTCATCCTTTTTGTTTCTCATCCTTATCTATTTGCAACCTGCTTTGCCAAATGTAAACACCCAATGAAAAGAGAAAAACAACAGGAAATAGCAAACAAGGAGCCTGCCGTGGTCTTGAGGAAATACTGCCACAAGACAGATGGCATTTTAAATATGTATTTGGTTCACAGGAAAGTGGAGTTTTTCCTTCGGTTTTTGGCTAATATTCATTTGCAAAAATCATGACGGATTTGCTACAGTGAAAGTGAGTTTGTCACATTGTAAAAAGTTAGCATGTTTCTTGAGCGAGGAGGTTTTTTTTTGTCACGTTACCGGGATTTGAGTACAATGTATTTTTTTACTCTGCCCTGTGTGTTTCCAGCTGTTCTCATGTTGTCTTGACTGGGCTAACAGCCTTCCGTTTCTGTGACCCGATTTGCTCAATTGTAACCCGCCGTACCTGCTCAGTAAATAGTCCCGTTCCGCAACCCTGGTCTATCGATTGCGGCTGCTGCCAGCCCCCGTGTCCCGAAAACGTCTCAGAGGCCAAGTTCCTCATCACGCTAAGTCGCGCTAATGCAGATGCGCCGCACTGTACCGCCATTACCTGCTGGAGCATCTAAATCATGTTGTTGTACGCGCCGCGGAGCTTTACACTTTACATGTGTCCTTACTCTATTCCGTTTTTTTTGATAGCTCGCTAGATTTTACGCTTAAGTTGAGAAACGATGTGCCACTTATCACCATAAAAAGGTTTTTCTTCCCCTGTCATATGAAGAATGCGACGTTTGACAGTTGCTGGTTCCAAAGTGAGCGTTAAAGCAGCCGCAACCCGCTAGCTTAGCTGATTGGGTTTTATGCCCCCCTTTTTTGGAAGTATTTTTAGCAACCTCTCAAAATGAATACATTTTAATCAAAAATTCGGAGTTGGCGATGCAAAACTGGAGATGTGAAGGATAGGAGCTATCATCTTGTGGGAGTAAAGCGGTGAGTTCAAAGGGACACGGCAATGAAATATGAAAGCGATTCTAGTGACAAACCACAAATATGGCGGAGACATTTTAACATGAAAGATGCACGTTCATATGTTCACTATATGAGATGCACATTGAGTGGCTGTTTGTGTGTGTGTGTGTGTCCGCTTTGTATGCAGCGTCTAGCTGCTCTTGGTTGAAAGTGTACAGGGAGCAGGGGAGGAGAGAGCGGATCGGAAATCACAGCTTTCATGCCAAAACCTGACATTAGTGTGGCAGCTGTTGTTTTGCGCATCCTGTCTGTGTGTGTTTGCGCGCGCGTGCGTGCGTGCGTGCGTGCGTGTGTGTGTGTGTGTGTGTGTGTGATCGTGTGTGTGTGTGTGTGTGTGTGTGTGTGTGTGTGTGTGTGTGTGTGTGTGTGTGTGTGTGTGTGTGTGTGTGTGTGTGTGTGTGTGTGTGTGCATACCTGCAACCGCCGTATATGTGCGCGTGTTTTGCCTTTGTAAATCAATCAAGAGCGCGTGCCGTCACGTGCCGTCATGGCAAGGGCAGGATAAAGGGGAGCGGAGCGGGCTGTCAAGTGTTTTTAGATGTTTGGAATCAACGCGTCAGTCTTGTTAATACAAATTTAATTACAGCCGAGGGGGGGGGGATTTAATCAGTCTATAAAGCAGCTATCATGTGGTCCAAATGAGCCGGGAATTTTCATTCACTGCCAGACGTGCAAAAATGTGTCCACTCAAGTGCCAGGGTTTTTGTCATTTTCACTCAAATTGTAGGAGCCAAAGAATATTGAGTTTTAGGACTATATAAACATTCAATGCAGCCTATGAAACCTTAGACTGTCTTCTTTAATCAGAAAAAAGAGTTAATTCCTAAGTTATATGGTTCTGGAGTTAACTCTGGAGTTAACTTTCACAACAGCTTCAGCGCAAACATGGAAAAAGGAAAATGCTGAAGGGAAAAAAAAAACATTGCCAGAGGTCTGACCAGCGCTGTATCGGCACCCTCCGCAAGAAGAACCAAAACCCAAACAAATTCGGGAATGCCGCTCAACGTCAAAGTTTTAAATTCCCGAAGGAATTCGGTAATGGCAACGACTGAGTTAATAACTGAAAAGAAGACGGGCTGACTGAATTTTTGGTGGCGACTCAATGCTTTAATTGAAAGTTGACGTCCCCTGCTTGGAAGTGTTCTTTGCAATTTTATGTCGAATCACGTGGAGAGGCTGCGCCGTGGTGGGTGACACTGGATGCTATCCACTTCATTTTCGCTCGGCGCGTGACAGCGGCTGTCGTCGCCCTCTTTTCATTTTGTTCACCTTGTGTCGGCGCCCTGCTCCTTTTTATCCCGTCACCGGAGACGCGGCGCGGCGCTGCGACAGCTGTTGATCGATGACACCGATGCCGCCGGGTCGCTGTCGTCGCGCGACCGTGCCTGGCAGCAAAGAAAAGGACGTGTGAGTTTGCATCTTGAAAGACACACGAGAAAAGGGGAATATTGTTCGGCTCAGTTAAATTGAACTTTTTCCTCCAATAAGAAAAAGATCAAAATGAATTCAACAGCGACTGGGCGGTCACTCCAAGAGAACCAAATATCGTTGACAAGATATATTATTATTCTTAGTAATATTTCAGTGGTGTTATTGGCCCCTAATCACTGACTAATAACGGTGCGGACACAAGCTCGGAGGTAATGAGTGAGTGCCTCTCCACGTGAACGTGATTATGGTCATTGAGACTCTAATGAGGGGTGGGCTTAGCATGCTGAGAAGATGGGGCTGGATATTGATATTGAGGGTGCAGCTTCGACAAGCTCAGGTGGGAGAAGACAGGAGAATACACATTATCTTATTGTCTCGGTGCCTCTTCTCACATGCATCCCCTGTCACTGTCGCAGCAACAAAAGACATTTGGCTCATAATTTTCATCCCGTACTCTTTCCGAGCGATTGCGGATGCGCGGTGGTCTTCGTGCAAGACACGGAGGTGTGAGGAAGAAGAGGGATCACATCACAAATTGCGATCTCCCTCAGCTTACACACTTAATTGGTTCCCAGAAAGTGGTGTGTGAGGCGTAAAGTTCGTCTGCCAAACATTTATTTCGCATCAGAAACAATTAAAAATGAGAATAATCCATTCCCATGTCCCCATGATACATAATTTTCTACTTAATAATTCTTAAAACGACACAAAATATACCTTATTTTATGTATAATAAATGTCCTATTGTATTGTAATTAAAGAAATAAACCGTACTGTATAATGAAGTCGTTTTATTGACCTTTGTGATGGTCGTTGATGTAGTTGCCTCTTGATGAAATCCGAGTGAAGTTGCCGTGCTTTCTCGGCGATAATACCCTCACACACTGTCCCCTGCTAGCTGCTTTTCATTCATCCAAATTAACAGAAGTTCTTCACCCTCTTCTATTGCCTGAGACCGTTGGTTGGACAACACAGAAACACCCGTAGCCACACGTAGCAATGGTTGACTTAGCATACTGGTACTGGGACGCTAAGTCACACAAACGCACACCTCGTTCATGTTTTTTGATGATCTCCTTCTTCTGCTCGACCGTCATTTTCTTTTGTCTTCTTCGGCTTTACACTAGCCTGTGGTGGGGTCTTTTTCTGTCCCATAATAGCAAAAGTACTACACTCGATAACAAACCACGTCAGCACTCAAAGGAGTGGGGTGACGAAAAATAGTCCACCAATCACCGTGCCGCCGTGTGGTTTGGTTCGTCCACCGAAAACTAGTTCGTCGGCCGCGACTATATGCTCTCGAATTTAATGTTCATGAGACAAAAAGTTTGTGAGCTGAAGCGTTCGTATGCGGCGGTATCACTGTAACTCAACTCTTTTTTTCTGCTGAAAGAAGAGCGTCTAAGGTTTCTTACGCTGTATTGAAGTTTATGTAATATTAAGCAGATTCTTTACTTACAGACAGTGTGGTAGTAAATGTGTAAGTAAAGAATCTGCTTAATATTAGATATCAAGTAGACAGGATGAACTTAGTACAATGAAGTTTATGTAGTCCTGAAACTCCATATTGTGTGGGTCCTGGAATTTGAGTGACAATGACAAAAACCCTGGCACTGGAGTGGACGCATTTTTTGCACGTCTAGCAGGTAATGAGTTAACAATGTAGAAGGCAGCTCTTGGTTTAATGATAGAAGATGATTTTGTCGTCACATGGCATCCCAGGGATTTATACGTTGGGGTTCAGGGGGCTTAGTGTGTGCATAAGTTCCACACGGTTAAGGTCAGCCTCTCATTTGAAGACTGTGCTAAACTCGGTAGTGCGCAAGCCAATGTGGGTCCACTTGAAATGCTTGTTCCCCCTTGTCTCCTCTTACAGATCAGGACTTTAGAAATGAGACACGAAAAAAAAAAAACTAGGCGAGCGTGGAGTTTTCTCCTGGGATGTCATGGACGCATCTGAGCCCGTCACTTTGCTTCACGAAGCAATACGTTTCCTGAAAAAGCCACCAGCCTCCCCTGATTTGCACTCTGTACTGCTGCTGTACCTCACACGCACACGCACACACGCACGCACACACACACACACACACACACACACGCACACACACACACACACACACACACACACAAAATAACTATTACCATTCACGTAGAAGGGGGTGGGGGGGCACAAACAGGAGCAGCAAGAGCATCAGACTGTAGAAGCCCCCTGGTGGCTCATCTGCTAAACTTAGAGCAAAAATGGGCCACGAAGAAAGAAGGTGTGTGTGTGTGTGTGTGTGTGTGTGTGTGTGTGTGTGTGTGTGTGTGTGTGTGTGTGTGTGTGTGTGTGTGTGTGTGTGTGTGTGTGTGTGTGTGTGTGTGTGTGTGTGTGTGTGTGTGTGTGTGTGTGTGCGCTTTGTATTTAGACCTGGGGTTGGGAACCTATGGCTCGCGAGCCATATATGGCTCTTTTGATGCTTGCATCTGGCTCGCCGATAAAACTAAATACATATTCTCGCTTCTTTGTTGTTCATTTGCTGTTTGGGCGGAAGTGGGTGGAAAGCACAATTTTGATTGGATGATACTGACCTAAGATGGCCATTGATGTTCAAAGAACAATTTTGATTGGATGATACTGACCTAGGTGCCGTTCATGTCGAAAAAGGTAAACGCCCCCTTTTAAAAAGATCGTACACTTCAGTTTGAATGGACCAAAGGATTCACAATTGTGGAGAGAAAAGGTTCTGCCGTGTTTCGAACTAGCAATGAAACAATAATGTCAATGAAACAGTCGAATGTCAGTGGCACTTTGACAAGCGTGTGTGCGTGTGTGTGTGTGTGTGTGTGTGGCTCTCACTGAAAAACATTTCTAAATATTTTACTTTTATGGCTCTCTTAGTGAAAAAGGTTGCCGACCCCTGCTTTAGACCATTGTGTCAAGACATGAACCAAAATGGTGCTCCTCTTGCAGCTTCTTCATGACACCTTCTCAGCCTTTTACAATTGATATCATGGCCGTGAAAATAACTTAAAGGACACTCGACACCAATTATTTATTTCCTAACTGACATCAAAAAAACGTTTTATAGCATCTAAAATACAGAAAACACGCATGATGATATTTTTAGTCAAATGCAAAACACCAATAAAAATGACTTAAAGTGTCTAAAAACTACCTCAAATTGAACCCGGAAGTGGCCAGTTTCAGAAGGTCCCGCCCCCTTGTTCGTGGCATCACGCCAAGACGTCTTGCCTTGTTCCAGAATCAAGACAATGGCTTCAGATTGGGAGAAGACGCTTTCTTGTTACTCGTCCTGTTATGAATATGATTCAAATAGTTCTGAAGAGGAAAGCATACATGTTTGCAATCAATAAAAGAAGTCCTCCCATATCAATTCGTGCCATCAGGACAGAAATGTAGCACCCAAAAAATACACAAGATGGCGACAAAGCTCAGTGGAAATGGGCTAATTTATCTGCTGGGAATTTGTGTCAACCAGTATCAAATAGTAGTCTTGGTGCAACACACAACGATTCACCATCGCATTATTTATGTTTTTTTCCTTCTAATTTCGCCATCAACACGGATCAACACCAAGTTTTCAGACCAAACAAAGTACACAAAATGCATTGTGTGTCCTTTCTCGGTCAGGGGCGTTCCTTCCGTGACGTGACGTCAGGAATCGTCACCAGCTCAAAAACAAGACTTCCTGAATATTCAGCGCGAGCCTTAAAAGGTCAAATCTAGCTAGATGCGGTGGAATCTTTGTCAAAGGTGCTCAGTAGAAGTCATTTGAAGACATTTTACAAATTATGAACACAAATTGTCCTTTAAATGACAGCTTTTGGGTTTTGAAGGTGCAGGGGTGCTTAAAATTGGGTGAGTGTTAATTAGGTGATGCCGTGATAAATATGTGAGTTAATTAAGCAGGTGTAGGTTGGACTAAGGAGCGGGTGGCGTCTATGATAAGAAAGGTACAAGTGGGGGTGGAGGGGGGGGGGTGGTTAAAAAAAGGAGATGTGGGGTCCTTTTAACTCATTCACTGCCAGACGTGCAAAATTGTGCCAGTGTTCACTCGAATTCCAGGACCCACAGAATATTGAGTTTTAGGACTACATACCCTTCAATACAGCATATGATATTGTAGAGTGTTTTCTTTCATCAGAAAAAAAAGAGTTTATTCCTAAATTATATGGGTCTGAAGTAAGTGGGGGCGGCTTTACAAAAGGCAAATGCTGCCCCCTCATGAGGGAAAAACATTGCCACTGGTATGACCAGCACTTTATCGGCGCCCCCCGCAAGAGGAAACAAAACATGAGCAAATTGCTAAATGGCACTCCACGTCATATTTTCAATTCTCGAATAAATTTGGGAATGGCAGCGAATGAGTTAATTGAAGGAGAAACACGTGCAGGCTTGTGGAGCGGCACAGCGAGTTGACGTGGGACAAAAGGGGAATAAAGGAGAAGGCTCGTCATGAATACGTAATTTTAGCTGGCGTGCTGATGGCGGGATGTATCAGGAACGAAAGTGCTTGAGGTGAGTGTGTAGAAGCCCGCATCTCGACTCTCCTCATGCATTGGCGTATGAGAGTTAAAGAGCCAAGGGCAAGTTTTTTTCCCTCCACTTGCTGTCTTTTCAAGTGAAAGTGTTGGGAGCGAAGGCCAGCCGTTCCTCACTTTCCTCCCACTCAGCTCTCTTTTTCCAGCCTTCCAACTACCCCGGACGTTGTCCACCAGCCCCCTCTCTCAAGTTCAAAGGCGCTTTTACAGACAGGATAGAAATACGCTTTGCCAAAAAAAGGCTATCTGCCGCGTATAGCGTCATCGCATATGTCGCCTACTCCCTTTCGACCTCCGTTTTTGTGTTCACGTCATCTTGCACGTCCATGTTTATTATTATTGTTTATTTACTTCAGGAGACTTCTTCTTGCTAGGCCACTCCAGTGGCTTTGGTGGAGGTCTATGCTCTTCTCAAATCCAAATAGATGCTCCAAGCTAGCACTACACGCAATCTTGACAAATCACAGTGCATATGTTATTTTAATCTATTTCCATTTCCTCCTCCAAGTATCTGCGAAATAGTATGTAAACGCCATATTCCTTGAGACAAATTTACCTGATCAGGGATATTTTTCACATTTGAAAGACAGTTAATAAATTGGGGTCTTACTGTGCTATGAGGTTTGTACACACTACATTTAAAGGACAACCGGCACCATTTTTTTGTGTTTCCCACTGACATCAGAAAAACGTTTTATAGCATCTAAAATACCCAAAACAGGCAGGCTGATATTTTTAGTTAAATGAAAAACACCAATAAAAATGACTTCAAAATGAATCCGGAAATGGCCAGTTTCAGAAGGTCCCACCCCCTTGTTCGTGACGTCACGCCAAGACGTCTTGCCTTGCTCGAGAATCAAAACAATGGCTTCAGATTCGGAGAAGATGTTTTCTTGTTCTTGTTCTTCTGAAGAGGAAAGCATAAATGTTTGCAATTGATTCTAGGTCTGTGTAAGCTCTCAGTCGTACGGGAGTTGTTCATCGATGAAACGGTTTCTGAAAAACTAGAGTCCTTTGGCAACATGAAAATTCCAACTTATTTCAAACCGGTAAACACTTTAGACAAAAATACGCGCATCCAAAAGATAGGCTGCCAAATAAAAAAACAAAGTAATGTCGTTTATTCGATACATTGTAAAAATGAATATTGTAACGAGCAATACATTGGGGAGACTAAACAAATACTTTATCAACATTGCAGGGATAATAAGAAGTACAGATGATGGCTGAAGAAACCTTTTCATCCAAACTAGCACTACTACTTCCTTACCAGTTGATTTGTTCTTTTCGCTGTTCTCCCTAAACGCCTATCCAACGCACACGCACGCACGGACGCCGCCCCCCCCCCCACACACATCGACGTGCAGCGCCTGCCTCCTGGCTGCTGTCCCGTGTCTGCTCCATGGCTCTACCGGCAAGTGCCAGCTTGGCCTCGTCCTCTCTATTTATTCCATTGTTACATTGTCCTGTGCCTCTTTCCCTCTGGAGGCATCTTCCTCCCACCCTCCCTCACTTCCGCCACAACTCAATTGTCCATTCCCTCTCGTTTAATTTTTTTCCCCTCTCACTTTGATTCATCTTTCATCTTCGCTCCGATCTCTGTCCTCTTTGTCATCGAGTCCTTTTTCTGCCAGATATCCGTTGCCCATTTTTCCGCCATTGAGTGTTGCATTGTTTTGCGCAAATCCAAGGCCTCCCCGGCCTTTTTCCCGAATCCGGCTGAGTGACTCGCCCGGCCCCGTGAAGTCCTCTGGGAATTTAAATACATACTTGCTAATCGAATATCCAGACAGCATAGGTTGGTGGTGTGTAGGATGACGCCGGCAGTGAGGAAGATGAAGAAACCAAAGGCTGAAGTGAGGACAAAATGGTGGAAGTTGAAAAAGGAAGAGTGTTGCATGGCATTTAGGAAGGAGGTAAGACAAGCACTGGGTGGGCAAGAGGTCCTTCCAGGTGACTGGGAAACTGCAGCGAACATAATCAGAGACACAGGTCGGAAAGTACTTGGTGTATCGAGTGGAAGAAAGGTAGATAAGGAGCAGGTGCAGGAGTGTATACAGAGAAAGAGGTTAGCAAAGAAGAAGTGGGACACTCTGAGGACGGCGAGAGTAGACAGCAGTACAAGGAGATGCAGCGCACGGATAAAGTAAAGGTGGCAAAGGCCAACCAAGAGGCCTATGATGACTTGTATGCTCGGCTGGACTGCAAGGAAGGTGAGACTGATCTTTACAGGCTGGCGAGACAGAGAGACAAAGATGGTAAGGACCTGCAGCAGGTTCGGGTGATTAAGGATAGAGATGGCAATGTATTAACAGGTGCCAGTAGTGTGATGGCAAGATGGAAAGAGTACTTTGAAGAATTAATGAATGAGGAAAATGAGAAGGAACAAAGAGTAGAAGACGTGACTGTTGTGGACCAAGACGTAGCAAGCATTAGCAAGGATGAAGTGAGGAGGGCGCTGAAGAGGATGAAGGGGGGAAAGGCACCTGGGCCTGATGATTTACCAATCGAGGTATGGAAGTGTCTTGGAGAGGTGGCGGTGGTGTTCCTGACTGGGTTATTCAACAAGATCTTAGATGGTGAACAGATGCCTGAAGAATGGAGACAAAGTGTACTCGTGTCCATTTTTAAGAACAAAGGAGATGTGCAGAGTTGTACTAATTACAGAGGAATAAAGTTGATGAGCCATACAATGAAACTCTGGGAAAGAGTGGTTGAAGCTAGACTAAGAGCAGAAGTGAACATTTGTGAGCAGCAGTATGGCTTCATGCCAAAAAAGAGTACGACAGATGCAGTGTTTGCTTTAAGAATGCTGATAGAGAAGTACTGAGAAGGTCAGAAGGAATTGCATTGTGTCTTTGTAGATCTGGAGAAAGCGTATGACAGGGTGCCCAGAGAAGAGCTGTGGCATTGCATGAGGAAGTCTGGAGTGACGGAAAAGTATGTCAGAGCGGTGCAAGACATGTATCATGACCGTAAGACAGTTGTGGGGTGTGCTGTCGGTATGACTGAGGAATTCAAGGTGCAGGTGGGACTCCACCAGGGGTCTGTTCTGAGCCCCTTCTTGTTTGCTATGGTGATGGACAGGCTGACAGACGATGTTAGACAAGAATCTCCTTGGACCATGATGTTTGCAGATGACATCGTGATCTGTAGCGAGAACAGGTGGCGGAGAAACTAGAGATGTGGAGATATGCCCTGGAAAGGAGAGGAATGAAGATCAGTCGCAGCAAGACGGAATATATGTGTGTGAATGAGAGGGATCCAAGTGCAAGAGTGATGCTACAGGGAGAAGAGATAAAGAAGGTGGAAGATTTTAAGTACTTGGGGTCAACTGTCCAGAGCAATGGAGAGTGTGGAAAAGAGGTGAAGAAGCGTGTCCAGGCAGGCTGGAGAAAAATGTCAGGTGTGATGTGTGATAGAAGGCTTTCAGCTAGGATGAAAGGAAAAGTGTATAAAACCGTGGTCAGACCAGCCATGATGTTTGGACTGGAGACAGTGCCACTGAAGACAGGAAGCCGAGCTGGAGGTCGCAGAGCTGAAGATGTTTAGGTTTTCTTTGGGAGTGACCAGGTTGGATGGGATCAGGAATGAGTACATCAGAGGGACAACTCATATTAGAGGCTTTGGAGAGAAAGTCAGAGAGGCCAGACTGAGATGGTTTGGACATGTCCAGAGGAGAGAGAGTGACTATATCGGGAGAAGGATGCTGAGTCTTGAACTGCCAGGCAGGAGACCAAGAGGAAGACCGAAAAGGAGGATTATGGATGTGGTCAAAGAGGACATGAAGGTAGCTGGTGTGAGGGAAGAGGATGCACAAAACCGGGATAGATGGAGGACATTGATTCGCTGTGGCGACCCCTGAGGGGAAAAGCCCAAAGGAAAAGAAGAAGAAGACTTGCTAATCGATCACATTGTGCCTACAAGAAGCATTAATGTGGCCAAAGCCTAATTATTGTTTCTGTAAACGAAAAGAGAGGTCTTTTGCGGCACTTCATTTTCTCACACGGTTTCCTACGCTCAACCCCGCTCTCCCATCAATAAATTTCTTGTTTGCCCGACCACGTTTCTTCCTCACCCTCTGCCGTTCTGGGCTTCGGTATCGGTCTTAATTATGTATTTTTCTTAAAGGCTCATGGAAATTTGGCTCTCTGAAGAAGTATGTTAATACTCCTCTTAAGAAGAGTAAAATAGAGCGAAAGCAAGAGGAAACAATGGAGTATGAGGGGGTTTGGAGGGTGCGTGTGTGTGTGTGTGTGTGTGTGTGTGTGTGTGTGTGTGTGTGTGTGTGCGTGCGTGCGTGCGTGCGTGCAGCGTGTGTGTGTGTGTGTGTGTGTGTGTGTGTGTGTGTGCGTGCGTGCGTGCGTGCGTGCGTGCGTGCGTGCGTGCGTGTGAAAATTCAATTATAACCATGGCCTGGCAGACATTCCGCCGGTATAAACGAGAGAGCTGAGCAGAGCTATGGTTGGATGATTAAGACAGAGCAAGATAAAAAGTTGAAGAGCAAATGGATTCCGCTTCGCACAAAGACACGACTCCAGCATCAGTGAGCGCATCATTATTTCATGATTTTTCAAGCACAAATTCACTCGGCGAGCCGGCGGTGCGCCCGTTTTGCGCGGCACACGAAGACGACCACCCTCACGTGCGTTTTTAACCGGCCGCACTGTTAAATCACAAGGTCCCACCTCAACGCAACAACCCTGATCTCATTAATGCAGAAACAAGGTAGCGGATGAAGATGTGTGGATCCTTGAAGGGTCTGGGGGATGGAGGGTGGGAGGTGGGGAGAAAGGGGTGTCATCTTAGCCTTTGATGTGGAGAGAAGCTCAAAAGTGGTCCGAAGAAGCCAAAGACATTTGAAAAGCCCGTCAGCTTGATTGTTACTCGCACGGTAATCACACATTGCGGCGCAGTTAAAAATACTGATGAGACCGCGTCTTTTTCCTCGGACGTGTCCGCTTATGAAGACCGCCTAATAACGTGTGGCTTGGATTTTCTTAAGGATGTACCTTTATTCGTCTCGCAGTGGAGAAATTTACATTTCGCAGCAGCAAAGTTATGAAGTTTACATACAATACAGCAATTTAAGGTTTCGGTCAGCGATTTGTCAGTCGCTGTTCATACAATCGAGAGACAGTTGCCATGCTAGCTATCATATGCAGTACGATAGCTAGCATCATACTGCGAGCTATCATACCGCCTATGATAGCCAGCATGTTACTGTGAGCGCAGTCATTGCAGTCGCAAGGTGGTGTTCTTCTCGGTGAAAGTCATCTCAACGGCCACTCCGTATTGGCTAACAGTTTTCCAACATCCCCAAAGAGGCGTGTTAGCGTCAACTGACCCGCCAAAAGCAGTTAGAAGGAAGTCTCCCGAATAAGTTTAAGAGTCATCAAGGCAACTAATGAAACTCGTGACTGCTATCATTATAAGCCGCCAGTTTCCTCCACGAGCTGAAGCGAGGCGGCTAATTTAAAGCAATTGATCCATCCTTCAAAGTCGTTGACCGATTATCAGTTGTGCAAAGCCAACGGCGGTAAATAAAGTTTGGGGCCCCGATTCCGTTCCATAGCCTTGTCTTTCTCTCCTTTGCAGGATGACGACTCTATGTTCTTTCAGTTTGGACCATCCATTGAGCAGCAGGCTTCGGTCATGCTCAACATCATGGAGGAATATGACTGGTACATCTTCTCCATCGTCACTACGTATTACCCGGGGTACCAGGACTTTGTCACCAAGGTAATGGCCTCCTCAAAGAAAGTTCCGGGGTACCTTGTTGTCATGAATGAAATGTAAACATCAAGTTTTGAGCCTTGGGACTACTCCGTGACCTTTCCATGAAATTGTCTTCTGTCATGTCATCAAAACAAAAATGTTGTGGGTCGATTGCTTGGTGGAGAGACCATCGCGTCGATCCAACCTCAATTTATTCATCTCCATTCACACTTCCAGTCATTTAATTAAGTCCACATTCTAAAAATGATCCTCCCAATTCTTCGTCCCGTGGATTGCCTCCAAATCAGGGCACGCTTCCTCCGCTCTTCGGTCGAAGTACTCTAAAATTGATTGTGAAGGTCGATAAGAATGTATTGCGGCTACCTCGGCGGAGCAGTGAGCTCCGTCTTTCTATCACTCACCATCTTCAAGCCATAAAAAGTCTGCCTAGACTGTGACAACTCCTTTAGTACCTTTAAAATAGTCAGAAATACCCACTAATTTAATGTGAATAGCGGATCTCTTTTTTTCCTCCTCGGCGAGGCATACATGTTCCAGTATTTGATCAGGCTGACCAAAATTTTTACTCTGTGCTCTTAGTTTAAACGACGTTACACTTAAAATTTGCTGTACTTGACAAACCTTTTTTCTACCCCCCCCCCTCCCCCCATTCTAGATCCGGAGCACTATCGAGAACAGTTTTGTGGGCTGGGAACTGGAGGAAGTTTTACTTCTGGACATGTCCGTAGACGACGGGGATTCAAAGATTCAGAACCAGCTGAAAAAACTCCAGAGTCCCGTCATTCTTTTGTACTGCACAAAAGAAGAGGCAAACACCATTTTTGAAGTGGCCCATTCGGTCGGCATCACTGGTTACGGTTACACGTGGATCGTGCCCTCGCTCATCGCCGGAGACACCGACGTGGTCCCTGCAGAGTTCCCAACAGGTAAGAAATTTGGATGCAGTCTTTTGAGTTATCCTGAGTCATTTCTCTAAACAATTATATGTCATGTTTTAGTTTGGAACACCAATCAGAAGTTTCTACCAGTATTTTATCGATGAGAAGGTTTCTTCAGCCGTCATCTGTACAAAAGTGAAGGTTTCGGACGTTTCGCCTCCTATCCAAGAGGCTTCGTCAGCGAACAAAAGTCTGACTGGTCGTATCGGCCCCATTTATATATCCCTAATGTCCAGACATGGTGGCGCCGGACACAGCTATGATAGGTCCCTACTCTCAGGTTGGGGGGGGGGCAGGGGACCCCTCCCTGTGGCCCCACTGATTGTTCCTACATTCCTGACTAACGACTGGCCTATTACCCCCACTCCCACCGGTATCACCTCATCAGCATTACGAAAGTTGCCTAACCTGTTTTGCTTAAGCAGGCTATTGTACGAACGATCCAAATTGAACCTCACCCCACCAGACCGGTTTAATGAAGGATTTAGTTGTTTTATAAGAATCGCTTCTTTTACCCCCCTTTCAAACCATCTATGTTCTTTCGCTAAGATTTTAACCTCATTGTCGTCAAATGAGTGGTTGCTAGCTTTTAGGTGCAAATGTACTGCCCATTGAGGCCCACTAGTATTATCTCTGCGATGTTGATAAAGTCTTTTTTTGAGAATTTGTTGAGTCTCCCCAATGTACTGCTCTTTACAATTTTCATTCTTACAATGTATTGAATAAACTACATTACTTTGTTTTTCATTAGGTAGCCTATCTTTTGGATGCACTAATTTTTGCCTTAACGTGTTTATCGGTTTGAAATAAGTAGGAATTTTGTGTTGCCAAAGGACTCTTTGTAATTTTTCAGAAACTCCTGCAATGTAAGGTACTGCTACTCCTCTCCTTTTTGAATCTTGAGAATTATTGGTTTCATTCCCTATTCTTTCTTTCTGACATTTGTTGAATGACCACTGAGGGTACCCACAGTTAGTGAGTGCTCTCCTGATATGTTTTGACTCCTTTTCTCTACCTTCAGTGCTAGTTGGTATTAGTTTAGCCCTATGCTGGAGGGTTCTGATAACTCCTAGTTTATGTTGTAAAGGGTGGTTAGAATCGAAAAGTAAGTATTGGTCAGTGTGCGTAGCCTTCCTAAAGACTTCTGTTTTTAGCGCTCTGTCCTCTTTTAGAATTACAGTAAAGTCTCGTTATATCGATATCGGATATATCGATAGTCCCGGTTATATCGATACTATTCCTATGCACGCACGGAGAAAATTACATGCAAACAGGGTCGGATATATCGATAGTCCCGGTTATATCGATATTTTTTCGGACTCCCTTGAATATCGATATAACGAGACTTTACTGTACTTTACAATCCAAGAAGGCGAGTTGGTTCTCTTTAATGTCCTCACGAGTAAATTTAATGTTGATGTCAACAGAGTTGAGGTGATCTGTGAAGGATTGAATTTCTTGTTTTTTAATTATGACAAAAGTATCGTCCACATATCTAAACCAGTGTCTAGGTTTTGTCCCCGGGAAGGATGTGAGGGCCTGTTTCTCTATCTAATTTCTCCATGTAAAGATTAGCCACTATGGGTGAAACTGGTGAGCCCATAGCACAACCATGAATTTGTTTATAAAATTTCTCCCGAAATTGAAAATACGTAGTATTAAGGCAGATTTCCAATAATTGGCAGATGTGATCCGGTTTAAGTTTGGTTCTTTCATGCAGAGAAACATCCGCCAGCAGCCTCGTCCTCACCACTGAGACTGCTGCTGGGGTTGGGACAGATGTAAAGAGCGAAGTCACATCGTATGAGGCCAAAGTTTCCTCAGGTTCCAATATGAGGTCTTTGATCCTCTCTACAAACCCTGTAGTGTTCTCTCCGTGATATTCTGTGTTGCCAACCAACGGAGCTAAGATAGTTTTTAAATATTTGGCTACATTGAATGTAGAGGAGTCAATGCTACAAACAATGGGTCTGAGGGGGAACCCTTCTTTATGTATTTTTGGCAGGCCATAGATACATGGCGTGGCCTCTCCCGGGTATAATCTAAAATACATCTGTTTGTCTATGTGTTTTCCTTTCTCTAACTTTTGGAGACAGTCTATCATTTCTTTCTTGTATCTATTGTTATGCTGATGAGGTGATACCGGTGGGAGTGGGGGAAACAGGCCAGTCGTTAGTCAGGAATGTAGGAACAATCAGTGGGGCAACAGGGAGGGGTCCTCTGCTCCCCCAACCTTAGAGTAGTGACCTATCATAGCTGTGTCCAGCGCCGCCATGCCTGGACATTAGGGATATATAAATAGGGCCGATACGACCAGTCAGACTTTAGTTCGCTGACGAAGCCTCTTGAATAGGAGGCGAAACGTCCGAAACCTTCAAAATTGTACAGATGACGGCTGAAGAAACCTTCTCATCGATGAAATGCCACCCATGGCAAGTGTAGGGCCCATCTGGCCGTTGGATTGAGGGTGTTAGTCAGACAACAAGCTCGCCAATGCCCCTATGGACCGACAGAAATGTCGGGAGGGGACTGGTAGTGGCTGGAGAAGTCCCGCCGGGGATTGATGGGAGACCTTCCCACGGGCACAGGCGGGGCATGCCTTCACATAGTCCGCGACGTCCCTCCTGTAGTCCGGCCACCAGAACCGCTGGGCGATGAGGTGGATCGTCCTGTTGACCCCAGGGTGAAAAGAAACCCTGGAGGCGTGTCCCCAGTGCAGCACCTCGGCGCGTAGTGCGAGGGGGACGAATAGGTGATCCACCGGGAAACCCTTGGGCCTCCCGAACCTTCTTCTCCACCTCCCATCTCAGGGCGCCCAGGATGTGTTGCGCCGGCAGGATGTTGGCGATGACCTCCTCCTTCTCTGCCGGCTCGTGAATGCGAGATAGGGCGTCCGGCTTGGTGTTCTGCGAACCTGGGCAGTAGGTCAGAGTAAAGTTGAAGCGGGTCGGGAACAGTGCCCACCGGGCCTGCCGCGAATTAATTCTCTTGGCGGACCGAATGGCGACCAGGTTCTTATAATCGGTGAAGACGGTGAAGGGGTGTCTGGCCCCTTCAAGCCAGTGTCTCCACTCCTGCAACGCCAGGATGACCGCCAGCAGTTCCCGGTTCCCCACCTCATAGTTGGCTTCCGCAGGGCTGAGGCGGCGGGAGAAGAAGGCGCATGGGTGGAACTTCTGGTCGGCCGGGGAGCGTTGGGATAATACCGCCCCCACGCCGCACTCCGATGCGTCGACCTCTACCGCGAACGCGTGGTCTGGGACAGGGTGGATTAAGACAGGAGGGTTAGTGAAGGCGCGTCGGATGCGGTTAAACGCCCCCTCCGCGTCGGGTGTCCACCAAAGGGAACCTTGGTGGAAGTGAGATTGGTTAGGGGAAGTGCCTTCTGACTATAACCGCGGATGAAGCGGCGGTAGAAGTTGGCAAACCCCAAAAATCGCTGTAGTTGTTTGCGCGTCTTGGGGGTTGGCCACTCTACCACCGCTTTGGTATTGGCGGGATCGGCCTGAAGTTGCCCTTGCTCCACAACGAACCCCAGAAAAGACAGAGAGCGGACGTGGAACTCGCACTTCTCTGCCTTCACGTAGAGCCGGTTTTGCAGGAGCCGCGCCAGGACCCGCCGCCGCGGTCGCTGTTTAGACGGGGACTTACAGGTGCTGGATGTATTTGGCTCCCCATCTGCATCGACTCTCTGGGGACCCCTCCTGGCGTCGCGGCTGCTCGTTGCCGCCGGGTGTGGTCGTCTGCTGCTTGCTTCCAGGTTCGCTGGACCGCTGGGTGCCTTGCTCCCGCTGCCTCTCCCGGAGGCGATGGTCCAGGCAGATGACTACATCGATTAGCTCGCTGAGGGTGGTGCTAGCGTCGCGGGTGGTCAACTCGTCCTTGAGAGCGGCGCTCAGTCCGCGAGGAAACACTCCCCTGAGCGCCCGATCGTCGTAGTCACTCCTTTGTTACTCTGTAGCGCTGTCGAGCTGTCTCTCGTCTCAACATCTGATGTCCATGTGGCGTTCTCCTTTGTGTGTGTGTGCGTAAAAAACCACCCCTCTGTCTTCTACCACGGATTTTAACCAATCACGGGCGGCTTTACAGCTCTGATAAGCAGTTTCATATTCTGGACGAAACTCAGCTTGTGCACCATTTTGTGCATTTTCTGGGTGCTACGTCGGAGTCCAGATCGTCACCGGTTTCATCGCTTGCAGACGGCTCGAATTGATACGGAAGGACTTCTTTAATCGATTGCAAACATTTATGCTTTCCTCTTTAAAACTATTTGACTCATATTCATAACTGGATGAGGAACAAGAAAGCATCTTTTCCGAATCTGAACTTCCTAAAGCCATTGTTTTGATTCTGGAGCAAGGCAGTGTGACCCATAGTGACATCAAAAACAAGGCTGCGGGACTTTCTGAATATCCCTAATTTCGAGCTCATTTGTGGCAGTTTTGGGACACTTTGTCTTTTTTTTCTTTTTGTTGTATTTTGCATTTGACGATACTAGTGCAGCGTGTTCTACCGGAAACAAATTCCTTGTGTGTTCTACATACTTGGCAATAACGATGATTCTGATTCTGAAAATATCACCTTGTGTGTGTTGGGTGTTTTAGATCCTACAAAACGTTTTACTGATGTCAGTTAGGAAACAAAAAATGGTGTTGTTTGTCCTTTAAAGGTTAAAGCAAGTTGCGCTGTTTGAGTCATCGTCTTTCTCACACGACTACTGACATATTTGCTACAATTTCTACAACCAAATAACTGAGCATTTCAAGTTTGCTTGGCACCAACTTGTAGCGGGAATCACAGCTTTGACTCGTTTTTCCGGTGTCAAACCAAATGGAACGTTGCCTGACTTCAGTTCGGGGAGGTTGCGTTATATTTCACACTCGGGATATGCACCTGATTGCGTAATGGCACGACGCTTCGAGATTCATAATCAAATTGGACATGATGTCACTAGTTTAGCGGTGCTCTCGGGGGACATTTTGCGGTCATTTACTGTCAACATCTTTCTAAATTCACATGTGGGCTCTGTGTGTATGCTTTTCTCAACTCGCGTGCTCTTGACTGAATATCTGAATATGTCTCCTGGCTCCTCCGTGTGCGGTCCTGGAGGAAGAGAACTGTCAGTGGCAACTGACCGCGGCCAGGCTGCCCGTCTATCTCTCAAACGCTGACATGCTAGCGCACTGGCTGACATGCGGTCATACACTGTCACACGAATTCAGACGATCAGATGGCAAGGGAGCGGGGGCAGATTAAAAGGCAAACTGAGTGACAGATATCCGGATAAGTTGTTTTGAAGGCAGCGCGGTCCTACCTTGGAGCGATGTGACCCCGATATCGGCGGTGTCCCACAGGGCCCATTGCACATTTCGCCGAAACATTGGAGTAAGACCCCCTTCGACTTCCCTCGTTTGAAGTTTATTTGTTCGTGGCATCATCCACAACCCAAAATATGTCAAGTTCATTCACTTTCCACTGATTACTCTCCTGCACGCTCACTCTGATTATGACAAGTGGCGTCAAAAAAGGATGGATGGGCGATTACCAAAGAGACCGGGAACATCTTCTTGCGATAACCTAACCAAATTCTGACAGACCCAAATTACTCGTAATTTTGACATGATCTATGCGCCGTGCTCAAATGGGTGTGTCGCGGAAGCCGCGGCGTCATCAATTACCGCCGACTATTTGTCACGAGTTAATCATATAGAGGTCAATAACAGCAGATTATATCAATGGATCTCATTATCAAGATGTCAACCGCATTCTAATATATGGAGCTAAGTTTCAAACAAAATCACCCTCCCTCCCACCACGTCATATTGGGCCACTTGGAATTCTCACTGTTTAATGCCATACCGCAAAAGCATTGCATAATGAATTCAACGGAAAGTGGACGGATGGCATGCAACTCGGATAAAGGAAAGATCTTGAAGCGATTGAAGAGACAGAGAGAGAGAGAGGAACCTTGGTGGAAGTGAGATTGGTTAGGGGAAGTGCCTTCTGACTATAACCGCGGATGAAGCGGCGGTAGAAGTTGGCAAACCCCAAAAATCGCTGTAGTTGTTTGCGCGTCTTGGGGGTTGGCCACTCTACCACCGCTTTGGTATTGGCGGGATCGGCCTGAAGTTGCCCTTGCTCCACAACGAACCCCAGAAAAGACAGAGAGCGGACGTGGAACTCGCACTTCTCTGCCTTCACGTAGAGCCGGTTTTGCAGGAGCCGCGCCAGGACCCGCCGCCGCGGTCGCTGTTTAGACGGGGACTTACAGGTGCCGGATGTATTTGGCTCCCCATCTGCATCGACTCTCTGGGGACCCCTCCTGGCGTCGCGGCTGCTCGTTGCCGCCGGGTGTGGTCGTCTGCTGCTTGCTTCCAGGTTCGCTGGACCGCTGGGTGCCTTGCTCCCGCTGCCTCTCCCGGAGGCGATGGTCCAGGCAGATGACTACATCGATTAGCTCGCTGAGGGTGGTGCTAGCGTCGCGGGTGGTCAACTCGTCCTTGAGAGCGGCGCTCAGTCCGCGAGGAAACACTCCCCTGAGCGCCCGATCGTCGTAGTCACTCCTTTGTTACTCTGTAGCGCTGTCGAGCTGTCTCTCGTCTCAACATCTGATGTCCATGTGGCGTTCTCCTTTGTGTGTGTGTGCGTAAAAAACACCCCTCTGTCTTCTACCACGGATTTTAACCAATCACGGGCGGCTTTACAGCTCTGATAAGCAGTTTCATATTCTGGACGAAACTCAGCTTGTGCACCATTTTGTGCATTTTCTGGGTGCTACGTCGGAGTCCAGATCGTCACCGGTTTCATCGCTTGCAGACGGCTCGAATTGATACGGAAGGACTTCTTTAATCGATTGCAAACATTTATGCTTTCCTCTTTAAAACTATTTGACTCATATTCATAACTGGATGAGGAACAAGAAAGCATCTTTTCCGAATCTGAACTTCCTAAAGCCATTGTTTTGATTCTGGAGCAAGGCAGTGTGACCCATAGTGACATCAAAAACAAGGCTGCGGGACTTTCTGAATATCCCTAATTTCGAGCTCATTTGTGGCAGTTTTGGGACACTTTGTCTTTTTTTTCTTTTTGTTGTATTTTGCATTTGACGATACTAGTGCAGCGTGTTCTACCGGAAACAAATTCCTTGTGTGTTCTACATACTTGGCAATAACGATGATTCTGATTCTGAAAATATAACCTTGTGTGTGTTGGGTGTTTTAGATCCTACAAAACGTTTTACTGATGTCAGTTAGGAAACAAAAAATGGTGTTGTTTGTCCTTTAAAGGTTAAAGCAAGTTGCGCTGTTTGAGTCATCGTCTTTCTCACACGACTACTGACATATTTGCTACAATTTCTACAACCAAATAACTGAGCATTTCAAGTTTGCTTGGCACCAACTTGTAGCGGGAATCACAGCTTTGACTCGTTTTTCCGGTGTCAAACCAAATGGAACGTTGCCTGACTTCAGTTCGGGGAGGTTGCGTTATATTTCACACTCGGGATATGCACCTGATTGCGTAATGGCACGACGCTTCGAGATTCATAATCAAATTGGACATGATGTCACTAGTTTAGCGGTGCTCTCGGGGGACATTTTGCGGTCATTTACTGTCAACATCTTTCTAAATTCACATGTGGGCTCTGTGTGTATGCTTTTCTCAACTCGCGTGCTCTTGACTGAATATCTGAATATGTCTCCTGGCTCCTCCGTGTGCGGTCCTGGAGGAAGAGAACTGTCAGTGGCAACTGACCGCGGCCAGGCTGCCCGTCTATCTCTCAAACGCTGACATGCTAGCGCACTGGCTGACATGCGGTCATACACTGTCACACGAATTCAGACGATCAGATGGCAAGGGAGCGGGGGCAGATTAAAAGGCAAACTGAGTGACAGATATCCGGATAAGTTGTTTTGAAGGCAGCGCGGTCCTACCTTGGAGCGATGTGACCCCGATATCGGCGGTGTCCCACAGGGCCCATTGCACATTTCGCCGAAACATTGGAGTAAGACCCCCTTCGACTTCCCTCGTTTGAAGTTTATTTGTTCGTGGCATCATCCACAACCCAAAATATGTCAAGTTCATTCACTTTCCACTGATTACTCTCCGATTATGACAAGTGGCGTCAAAAAAGGATGGATGGGCGATTACCAAAGAGACCGGGAACATCTTCTTGCGATAACCTAACCAAATTCTGACAGACCCAAATTACTCATAATTTTGACATGATCTATGCGCCGTGCTCAAATGGGTGTGTCGCGGAAGCCGCGGCGTCATCAATTACCGCCGACTATTTGTCACGAGTTAATCATATAGAGGTCAATAACAGCAGATTATATCAATGGATCTCATTATCAAGATGTCAACCGCATTCTAATATATGGAGCTAAGTTTCAAACAAAATCACCCTCCCTCCCACCACGTCATATTGGGCCACTTGGAATTCTCACTGTTTAATGCCATACCGCAAAAGCATTGCATAATGAATTCAACGGAAAGTGGACGGATGGCATGCAACTCGGATAAAGGAAAGATCTTGAAGCGATTGAAGAGACAGAGAGAGAGAGAGACATGGACAGACAGAGAGACACAGAGACATACAGACATAGAGAGAGAGAGGGGGGGGTAAGTGAGTGAGTGAGTGAGTGAGTGAGTGAGTGAGTGAGTGAGTGAGTGAGTGAGTGAGTGAGTGCGAGAGTGTGAGTGAGTGCGAGAGTGTGTGAGAGAGAGACAACAGCAAACAGGGAAAGGAGAAACAGGGGCACAGAAAAGCGAACAAACAGAGAGCGACTGAGCTCCAGACTGACAGACAGATGGACAAACAGAGCAAGGTGATCGATGCGCAACGGCGGCGTCGTCTACCCCGTCTCTGGGAAGCTGGTCAAAACATGTCCCCTCTGTCGAGCCAAGCAGAATGATCAACACTCCCTTCCTGTTACACACCTCTCCCCACATTGGTGTCTGCTTGCCCCCCGCCCCCATCAACCCCTGCTCGTCATCTTGCAATGTTTACCGTTAAGATTTCCACCCTTCCCTAACTTGCGCTCAGTTTCAACAAATCCGTCTGCCTCCTTCTGGATCTCTCCATCTGTCTTTTGTCCGTGGCCGCCGATGAAACTTTCCTTTCTTCCCACCAAGGGCTGCTGTCCGTGTCCTACGACGAGTGGGACTATGGCCTCGAGGCCCGCGTACGCGACGGCGTCGCTATTATCACCATGGCGACGTCCACCATGATGATGGACCGAGGTCCTCACACTTTGCTCAAGTCTGAGTGCCACGGAGCGCCTGAGAAGAAGACTCCCATCTCGGGCAACCCCAATGAAGTCCTCAGGTGAGCCATGCTGTCGACTAAAAATAACATTACGTGCGGGCAAACGTCGGGTAACGGAGCAATGGCAGCGTCGGGAGACGTTCGAGGGCTCAGCCAAAAATGTGACGTTTTTACTCCGGAAAATGGCAAAATTACTCATGTGTCCTTTTAATATACAGGTAAGACTTAGAAAATTAGAATATTTAGAAAAAGTTCAAAATTCATTTAAGCAGTGATGAAGAGGTTTCTTCAGCCGTCATCTGTACGTCTTTGAAGGTGTCGGACGTTTCGCTTCTTATCCAAGATGCTTCTGCAGCGAACTAAAGTCTTTAGTTTGGCAATTGGATGCAAATTACCAAACGGACATTCCTTTGGAAATTTGCATACTCGGCACGGCAGCCAATCAGAAGCCTGTTTCGTGCTTCGGACTATACCGTGACTGCAAAGTGTACTTGAGAGTTTTGAACGGCGCTTAGAAAGAGGAGTCTACGTAGCTTGTAGCGGTTTGCTTGTAGCTTTTGCTTGATTGAACAAAAACAAACGATTGATTTGAGAAAAAAATCTTTTTTTTCTTGAAGAAGTTGTCGGCCACCCGGGCCAAGACGTTTTGAAAGTTGTACCCCCGACGTAAAAGTTGTACACCTCGGGCCTCTGCGCAGAAGTTATTTCAAACACTGATTTAAGTAATTCTCAGTAACTCATAACATGCAAGATACTTCAAGTGCTTATTTGTTAGAATTTTGATGATTATGGCTTATAGCTTATTAAAACTGGTCTTTTGGTCGGTCAGTGGTCCAAAGCCCTGTTTTCTGATGAGAGCAAATTTAGGATCTCATTTAGAATAAAAGGTCCCAGAGACTGGAGGAAGAAAGGAGAGACCTGTAACCCAAAATGTTTGAAGTTCAGTGTGAGGTTTCCGCAGTCTGTTCTGGTTTGGGTGCGCTGTCATCTTCTGGTGTTGATCCACTGTGCTTTATAAAGTCCAGAGTCAACAAACCCTTCTATCAAGATATTTTAGAGCACTTCAGTCTTCCATTGGCATATCAGCTCTTTGGAGATGCTGGTTTCATTTTTCAACAGGACTTGGAACCTGCTCACTTGGCTAAAAGTACCAAAGCCTGGTTCATTTTTCTGTTTATTTCATATGATATTCTAATTTCTAAAGATTGATTTTGCGGTTTTCATAAACTGACCCAGGGACAATTTGGAGTGTTCAATCTGCTTGCCATGCATGTTTTTGGAGTGTTGGAGGAAACCGGAGGACCCGGAGAAAACCCACGCGGGCTCGGGGAGAACATGCAGACTCCAGACAGGGAGGCCGGAGCGGGACGTGAACCGGCGACCTCTGCACTGTTAAGCTAGCGTGCTAACCACTTGACTACAGAGCTGCCCGAAATAAATAAATAAATAAATACATAAGAAAACACATACAGTGAATACAATAACTAATTAATAAATAAATAGCTAAATAGCTAAGTAAATAGATGGACAGACAGATACACAAATCTCTGAAAAAGCTCTGGGGCCATTGTGCTTTTTTGCGCCTGTAATGGGCAGCATCTTCACAGCCCCGCTTTGTTCAGTGGAAAGGTCAGTGCTGTTGGACAGTCTGCGGTTGGATGGATGCATGGCTTGAGGAGCCCGCGATAACAAGAAAGCAGCGTCAGCCCAGAGTGCCGATGCGTATGTGGAACTGTCGCGGCTTGGAATTGTAGCGGATTTATGTGGGACAGGAGATGTGAGACAATGTCTTGTCGTCAATGGATGCTACAGCTTCGTGTTTGCTTTCAACATTTAGCTCGTAGTAGACGTACAAATTCCACCATGACGTCCCTGATCCACGGCTGACATGGATGCTTTGATCCTCTCCTCTTTCAACTAGAACTGCTTCATGTCATCACAAAGAGGGTACAGCAATTCCCGAAGAATGAATGACTGTGTCTTTGTGGTGTCATATTTGTTATTTTTTCAATTTTTTTTCCCAAGATGGCGGCGCGTGAACACGCAGCGGCTCCCCTCTCCCGGCAAATTAGCGTTTTCATGTTTATGTTTGTTAAAGTAATTATAAGTGCCTTGCATGCTGGGTCCGAGAGGACAGTCATTTCATCTGTGCTGTATGTCATGCATATTCGCATATTTGACAAGAAAGCTGACTTTGACAAATAAATAAATACATAAATACACAAATAAATAATACATAAATACGCAAATCAATCAATCAATCAATCAATCAATCAATCAATGCCCAGTTTGAAAAGTCGCTTCAAGTGACCGCTGAAGCGCCCGCTCATGGTCCATCCTGGCCACTGTCCCGCAGCGTCGCCACCGCCGGCGTCCGCACGTCGAACGTGCAGTTTTATAATCAACTTAGCCGTGTTGTTGATTCGATCAGCCGCAGCCGCCGCCGAGATCCTTCTACCCCTTGCCACTTTAACTCCATTTATGTGGCGACCACCTTTGTCTTCAAACGCTCAATCAAGAGATCATCATTTTGGATGCGGGCTAAAGAAGTTCTAAAGCAAATGTCCGCCTGCCCACTTAGCAGAACGGGAGCATGCCCGCATGGGTGGCGGAGGGGGTCGCCCAATGGTTTGATGGGGATGAAAAGATTGTGAGCCATATGCTGCGGCCTTTTCAAAGTTCAACTATCTTTTTTCCAGATATTCTCTCTGCCTTCGAGACTGCGCTCCTCGTCTTTGTTTTGGAATTTCTATTCCATTCGCCGCTTATCTGTATCTCAAACAAGCCCAATTATCACAAAGTCATAACTAATTCTCTCTTCTCCCAGAGTCCGCAAGATAATAAGTCCTGGAAAGACAAACTGTGGAAAATTGATTGAACCCCAGCTGGAGAAAGGACGTCTAATGGCCAAATGATGGGAATTGGATTAGAAATTGTTCCAACTCTTCAAAACTAATTAGGAGTAGTTATTAATCTGTGGAAATAGAACGGGCATGATTCAGAAACGACTTGCTCTATTTCCTGTTTTGTGTTTATTCTGAGCACCCCCATCTCAAATGACCTTCCGGAGTGATAAAACCGTTTGCTCTTTTTTCAAGTCGATTTTTTTTTCTCAATTGCAGGAAAATCACAGTGGATCAGCAACAGCAGGCAATCGTCAGTGATGGTTTTCCAGGTCGTCAAAACATTTTGATGTCTTACCTGGCATTGTTGCATATATATATATATATATATATATATATATATACAGTAAAGTCTCGTTATATCGATATCGGATATATTGATAGTCCCGGTTATATCGATACTATTTCTATGCACGCACGGAGAAAATTACATACAAACAGGGTCGGATATATCGATAGTCCCGGTTATATCGATATTTTTTCGGACTCCCTTGAATATCGATATAACGAGACTTTACTGTATATATATATATATATATATATATATATATATATATATTTAAAAAAATCCTCGTCCCACGTTGCCCGTGGGTGGTTTCTGTCCCCATTTCAGCTCGGGTCCTCTACCAGAGGCCAGGAAGCTTGAGGGTTCTGCGCAGTATCCGTGCTGTTCCCAGCACTGCGCTTTTCTGGACCGAGATATCCGATGTTGTTCCCGGGATCTGTTGCAACCACTCGTCGAGTTTGGGGGTCACTGCCCCGAGTGCTCCGACCACCACAGGCACGATTGTCACTTTTCTCTCTCCAGCTCCTCTCTGAGCCCTTGGTATTTCTCGAGTTTCTCATGTTCCTTCTTTCTGATGTTTCCATCACTCGGGACCGCTACATCCACGACAACGGCTTTCCTTTACCCTTTATCTATGACCACGATATCTGGTTGGTTGGCCATTACCATCTTGTCAGTCTGTATCTGGAAGTCCCACAGGATCTTTGCTCGGTCATTCTCTACTACCTTGGGAGGTGTTTCCCATTTTGACCTTGGGGTTTCCAGTCCATACTCCGCACAGATGTTTTGGTAGACAATGCCAGCCACCTGGTTATGGCGCTCCATGTAGGCTTTCCCTGCCAGCATCTTACACCCTGCAGTTATGTGTTGGATTGTCTCAGGTGCCTCTTTGCACAACCTACACCTTGGGTCTTGTCTGGTGTGGTATATCCCTGCCTCCCTCGATGGCGCTGGTGTTCAGGGCCTGCTCTTGGGCAGCCAGGATGAGTGCCTCTGTGCTGTCCTTTAGGCCAGCCCTCTCAAGCCACTGATAGGACTTCTTGAGATCAGCCACTTCTGCTATGGTTCGGTGGTACATCCCGTGTAGGGGCTTTTCCTCCCATGACTGTCCCTCTTCCATCACCTCATCCTCTGTTCCCCATTGTCTGAGACATTCTCTGAGTACATCATCCGTTTGAAGCCTTCTCTTTGACGTATTCATGGAGCTTGGATGTTTGATCCTGGACACTCACACTCACTAGTCCCCGGCCTCCTTCCTTACGGCTTGTGTACAGTCTCAGGGTGCTGGACTTGGGATGGAACCCTCCGTGCATGGTGAGGAGTTTTCGGGTCTTAACATCCGTGGTCTGAATCGCTTCCTTTGGCCACCTTATTATTCCTGTAGGGTATCTGATCACTGGCAGGGCATAGCTGTTTATTGCCTGGGTCTTGTTCTTGCCATTGAGCTGGCTTCTGAGGACTTGCCTCACCCGCTGGAGGTATTTGGTCATAGCCTCTTTCCTTGTTGCGAGTTCGAGGATGCCATTGGCCTGTGGTATACCGAGGTACTTGTAGTTGTTTTCAATGTCTACTATTGTTCTTTCAGGGAGCGAGACCCCTTCAGTGTGGACTACCTTGCCCCTCTTAGTCACCATCCGACGACATTTCTCCAGCCCGAATGACATTCCGATGTCACTGCTGTAGATCCTGCTTGTGTGGATCAGGGAGTCTATGTCCCTTCCGCTCTTAGCATACAGCTTTATGTCATCCATGTAGAGGAGGTGACCGATCGTAGCTCCATTTCTGAGGCGGTATTCATAGCATGTCTTGGCGATTATCTGGCTGAGGGGGTTCAGTCCTATGCAGAACAGCAGTGGGGAGAGTGCATCACCTTGGTATATGCCACATTTGATGGACACTTGCGTTAGTGGGTTGCCATTGGCTTCAAGTGTGGTTTTCCACATCCTCATCGAGTTTGCAACGAAGCCTCTCAGGGTCCTGTTGTCCTTATACAACTCCAAGCATTCAGTTACCCATGTGTGTGGCATCGAGTCATATGCTTTCTTGTAATCAATCCAGGCTGTGCACAGGTTGGTATGTCGGGACCTGCAGTCTTGTGCGACTGTTCTGTCAACCAGCAGCTGATGTTTGGCACCTCTAGTATCTCTACCAATGCCTTTCTGTGCTTTGCTCATGTATTGATCCATGTGTCCACTTATCTTAGCCGCAATGATGTCTGACATGAGCTTCCATGTTGTGGAGAGACAGGTTATTGGCCGATAGTTGGAAGGAACTGCACCCTTTGAGGAATCCTTCCAAGCCATTAACTCTTTGAACTCTTCAACAGTAGCCAAAATGGAACTGTATAGTGCCACTTAGCAGTTTTTTTGACGACGATACTAGTGCAGCGTGTTCTACCGGAAACAAATTCCTTGTATGTTCTACATACTTGGCAATAAAGATGATTCTGATTCTGATTCTGATCAGGATTGTTCGCCCTTTGGTTAGCTATCCTGGGTGTTTCCCATCCGTCAGCAACTGGTTTATTTGTGCTGCTAGGCGTTCGTGGAGTGCTGTGAGATTCTTTAGCCAGTAGGTCTGGACCAAATCCGGGCCTGGTGCCGTCCAGTTTTTCATACCCGAGACTCTTTCTTGTATGTCTGCCGCTTTGATGGTAACTTGTTCAGGGAGGTTGCTGTGCTCCTCGTTCAGAGTCACCAGCCATTGTGCACTGCTGTTATGTGCGACCTCCTTCTCCCATATGCCTTTCCAGTATCTTTCAGTTTCCAGCCTTGGAGGGTCTGCTTTGCTGTTAGAACCCTGCCACTGAGCGTACACTCTTGCAGGTTGTGTTGCGAACAGCCTGTTTATTCTTCTGGCCTCATTCTCTTTCGTGTACCTCTTTAAGCGACTGGACAAGGCCTGGAGCCTTTGTTTGGCAGTTTCGAGTGCTTCAGGTATGGTTATCTGCATGTACCTCTTGGGTATTGGCCTTTTATTCACACCTCTCTGGATATCCGTCAATTGACTCACATCTTTCCGAGCCGCCTTGATCTTGGCCTCCAACCGTCTTTTCCATGGTGGGTAACGAATCTCGTGGCTCTCACAGTTGCTCTTGTAGCCAAGCATCTCTAGGATCACTGATGCTGAGGTGTATATCAGCTCATTGGTTTCCGTGATCGTTCCGGTCGGGATCATTCTCAGTGCTGCATTCACAGTTTCCATGAGACTTTCAGATGGTACTTCACATAGCCGTTGTAATCGGTTTCTCGGTTGCCCAGTTTTCATTCTTGCCATGATCTTATTTCTCAGGTCAGTTGCTGCTTCGCTCAGCATTTCATTTATTGGGGCTGGCTTCCCAATCTCCTCATTCATTGGGGCTTGCCTCCCAATCTCTGGTCTAACCTGGTAGGCTTCCTGTGATGTGGCAGCCTGGGGCCCTTCACCTTGGAATTTGTATTGTACCTCATCAATCTGAAGTTGTGATAGCAATTGCCGTTTGTGGATATTGGAACACTGAGCTACTAGTTGTTTCGTGGTCAACCGTGACTGTGGGTTTCGAAGTAACCATTCAGCCCCCATTCTCCGCATGTAACCCCTCTGACTAGGGTTGCTTGAGTAGTAGCATTGCAACAGAGCCATGTTATTGCATCTCGTCCATCTCCGCTTTGTTCCAGTAGCCCATTTTTCATCAAGGTGCTCTGACGCAGGTGACGCATGTCACCTGACGCAGACCTTGTTTGGCCTGGTGACGTCCGCGCAAACTGCTGCCTTGTCAGTTGAGCTATCCAGCCGCTATATATATATATATATATATATATATATATATATATATATATATATATATATATATATATATATATATACAGTAAAGTCTCGTTATATCGATATTCAAGGGAGTTCAAACGAACCGGGACTATCGATATATCCGATATCGATATAACGAGACTTTACTGTATATATATACGGAAGCTGGTCACGTAACAAACTCTCAGATATTGATTGTATATATATATATATATACAGTCTTGTTACATCAATATCGTTTATATTGATAATACTGCTTTTTACGACACTATTTTCATTTCCCATGCACATTTCTAGTCTTTTTATGTATAATTAGTTCCGTTTAGTACGATTCGTGGTTTTTACGATAATCCGGTTACTACGATGCTCTTTTTCATCTCCCGCCGGCCATTTTGCTATGTTTATATCAATACAAAAGATACTGAAGGTGAATCGATATTTGCTTAGGGGTTTCTATACATTACCACCATTATCGAAATCTGTATCGGTCGCGCCATTGGTCGACTTGGTCACGTGAGTTTGTTACGTGACCAGCTCCCATATATATATATATATATATATACACAGTAAAGTCTCGTTATATCGATATCGGATATATCGATAGTCCCGGTTATATCGATACTATTTCTATGCACGCACGGAGAAAATTACATGCAAACAGGGTCGGATATATCGATAGTCCCGGTTATATCGATGTTTTTTCGGACTCCCTTGAATATCGATATAACTACACAGTAAAGTCTCGTTACATCGATATCGTTTATATTATATTATATGGATGCTACAGCTTCGTGTTTGCTTTCAACATTTAGCTTGTAGTAGACGTACAAATTCCACCATGACGTCCCTGATCCACTGCTGACATGGATGCTTTGATCCTCTCCTCTTTCAACTAGAACTGCTTCATGTCATCACAAAGAGGGTACAGCAAGTCCTGAAGAATGAATGACTCTGTGTCTTTTTATTAAGTATTTAGTATAGTATTTTTATAGTATTAGTATTAGTATTAGTATTAGTATTAGTATTAGTATATATATAGTATATAGTATATACTATATTAGTATATATAGTATTTCAAAAAAAAAAAAATCCCCAAGATGGCGGCGCGTGAACACGCAGCGGCTCCCCTCTCCCGGCAAATTAGCGTTTTCATGTTTATGTTTGTTAAGTAATTATAAGTGCCTTGCATGCTGGGTCCGAGAGGACAGTCATTTCATCTGTGCTGTATGTCATGCATATTAGCATATTTGACAAGAAAGCTGACTTTGACTTTGATAATACAAAATTTTTTTGGATGCCTGTACAATGTCACATTTTGGCTTCCATCTAAATTCCCGTGTGGAAATGTAATAAGAACACGGCGCCCCACTAATTGCGGCTGAGCGTCATTCATGACAAATTTATTCTGGGGTTAATTTATTGAAACGGCCTCATCAATATTTCACACTCCTCCTCCATTATTCACCTGAGAACATGCGTTGAAACGTATCTGTGTCAGCCCGTGTAATGTTGTGGAGTGAGTGGCTGCGTGTTGTTATGTAGATTTTGTTCTCATATGTTCACTTGAAAGTGGACCATGGCTGAAGTCACCCGTGCGATGGGGTCACTTTGTTTCCGAAAGCCTTTCCGTCGTTTTAATTGGACAGGTGGAGAAGGACATCGCTCGTCTGTTATGTCACCGGGACACTCGTTTCATTGGAATGGAATGACGGCCTTGAGTGGGTGCTTAGTTGAATGTGATTTCTTACAATGACACGTCATCGCTGAAAGGGAGGAGGCAAGGAATGCGACCAGAGTTTCCATGGCAACCCCAGTCAGGGAGGTTTTGGTGTGGCGCAGCGGCACACGCCATCTGACAAGTTACATCGGCAAAAGTGATTCTAAAGGGGGTGAAGCTTTCATTTAGGTATCTTTTGCAACGTATTTGTAAAGTCTCAACCGCACCAATGTACAGTCCATATTGACAAACGAACAGTCAAAAACTAATATGACGGAAGAAACACATTTGACACTCACTCAACCGCTTAATTTCACAGAATCCCGCCCACCCTGCGAGAGATTACCGTTGCCATAGCGACGCAACGTATCGGCTGGGAAATCGCTGTGGGTGCCGTAGCAACACGGGCGCGCTTCTGTTGCCGCTCGTCAGGCAGGTGCGGGACGGGCACGCGCTGGCAAACGACGGCCTGGTGTTGCGACGCTGACCGACGCGCGCACGTCGCCAGATGAAAGTCAATTTGTAAATGGCCTTTGATTGATGCTTTGTCTCCGTGCCAAATGCTCCGCGGGACGGGGCCGTCCGTCCGTGCGTGTGTCACATGGGATGGCGTGATCCCGGGATGTCGCCGTGCATCAAATTCCATTGTGAAAAGATCAATATTTAATGCGGGAGACCGAATAAATATGCTCCCATTAGCGTAATTGCTGGATTATTACCTTCCGTTTTGTAAAATGGATATACGGTCCTTAAGTAGACGGTTAGATACGTGGGTCACTTTGTTTCCGAAAGCCTGGGCAGATGGACGGATACATTTTCTCTTGCACATATTTCAGCTACATATATATATGGTAGCCATGGTTATGAGGTGGAATGTTACCATGGAAACTGTCAGGGAGAGGAGGGGGTGGGTGGGTGAGTGAGAGACCAAGAGCAAAGGGTGACGAGCAAAAGAATCACGAGAGATCTTTGTGTGTGTGTGTGTGTGTGTGTGTGTGTGTGTGTGTGTGTGTGTGTGTGTGTGTGTGTGTGTGTGTGTGTGTGTGTGTGTGTGTGTGTGTGTGTGTGTGTGTGTGCTTCTTTATCCCTCTCAGTGAGAGTTATCAACTCCACGCTTGCACACATTCTGGTTACTTGTCATCTCAGGACACTCCGTTCAAATGAAGGTTGGGAATTAAAGATTATAGAAAGATAAAAAAATTAGAGTTGGACATAATTGTTATTTTTTATGTAAGTTAAAGGACAACCGACGTCTCCGGACAAGTTGTGTCCATAATTTGTAAAATGGCTTCAAATGACTTCTACTGAGCATATTTGACAAAGATTCCACCGCATATAGCTATATTTTACCTTTTAACACTCGCGCTGAATATTCCGGAAGTCTTGTTTTTGAGTCCTCACCCTACGTCACTGAAGGAACGCCCCTCACCAACAAAGGACATACCTTGCATCACCTCAATGCATTTTGCAGTACTTTGTTTGGTCTGAAAACTTGGTGTTGATCCGTGTTGATGGCGAAATTAGAAGGAAAACATAAATAATGTGATGGTGAATCCTTGTGTGTTGTGACAAACATTTTCAGCCCATTGAGCCCATGTATTATTATTACAAACGGAGCTTTGTCACCATCTTCTGCCTGTTTTGTTGGGTGCGACACCCCCCCCCCCCCCACCCCTGGATGTGTAACAAGAAAGCTCCGATTGTCCGAATCTGGAGCCATTGTTTGGATTCTCCAGCAATGCGAGACGTCTTGGCGTGACGTCACGAACTGGGGGCGGGACTTTCTGAAAATGCCCAATTCGCAGCTTAATTTTTTGCAGATTTTGGACACTTTAAGTCATTTTTATTGGTGTTTTGCATTTGAATAAAAATATCATACTGCGTGTCTTGGGTATTTTACATGCTGTAAAACGTTTTTCTGATGTCAGTTAGGAAACAAAAGAGTGATGTCGGTTGTCCTTTAAGATTTAGGTCAGTGGCTATGCATTATATTCAAAAGTGCTTATGTGTTTGTGTGCGTGTGCGTGTGTGTGTGTGTGTGTGTGTGTGTGTGTGTGTGTGTGTGTGTGTGTGTGTGTGTGTGTGTGTGTGTGTGTGCGTGCGCAAGTGAAGTGAAGTGATTGGATCTCACCTGACAAATATTCCCATGTATGCACACTCACACACTCCTACGCTCTTTGACTATAATTGCAGCATGAGTGTTTGAAATGTACGCATGTGTGTGTGTGCGTGCGTGCGTGCGTGCGTGCGAGTGAGTGAGTGAGTGACTGAGTGACTGAGTGACTGATTGTGTGTGTCAAAAGTCAAAGTCAGCTTTCTTGTCAAATATGCTAATATGCATGACATACAGCACAGATGAAATGACTGTCCTCTCGGACCCAGCGTGCAAAGCACTTAGAATGACTTTAATAAACATGAAAATGCCATTTTGCCGGCAGAGGGGAGCCGCTGCGTGTTCATGCGCCGCCATCTTGGGGGAAAAAAAACCAAATAATATGACAACACAAAGACACAGAGAGTCATTCATTGCTGTAACCTCTTTGTAATGACATGAAGCAGTTCTAGATGAAAGAGGAGAGGATCAAAGCATCCATTTCAGCAGTGGATCAGGGACGTCATGGTGGAATTTGCACATCTCCTACAAGCTAAATGTTGAAAGCAAACACGAAGCTGTAGCATCCATTGACGAAAAGAGATTGTCTCACATCTCCTGTCCCGCATAAATCCGCTTCAATTCCAATCCGCGACAGTTCTACGCAACGGCGCTCTGCGCTCATGTTCCTTTCTTGTTATCGCGGGCTCCTCAAGCCATGTATGCATCCAACCGCAGACTGTCCAACAGCACCCACCGACCTTTCCGCTGAACAAAGCGGGGCTGTGAAGATGCTGCCCATGACAGGCGCAAAAAAGCACAATGGCCCCTTTGGTGTCCAGCGATGGCAGTCGAATGGCAGCGACATTCCTCCCATTCAAAAAGAGTCCTGGCATATTCATGCTGCCAAAAAGGCGCAAGCGCTCAGCACAGTCTCCTCCTTGATGAATGTCGTGGTCAAAAATGCTGAAAAACAATCCGTATCCGTTCCACACGTGTGTGTGTGTGTGTGTGTGTGTGTGTGTGTGTGTGTGTGTGTGTGTGTGTGTGTGTGTGTGTGTGTGTGTGTGTGTGTGTGTGTGCGTGTGCGTGGGCATGCGCGTGTGTGCCGCTGAAAATGAGCTGAACTGATTTGACTTGACAGCAACAATGCTGCTTTTGCTGGCTTTCTGCTCCTCCACCACACAATCACAGTGACGGAAACAGACATGCTGAATAAGACAGAATGCGCATCTCCCACCAGGGAATCGTTTTTAATTTGTTCTTCACTCTGGCGATTTTATACGTCGAGGTACATCTTTGTTGTCGAGCGAGTCTGCAATTCAGAGAAGTTGCATCTATACTTCTCTGGGTTATTACCCTGCCTTAGTGGCGGGAGGGGGGGATAGTTCAGCTACTGGAGATGTGGTTTTCGACGAGAAGGCATCCAGTCGCTGAGCACATGTCAAACGGCAACTCTGCCAAGCTCGAGTTGAGTCCAGCCTTTCACAGTAGACAGCGGAACACTCAATCTTTGTCTGCGACGGCGGCTTTTGAACGCAGGCGGGCCAGAGCTTTGGTCATTTTGTGAATAGTCGCCTTGTACAATGACGACTGCTGACGAAAAACCACGACAACATTGATAAAAAGCAATAACCGATGTACTGAAATGGATACGATTAACTCATTCACTGCCAGACGTGCAAAAATGTGTCCACTCCAGCGCCAGGGTTTTTGTCATTTTCACTCAAATTGTAGGACACGCAGATAACTGAGTTTTAGGACCACATAAACATTCAATGCAGCGCAACTCTATTCTTCTCTCTCTATTCGAAACATGGCCAGAGTTCTGATCAGCGCTTTATCAGCACCCACGGAAGAAGACGCAAAACTCAGTGAATGAGTCAAACGCACACACAAAAATTGAGAATGTCGTTTTTGGAAGAGCATTAAAAAAATATATCCACACACTGTGTAAAACTGTCCAATTTATGTCCGGTGTGTGAACAACGCTCAAATCCAATCATGTACAGTCTGCGGCTGGATGGATTCATGGCTCGAGGAGCCTGCGCTGGGAAGAAAGGAGCGTCAGCGCTGAGCGCCGATGTGTATGTGGAACGGTTGTGGCTTGGAATTGAAGTGGATTTAGGTGGGACAGGAGATGTGAGACAATCTCTTTTCGTCAATGGATGCTTCAGCTTTGTGTTTGCTTTCAAAACTTACCTTGCAGCAGACGTGCGCATTCCACCATGACGTCCCTGATCCACTGGTGAAAAGGACGCTTTGATCCTCTCTTTCACCTCGAACTGCTTCATACAATAAAGAGGGTGCAGAAAGTGCTAAAGAGAAAAGACTGATTGTGTCTTTTGTGTTGTGTCACATCATTTGTTTTTTGTTGTTGTTTGACTTCAAGATGGCGCCACAAGGGTGGCTGCCTTTAAAGCAGCTCCTGTATTTTGTATTTGCCGCTGTGAAATGTAAATGTCTCCACTGTGAGACAAATAATGTGAGGCTCATCTAATCTAATCTAAATACAGGTCTTTTGTTTTTCTTTTCTCAGGTACCTGATGAACGTGACGTTTGAGGGCCGTAATCTGTCATTCAGCGAGGACGGCTACCAGATGCACCCAAAGCTGGTCATCATTTTGCTCAACAAGGACAGACAGTGGGACAGGGTACGTTTGTGGCTGTTATATTTCCAGAGACCGTGCGCATTTGGGTCATTACAAAGTACAAACAGTCAAAGACAACTTTTTTCTTCCAGCCTATGGTTGTATTGTTTTGGTCTTGCTCATTCATGGTCTTGCTGTGTACAAAAGTGGTAAAAAAGTCCAAGATGGCGCCTGAGTAGGAAGCCGTCGTCAAGTGCTCTCATGAGCCTTGCTTTTTTTGGTTGTTTTTGTCTTTTCCTTTGTCATTTTGCATTGTCGTGCGTCATGTAGACCGGAAAGGGGATTGTTTTTCAGCATTTTTGGCCATGACACTCATCAAGGAGGAGACTCTGCTGAGGGCTTGCGCCTTTTCGGCAGCACAGATATGCCAGCACTGTCTTTCATTGGGAGGACTGTCGATGCCATTTTGAGTGTCATTGTTGGATAGCTCTGGGGCCATTGTGGTGTTTCGCAGAGCGCCAATGCGTATGTGGAACTGTCGCGGCTTGGAATTGAAGCCGATTTACACGGGACAGGAGATGTGAGACCATCTGTTTTCATCAATGGATGCTGCAGCTTCGTGTTTGCTTTCAACATTTAGCTTGTAGCAGACGTGCACGTTCCACCATGACCTCGCTGATCCACTGGTGAAAAGGATTCTTTGATCCTCTCCTCTTTCATCCAGAACTGCTTCATATGACAAAGAGGGTGCAGACAGTGCCTAAGATTGAACGTCTGTCTGTTTCTTTGTGTTGTCATATTATTTGTTCTTTTGTTTTTTATTCTTTTGATTTCAAGATGGCGCCGCGAGAGTGGCTGCCTTTACAGCGGCTCTTGGATTTTGTATTTCTATTTCTTCTTTTACTTCCCTCTTTCTCTCATCACTATGCTACCGTGAAATGTAACATTTCTGCACTGCTAAAGGCTAATCTAAATGATCACAGTTGGGTCATGTAAAGCAAACGCTTAGCAATGATGGCAAATTGTGTAGTTTTTTTGTGATGGGGATGCAAAGATGTGATTCCTTCATCATGACATTTTCAGTTTGGAAGCACTTTTACAGCCCAAAGCTTGACAGGCTGATTGGATCTGATCAGATTGGTGAAGGTGCCTTTGCGCCACACCGCACCCCCCCCCCCATCGCGGTGCTTAGCAATGTGTTCTTGACAAAGCAGCAAATGATCACAAAGAGACCACCGCCATTGTGTGTGTTTGATTGATCATATTTCCGCTCCATTTTGTTCACCGGGGCACCCCCCCTCCTCCTCCCCCTCTCTCATAGCCGACATCCGTGACTATTCCTCTTGTGTCCTCTTGTGTCCTCTTTGGATTTCTCCGTCCGTCTCTTTAGCCATCCAATCTATATTCCGTCCTCTGATCGGAGATCAAGGTGAACGTCTCCCCTTCTGTCCCCCACCCTCCCCCTCCTCTTCTTCACTCATGTTTAATTCTCAGCTTGACTTGCTGCTGAACTGCTCGCGTGGATCCTAATGACTTCCGGCTCTGACACGCGTCCTTTTGAAGGAGTGTGAAGACTCCTGAGTGTTCGGATGTCACCATCTCCGTCTTTGTCCAGATGGCACCGTGTGTTACATGTTCATTGAAGAGCCCCCCCCCCCCCCCAAGTGGGCCGAGTGCAGGCAGCCCTGCCAAGTGGGTGTAAGCGTCGAGATTTGGGAAAATGTAATGACTCTGCCGACTGAAAAAAAAAAAAAAACAGCTGAGAACTCCAGGTGTACAACTGGAACACCCCCCCGCCCTCCCCAACGGGGCATGTGACTCTTTCTTTCAATTGCCGTCTTCTTTCTCATTGAATGTATTACTTTTGACTGTCTCCTCACCCCCGCCTAAATTCTCATTTCTTAGTTTCAGTCTTGTCCTTCGCAGTTTGCCCTTTCGTTCATTCTCAGATCCGGGCCTTTTTTTCACTCTCGCCTCTCTTTTTGTTTGTATCGTTGTGTGCTATGAAAAACAAGAAGTCACAATGCCACCATTAGATGTGCATCGTACGCAGTATTTAGCAACGGTACTTAAGTAGACGGTATTTAAGTCGAACATCACCACAGCCCTCCACCAAGGCAGACTCACAATGAAAAAGTAACATCGCCGATTGCCTTCTTATTGTTTGTTCGCGATGGGCGGTTATGATTGATTGCGATGATTATACCAAGGCGTGGGCAATAAATCCACACTTTCCTTTGAGTCCTTCCTTGGCCCGTACAGCACCCATCTACCCTTTTGTCCGGCTGTAATCTCACTCATGCAGTCAGTCCGGTAGTTATTTTATTTACCAAGTTAGAGCCGCAAAGATTTTGCATTGTGGTAATTTTTTACTGAACCTGAAGCTATCGTTTCAAAGCCATTTGGTGACCTTTGGTTTTAATGTCTCAAGGTGGGCAAATGGGAAAACGGCTCGCTGTCCATGAAGTACCACGTTTGGCCTCGCTATGAACTCTACGGCGGAATTGCAACCAGGGAGGATGACCATCTGTCCATCGTCACACTGGAAGAGGCACCTTTTGTCATTGTAGAAGACGTGGACCCGCTGAGTGGCACTTGCATGAGGAACACCGTGCCCTGCCGCAAACAGATCAAAACATTGTGAGACCCAGCAGTCATTATTTATTTATAAGAAAGCCACACACACACATAAACAGAAATTGTAATTGTTTTGGATTAAACGCACTTCAGTAACGCCAAAATTGGCCTGAAGCCACGTGTCTTTTTTCCCCATTGACAAAAAGAGCTCATGGCATGTTTCAACGCAGGAATCAGACGAAGGAATCTGGAATCTACATCAAGCGCTGCTGCAAGGGCTTCTGTATCGACATCCTGAAGAAGATCGCCAAGTCGGTGAAGTTTACGTACGACTTGTATCTGGTGACGAACGGCAAACACGGCAAGAAGATCAACGGGACTTGGAATGGCATGGTGGGAGAGGTAAGGGGTGGGGGGGGGGGGGGACTTTTTCCACCCTTTAACCATGACTTTCTTTGGTTCAATTTAAGAGCCTTGACCTCAACCCCTACTTCATCCTAATCACCTTTAGCAAGGACCTCTCTCAGAACCGTCGAGATCCGAGAGGACGTAAAATGCCCTTCCTGCTCACATACACATCACAATTGAATTTATGTGTGGGTGAAGGTAAAAATAAAGAAATAAATACATTGACTAAATCATTAATACATTAATTTATTAATACAATAATATGTTAACAAATAAATACATCTACTAAGAAGTAAATACATATTTAAATAAATATATGAATACATTAATTCATCAATACATGAAAATAAATACATGCATACGTAAATACATACATTTATTGATAGATGAATACAATAACATATTAATAGATCAATACATAAATACAGATATAAATCAATATGTATTGTATTGTAGATACATGTATCCAGAGATGAATACATAGATAAATATAGAAATAAATACATAAATAAACTAACAACTAAATAACTAAATAAATAACACCGGAGCCGTTCGTTTGGTCACGAAGGAAAAGGTAAAAGTAAGTAAGTAGGATTTATTTATATAGCACATTTCAGAGAGTTTAAACAGTCATAATAAAAACAATACACAAAAAAGCATGAAAAGTACTCAAAATAACTCTCAACGATAAAACATAAACGATACGATATAACATAACATAAAACATAAACGATAAAATAGCTTTCAATGTACACGTGCGCGAGAATGTATGGGAAATGTCAAATAACACGTTTGTTAGCCTCGAATGCTAAGCTACGAGGCTACAGGCGGAGCTCACTGTCAGGGAAGCAGCAGCGGCACGCAAGCGGATCAATAGCGGCTCAAAGGTCAGAGGTGGAGGACACGGTTGAGAACTCGAGCCTGCGTAAGCTTCACCGGTCACGGGCGCCATGACGACGTGTCGACCCCTCCAACCCACGCCGGCATTTCAATTGGCATTGAACACACCCATTTCATCTATTATATACAGCCATTGAAGTTACCCCGCCGCGGCCAACTAGTGTCTTTAGTGCGCGGCGAGCTATAAGTGCAGTCACCTGTAATAAATGCTGCCGCTCTTGCTAAAAGTGCCTTAATGCGCTGTCGTCTTCTTACGCCCCCATCCCCCCACCGCACGCAGGAATGATTATTAGCAGCGGGTTGGCCAGCGGCTATTTGTCAAACTCTATTTCGCTGTTCCCAATGTCTCTCACATACACACAAAAACGAGAGCATCAAGGCAGGAGTGCTAACGTGTACACAAGCTGATGATTGCACAAATGTCAGTTGTGTTGTCCCCTCGCACTCTCTTTCTGAATTCCTCTCACACAAACACGAATACTAGCTGTTGCTAATCCCCCCCTCCCTATATTCTCCACTGTCTGACAGAGACTAGCCACGACCTTCTCCAGTTGGAAAGCAGCCAAAAAAAGATGAAATATTGATTTCTAACTCTTAGACGGAAATCTGGACCGATGCTTAGACACATGCCTACACACACACACACGCACACGCACACACACACACACAAAAACACACGCACACACACCTTCCCGTTTGACCGTTTTTGTGAGGTCCGAGTATCTCCAGATAAGGAGTGAGGACCACCCTTTCTCATAGGTTTAGAGAAGAACTGTCGGTACATTTGAACACTAGATGTACACACACACACACACACACACACACACACACACACACACACACACACACACACACACACACACACACACACACACACACACACACACACACACAGGGCGCATACACTTTCCCAGATAACTTTTACACAATTTGTGTGCCAGCTTCAAAATTTGGAGAGGTGAATTGGAATGGGGCCGTGTGAATAATTGCTTCTTCATCTTGTTGCATTTGTTGACCGTTGCGCAAGATGACATTGCCATTCATACTCTTCTTGGAAAAGCTTCCTGGCAATCATAGGCTGGTCGAAGCCTTTCAAGAAGATACACAAATACACACGCGCACATACCAGCTGCGACGCTTGCAAAAACTCCGATCCGTGCTGGCTCATTGTCAATAACACCCACACGGGTCACTTTCATAACACGTCGTGGGAGGAAACCGGAAGGAGCAAATGAAGAGCGAGAGGAAGCGAGTACACGGCCGCACGGGTTTCTTCTCTCTCCCCTGGGCCGAAACTCGCACATTAGGCGCTCTTCACCGCTGACGACGAAGCACGCTTGTGGACAACACACGGAGCAGATGAGCGGCCGCGAGGGTCCTCTTTGCGGCCTCTTCATGACGCACGCGTGCGCGCACTTTATTAACGCCACCGTCTCAAGCCACTTTGGCACAAATTGCCCACTAAATAGACTCAATGACTGTAGCGGCGTACTGAGATTGTTGGGGGGGGGCGTAGAAGTAGGACATAAATGGGCATGTCTATTTGGAGAAGCCACAACCTTACGTCATAACCTACTTTCTTCTCCCCAAATTTATTCGGGAATTGAAAATATGACGTGGTTTTGGCTTTTCTTGCGGGATGGTGCCTATGAAGTGCTGGTCAGACCTCTGGCAATGTTTTTTTCCTCCCACGAGGGGGCATCATTTGCTTCTTGTATAGCCACCCCCACTTACACCTCATATTTCTCCACACCCATAGGTGATGAAAGTAGAGAATGTATGGTTTCTTTCACTGCATTGAATGTTTATATAGTCCTACCACTCAATATTCTGCGGGTCCTGCAATTTGAGTGAAGATGATAAAAACCCTGGCACTGGAGTGGACACAGGGTGGCCCAGTAGTCGAGTGGTTAGCACGCCGACTTCAAAGTGCAGCAGTCGTGAGTTCAAGCCCCGGTCCGGCCTTCCTGTGTGGAGTTTGCGTGTTCTCCCCGGGTCCGCGTTGGTTTTCTCCGGGTCCTCCGGTTTCCTCCCACATTCCAAAAACACGCATGACAGGCTGATTGAACACACCAAATTGTGACCACCAGGTGTGAGTGTGAGAGTGACTGTTGTTTGTCTTTGCGTGCCCTGCGATGGGCTGGCAACCAATTCAGGGTGTCCCCCGCCGAGTGCCCGGAGACGGCTGGGATAGGCCCCAGTACCCCCCGCGACTCTAAAGAGGAATAAGTGCAGTGACGTGCGGTCAGGGGAGGCAGGTGAGGCTGTGCCTCACCTGTCGTCATGAGAATATCAAATGACAAAATAAATTAAACAGTTATATTTATTTAGTGATTTGTACATTAACGTTCTTTTCCATTTAACTTCACCATTTTTGGATTTTTTTTCAAAATCGCTGAATTTTCACATTTACTGTTCAAATACTAAGTAGAGACGAGCGGTGAGGCAGCAGCCGGCTGAGCCTCACGATGGATTGCGCAATCACTTTGCTAACTGCGCCGGCTTGTTCTGCAGTGAGACATCATTGCTGTCCATCTGCATATCACTATTAAAGTGTTCAAAAGCTTTTAGTATATGAACTAAATTTCGACAGTTTAGCTGGTGTATAGAATGTACAGTCACTGTACATTATAAACACTGTACTACAGTGTTTATTGTATTTTATTTTAATCAAAACTGTGCATAGGTGAGGCACACAGTTCTCCTGCCTCATGACAGGCAGGGGGCGCTTGTGATTCCAGAGATTCTTCTTGCGACTCCTCGGCTGCAGAATAATAGAATTAGTGACAGCAAGCTACAGTAAACAGTTAGCAAGCTAAGTGCAACCATCCAGTCATTTTTTCGTGTTCCTTGGCCTTATTTTCAGAATGGAGGATTACATATCTCAATTGAAAGAATTTTCTCAACTGGACTTTCAATCGAAGCAGGAGATAATAATTAAGAGAAGACCAACACCGGATTGTATAGCTCACAAACGGCGAGGGATGAATGTAAATCTCCTGGACAGCTTCTCAGCTTTTTGGCCAAGAAGGATCTCATTGAAATTATTCCTGAAGCGACAAAGTTGCTCCAGCTCACTGTTCCAGCTACTTACTACAGCATCAGTGAAGCGGTCATTCTTAGCACTGAAAAGACTGAAAACATACAGTGGGAACAGGACTGATCAAGGACGACTTTCTTCACTGGCAGTGATCTCCATTGAGACAGACAGACTTGGACTTCATTTATAAGTAAAGGTAACACGATAATAACGTTTTTTAATTCATTTTTTCTATGCTACAGTTTGTATACAGTATATAAAGAATGCTGACATGACATTTTAACTGTTGCCAATCAAATGGTGACTAAGCTTAGTAAGCTACTCTGTGGAGTTCATGTTTGTAAATCTGACTGTGATGACGTCAGTGCCTCACCAGCCATCAACCTCACCGCACGTCACTGAATAAGCGGTACTGATAATGGATGAACAAAAATGAACATTTTTGCACATGTCTGGCAGTGAAGTAGTTAATTACATCCGCATTCTAGATTCAGCGTTAACAACTTGACGCTCTACAGCCTGATAAGAGCTAAGAGCTAAGAGATAAGAGCGGTCAAAATTATTTTTACCGTGACATCTTGACGAATCAGCCGCAGTGTAGTTCTTCAAATCGTCAGTTGGACCCACATTTTGGTCCTTTTTTTTTCTTCATTTTTGTCCACTATAATTTTCTCATCATAAAAAAAAAGATCCGCTAAATCTGTCCCAGCACCACTGATTTGGTGATGGGCCGAACCCCGAAAGACAATTTTCTTTCTTTACGATTATTTGTGATGCTCTCTTTTGTCGGGCAAGGGAGAATGGATGCCGACCGTGTTGGCCTTGTCGTCCAGGTGGTGTTGAAAAACGCCCACATGGCTGTCGGTTCCTTGACCATCAACGAGGAAAGGTCAGAGGTCATCGACTTCTCCGTCCCGTTCATCGAGACGGGCATCAGCGTGATGGTCTCCCGTAGCAACGGAACCGTTTCACCGTCTGCCTTTTTAGGTGAGCAACTGGGACGGGGGTTGTTTTCTTGCACTTTTTGCCTTCTTCTTATCACTGTCGGTGCGGTCCGTGCCTCCTCCCTCAACCCCGTCCTGGCACTCGTCCCCCCCCTACCTTCCTCCCTGCCTCTCGCTCTTTTTGCCGGCTTGCTCTCCAGAGCCCTTCAGCGCGGATGTGTGGGTGATGATGTTCGTGATGCTGTTGCTGGTGTCAGCATTTGCCGTGTTCATTTTTGAGTACTTGAGCCCCGTGGGCTACAACCGCTGTCTGGCTGACGGCAGAGGTGAGTGTGCGCCACTCGAAGCAACAAACATGCTGGTTTGGATCACACGGAGATACTGTACGAGGTGGTGTAAAAAATGGTGGGGGGGGTTGGCGATGAAGGGGGGAGGGGTTACGGCTGAATTTGTTTGGCACTTTTCGGTTAGCATCATCATCCAATGGTCTCTCATTATAGTATGCGAAGAACCCCCTCCACACACACATACACGTGTTGCATTTGCGAGTTTATTTGCATACATATCCATACATGCAATTTCATCTGTGCTGTATGTCATGCATATGAGCATATTTGACAATAAAGCTGACTTTGACTTTACTGCCCAAAATCAAGATGACACTGGCAGCAACCATTCCAACATGGGCACAAGTGTCAAAGTCAAGGCCCCGGGACCAGATGTGGCCCGCCACATCATCTTATTCGGCCTGCGTAAACAGATCAAGCATGTCAAGTTCTATATTGCTTGCGAAAGTCCAAACCAAAATTTCAAATTGTTGCATGTAAAGCATAATAACAGTCACTATTCTTGACTTCAGAATTGAAAACTAGTTATTCATCAATTAGTTGTGGGCTAACAAATACATAACGGCCATTGCGAGGAAACCGTAAGTACAATGTGGCCCGGGGCAAAAAACGACTTTGACACCGTTGCTGTAAGGAGACACTCGTCAAGGCTGGTGAACCTCCCTTATTTTATTTATTTATTTCATTATGTTTAATCTTCTTCTTGCACTCAGCAAATTTGGACACATGACGAATGCAAATCAAAATTTGGGCACACATTAATTTGCCACAGAATTATTGAGTGTCAATGGTAGAAGATTGCATCGTCACCTCTCCGTGTATTGAACAGACTCTCTCACAAACTTTACAAAGGAGAACATTTGGCGCATGAAGCCCTGCTTGTCCCTGTACAAAGAATCCCTATCACAATTAAAACCCACATAATACTGTCTGTCATGCCCCCCCTCCCCTCATTCTCTCGCTCACATTCACACTTACCCACACAGACATCGCAATCCAAGTGCTACATCACCTCATAATGAGTAGACAGAGACAGTCTGCTCTCAGTTCATGAGTCAGAACTAATTAGTTTTTCTTTCTCCGGTACGCCACAATTCGTGATCATAATCTCAGTACATTGTTAGTGTGTCAAATAAAATGCGCGTGACTTAATCAATGCCCCATGACTATTGCAGTCGTAGGTACATTAGGGAACTGTACCTGGTTTTCAATGGTGACAAGATTATTCTTAACTTGGATACGTCTAGATGAGGGGTGTGTTTTTGGCTCGATGAATGGGTCACATGTTGCGGCTTTTAGCTGGAAATAAATAAAAGCAATGGGTAAAAGAATATTTTGAACATAAGGCAATATATATGGGACCCCCCCCCCCCCCCCTCCGTTTAGAATCATGCCTAATTGACAGTAATTTTGGGGTTGGATTGGATGAGCCTTCATTAATCTCGCAGTGGAGAAATTTACATTTCACAGCAGCAAAGCGAGGAAAGGAAGTAGTAGAAAACCAAAATACAGGAGCTGCTGTAAAGGCAGCCACTCTCGATGCGCCATCTTGAAGTCAAACCCAATAACAACAACAACAAAAAAACAAATAATGTGACATAACACAAAAGACACAGGCATTCAATCTGAAGCACTTTCAGCACCATCTTTGTTGTATGAAGCAGTTCTAGATGAATGAGGAGAGGATCAAAGCATCCTTTTCACCAGTCGATCGTGGTGAAATGTGCGCGTCTGCTGCAAGCTAAATGTTGAAAGCAAACACAAAGCTGAAGCATCCATTGACGTAAAGAGATTGCCCATGACATGCGCAAAAAAAGCACAATTGCCCCAGAGCTGTCCAGCGATGACAGTCAAATGGCACAGATATTCATCCGACTCAAAAACGGTGCTGGTATATTCGCGCTGCTGAAAAGGCGCAACCGCTCAGCAGTCTCCCCCTTGATTGTCATGGCCAAAAATGCTGAAAAACAATCCTTATCCGTTCCATACAACGCCCAACAACTCAAAGTGAAGGGCGCCATCATCATCACCTTAATTATCTTTTTAATTGTACAGCGGCCTTGAACGCATCATAATATTAGAACCTGATCTCTGGTGTTGCCGTATCACGCCCCCTGTCTCCTCCTCAGAGCCACACGGTCCATCCTTCACCATCGGGAAAGCCATCTGGTTGTTGTGGGGCCTGGTTTTCAACAACTCCGTGCCTGTGCAGAACCCCAAAGGTACCACCAGTAAGATCATGGTGTCGGTGTGGGCCTTTTTCGCCGTCATCTTCCTGGCCTCCTACACTGCCAACTTGGCCGCCTTCATGATCCAGGAGGAATACGTGGACCAAGTCACGGGACTCTCGGACAAAAAGGTCAGCTGGTTGTCCGCGGCGCATCCTTGCTGCCTCGCTCCACTTCATCTCACGAAACCAGCGTTTTTCTTCTTCTGTGGTTTTAGTTCCAAAGCCCCAATGACTTCTCGCCCCCCTTCCGCTTCGGCACAGTACCTAATGGCAGTACGGAGAGGAACATAAGGAACAACTATCCCGAGATGCACTCCTACATGACCAAGTTCCACCAGAGAAATGTCAACGAGGCTCTTCAGAGCCTCAAAGCCGGGTGAGGATGAAGACAAAATGACACAATCACCCACAAGCTCTTTTCACTGTATTTTTTTCTCTTTTTTCACACCGCCATTCAACGTGAGATTTGAACCGCATTGTTGTTGAACCGCTTGCTAGTTCAATATTTTCAGTATCATTTTAATTTTAACTTCCCGAGAGGCGCTCTTAACTCATTCATTGCCATTCATGAATTTATTCGGGAATTGAAAATCGACGTGAAGCATCATTCCCGAATTTATTTGAGTTTTTCATTTTCTTGTTTGGGTGCCGATAAAGCTCTGGCCATGGCCTCTGGTGATGTTTTTCCCTTCCACACGGGAGCAGCATTTCCCCTTTTCCCACGTTAGCCCTTGTTCCAGCTTCAGCTGTTGTTGAAACGCTAGAAACCAATATGTATGTATTGCATTGTACGTATTTTGGACAGCCACCCTCATTTCAAGCTCATATAACTCCAGACCCATATAATTTAGCAATTAACACTTTTTTTCTAATGAAAGAAGAGAGTCGAAGGCAGGGGTGTCAAAGTCATTTTTTGCCGTGGGCCACATTCTTGTTACGCTTTCCTTTCGAGGGCCGTTGTGAATTTGGGAAAGACATTCGAACGTTGAATTCCCTCCACATTTTACATATCGAGCGCACAACAAATTAATGAAGAGCTCGTCTTCTAATTTGAAGTAAAAAATAATGACTGTTATTGTGGTTTACATGGGACAATTTGAAATTTTTGTTCAGACTTTAGCAAGCATCTTGACATGTTGATTTGCTTTCGCAGGCCGAATAAAATGATGTGGCGGACTAGATTTGGCCCCCGGGCCTTGACTTTGACACCTGTGGTCTAAGGTTGAATATTTATGTAGTCCTAAAACTCAATATTCTGTGGGTCCTGGAATTCGAGCAACAATGACAAAAACGCTGGCACTGGAGTGGCACGTCTGGCAGTGAATGAGTTAATGATCTCATACCACATGTTGTTGCAATTTTCCACACGAACCGGCTGATGCATGGAAGCATATCGTCGATAAAATCCCCCTCCCCCGCCTCCGCTTTTTCATCACGGAGGGGGCTATTCACCACACCGTGTGCCACGGCGAATCTTATCCAAGTCGATTACACTTATCGCCAGATTAGTGCTATTTAGCAGGTTAATTGGAACGTCGTAGCTGTGAGGTCTCGCTCCCGAGTGCTAAATTAAGTGTAACCCCCCCCCCCCCCCTTTTCTCCGTCTTTTTCATTAGCAAACTTGACGCTTTCATTTATGACGCGGCCGTGCTGAATTACATGGCCGGCCGGGACGAGGGTTGCAAGTTGGTGACCATCGGCAGCGGCTACATCTTTGCCACCACCGGCTATGGCATCGCCATCCAAAAGGAGTCGCTTTGGAAGAGACACGTGGACCTGGCCATCCTGCAGCTCTTTGGGGACGGTGAGGCGTAGCGCTCGTCCGCTGTCCATGAATTTCCGAGCAAGGACAATCGCCCGACTCGATAAGTGAAGGCAGTGGCGGCGGCGGCGGCGGCTTGTTCGCAACGAGGTTCAGTTCTCAGAACGATTTCTTGAGAGATCCGCTCGCATTCAAGTTTCAAGCGTGATCATCACTGCAGGTCTCTTTCCCCGTCAGGAAGGATTCCGCCAGTGCCTTGAGGGAAATTAAACTTTCCAACACCTTGGAATGACTGCAAGCTGATACTTTCTAAATGTTTCAAAAGCAAGATAGCGCGAGCTCGTCGCGATCGGAGCAATGGCATCGAGCATCAAACGTCTGCTTTGAATATATTGCATCCCCACGGTACAACTCAGGGGTTACGTTGGATTTATTTATAGTCGCCTCGCCGCCACTGTCTCATTGTTTTTGCGTGTGCAGAAAACGCAGGCCGCGGTATTATTTGGATTTTTTTTTCCTATCTTTGAGTAACTACAGTGGCACCTTGGCTTACGAAGCCCTTGGCTTCCAAACTTTTCGGTTTACAAATGTTATATTGATGAAAATGTTACCTTGGCATACAAACTATTTTTCGGGATACACACAGAGCTGCCACAATGAGTGATGTGTCGTTCGCGAACGAGCCCGTTCTCCTAACAAGAAAATGGAGGCCAATGTTTTTCAGCAGAGTGTAGACTGGAAGGTTAACATATCCCATCAATCAGGCACAAATAACTCGCTGTCACGTCCGCTCGAGGAGTGGTGACAGGACTCGAGGTAGTAAGGGTTGGATCCGAAATACACGGTGGAGACAGTAACTTCAAACAGTGTCTTTACTGAGACACATAAAGTAATACAGGAAATCAGGCAATTGGATTGGATTGGATTGGATTTGCCTTTATTAGTCTCGCAGTGGAGAAATGTAGGAGAACAGAGTAACAGACCTGCGTGCGGCTGGGTGACAGGGAACTTCGGAGAATACACCGGCGCAGACCGAACGGTAAGGGTGGCTTTTATAGCCAGAAGGCACAATTAAGGAAATGAGGAACAGGTGAGTGAGTCCGGAGAGCAGGGAGGGGAGGGGCCCGCTCCTGGCGCTGACGAGGATGTGACACTCGCACAAGTCATCTGTACACTTGATGCAAAAAGCTATCCACCTAGCTAAACAGAACACAATTGATGAAGAACTAGATACAATTATCACAGAGAGAGCACCTACAAGGAATCATTCCTCAAGATGGTGAAAGAAGCCTATGTTCCTCATCAAGTGTGTGTGTGTGTGTGTGTGTGTGTGTGTGTGTGTGTGTGTGTGTGTGTGTGTGTGTGTGTGTGTGTGCGTGCGCGCGCGTGCGTGCGTGCGTGCGTGCGTGCGTGTGTGTGTGTGTGTCGGTTAAAGCCATGTGAAACCGGACACTCCATTCCATCAAGCCATTAACGACCATCACAAGGGTAACTAAAATGACTTTGTTGTAAGGTACAGTTTATTTCTTTAATCATAATACTATAGCACATATATTATACATAAAATAAGGTATATATTGTGTAGTTTTAAGGCTTAGAAAATTAGAAAGAAGAAAATTGTGTTTTATGGGGACCTGGGAACGGATTATTCTCATTTTAATGGTTTCCTATGGGAAATTAATTTTGGGGATACACACTTTTCGCCTTACGCACTCTGTCTGGAACCAATTAAGTTGGTAAGCCAAGCTCCCACTGTATTATATTCAAAACTGAGGTTGCTCATTTGGTTATGCAGTGCCTTAATCCTCTGCGTGTTTGTGATCACGCTTCACTAAGTCATGGTTGGTTTCTGGGGAACCAATGTCAAATCTATTTGCTGGAAAGACTCAACTATTGGTAGTATTACATCTGTTTAAGCTCTCAGCCATACAGGAGTGGTCCATTAATGAAATGGTTTCTTCAGCCGTCATCTGAACTTCTTTGAAGGTGTCGGACGTTTCGCTTCTTATTCAAGAGGTCTGGCACCGCCACCTCTGTGTGTATAGATAGGGTCAGAGCTACCAGCAAATTTTAGTTCGCTGACGAAGCCTCTTGGATGAGAAGTGAAACGTTCGACACCTTCAGAGAAGTACAGATGACGGCTGAAGGAACCTTTTCATCAAACTATTGGCATTGTTAAAAACACGAAAACGCTTTCCAAAGCGTCAACTACAAGAGACATTTTTAATTAAATAATTTTTTGAAAATAATCTTGCGCAAAAATAGACTGAGAAATTTTGACAAAAATCCACAGGACGCCATATGCTCTTATAAAGATTGTATTCATCTATCTACCTATTTACATATATATCCTTGGACCATGATGTTTGCAGATGGCATTGTGATCGGTAGCGAGAGCAGGGAACAGGTGGAGGAGGAGAAACTAGAGAGGTGGAGGTGTGCCCTGGAAAGGAGAGGAATGAAGATCAGTCGCAAAAACACGGAATATATGTGTGTGACTGAGAGGGATCCAAGTACTACAAGAGTGATGCTACAGGGAGAAGAGATAAAGAAGGTGGACGATTTTAAGTACTTGGGGTCTACTGTCCAGTGCAATGGAGAGTGTGGAAAAGAGGTGAAGAGGCGTGTCCAGGCAGGCTGGAGAAAAATGTCAGGTGTGATGTGTGATAGAAGGCTTTCAGCTAGGATGAAAGGGAAAGTGTATAAAACCGTGGTGAGACCAGCCGTGATGTTTGGACTGGAGACAGTGCCACTGAAGAAAAGACAGGAAGCAGAGCTGGAGGTAGCAGAGCTTTTCTTTGGGAGTGACCAGGTTGGATAGGATCAGGAACGAGTCCTAAGAGGAAAACCCAAGAGGAGGTTTATGGATGTTTTCAAAGAGGACATGAAGGTAGCTGGTGTGAGAGAAGAGGATGCACAAAACTGGGTCAGATGGAGGACACTGATTCGCTCTGGCGACCCCTGAAGGGAAAAGCCGAAAGGAAAAAAGAAGAGCTACCTATCTACCTACCTATCCGTCTGTCTATCTGTCTGTCGATCTGTCTGTCTGTCTGTCTGTCTGCTTGCTTGTTTATTTCTCAAGAGTTATCAAAAAAACTCGGCAAGTCAGACCAACTGCTAGTAATCAAACACGGAGCCCACATCACATGACAGTCATATAGACCGAGCGCAGCTAGCCGAGGCATACGCAGAGTGAGCGAACCGTAACTCGGCATTCAAAATGAGTTATAAAATCCACAGTCCAGGTGACTTTTCCCCCTTGAAAATATGCTCTTGTAATGGTGTCGCATATTCGTCTAAATTCCCGAAAACTATCCATCATGTTCATGCCGGTTCGCGAACCGTAGACCTTCCGGGGCCGCCTTTCGTGCGTGCGTCCCAGTTAGTGTTGCCAGCATAGCTCCTGGTGTATTTCGACCCATCGTGCGTAAGAGTTTCCATGTGTGTGTGTGCGTGTGTGTGTGTGTGCGTGTGCGCGTGTGCGTGTGTGTGTGTGTGTGTGTGTGTGTGTGTGTGTGTGTGTGTGTGTGGTGTGTGTGTGTGTGTGTGTGTGTGTGTGTGTGTGTGTGTGTGTGTGTGTGTGAAAATGGGTCATCATGAGTGTCTCATGAGAAGCTATGACGGGAGTTTTTTTTTTTTTTATCACCCAAAAAAGAAGAGCGACAGAATGACTCAGTGACATTTTTTCTGGGTCTGACAATTTTTTTCCACTCATCCAGCTTCTTTTTTTTACATGTTTTACATGTTGTCCTTCAAAAAGCGAGTCAAAAACATTTCAGGGAAGTCTTCCCACTGCTCTGGATTTCAATGTGACATTGGCCTGCCTCACTCCGCTCGCTTCCACTCCTCTTGGCCTAGAAAAATGATCCGATTCACGTGGAGAGCCCGCTCATCTGAAATCGTGGTTGAAAGGTTATACCGTTTGACGCAGGCTTAATTAGGATTCAGTGGCAGGCCGAGCATGTCACTCCTCGGCCTTCAGTAGTGCTACATCTGAATCACTCCACAGCTATGAGTGCGGTGTGACTTACTGCACGTCCACTAGAGCAGGGGGTCACCAACCCCCGGGCCGCGGACCGGTACCGGTCCGTGCGTCATTTGGTCATTACCGGGCCGTGCAGAAGGAATAAATAATTTACATAAATTCTGTTTTATTTATTATCTGAATCTGAACGATGTTGTATTTTGAAAAATGAAAAGTCACCGCTTCCAGCGCATTTCCGTGACGAGGAATGGGTCGCAATGCTCGCTGACTTGTGCGACATATTCCACCTGCTCAATGAACATAATCTGTCACTTCAGGGGAAATGACAACTGTCTTCAAGTTGGCTGATAAAGTAGCTGCATTTAAAGCCAAACTGGATTTGTGGGGACGGCACGTGAATAGCGGTCGGTGTATTTGACATGTTTCAAACATTGGTGGGGTTTTTGGAAAAGACTGAGGCCGAGCCTTCATTGACGAACTGCCAAGGAATGGATCCGCAACCCATTTGTCAACAAAGCGGGTGAATCCAGCATGCCTGTGCAAGAGGAGGAACAACTGCTGGAGGTAGCAAATGATGGCGGACTTCAAAGTATGTTTGGGACAACAACTCTGCCGGTGTTTTGGATTTAAGAGATGGCAGAATTCCCCCGAGATCGCCACGACAGCGCTGAAAACCCTGTTGCAGTTTGCGACATCTTATTTGTGTGAAGCGGGGTTTTCTGCAGTGACAGCAACCAAAACAAAACTACGGAGTAGACTGGACATAAGCAAGACACTTCGGGTGTCATTGTCTCTCATTATCTCGAGATGGGACCGTCTCGTTGCAGAGAAACAAGCTCAGGGTTCCCACCGATTCACTTGAAGTGAGTTGTGTTTTTCATGCGCTTTGCACTTGTTTTTGTGCTGTATCTTATTTTGAAGGCATGTTTAAACATTACCATGGTGACCATAGAGCGTTAAGGGGCAGAGACGATGTTACATATGTTGTTGTTGGCGCGATGTTACCAGGACTCTGCTAATAAAGTTGTATAAAAATACACAATGAATGGATTCACGTTTATTATTACATTTAAAAGAAATAAAAAAAAAAACAGTTTCCATGCCTGTCGTATCATTTTATTTTGTTGTATTTATCTGCCGGTCCGTGAAAATATTGTCTGACATTAAACCGGTCCGTGGCGCAAAAAAGGTTGGGGACCCCTGCACTAGAGCATGTCGTTGGCCAGGAAATAACTTGTGACTTGAAGAAATTTAAGAAATATTGTCATTAAACTGTTTGAATTTTTACTATAAATGTGTGGATTCATGATAACCTCATAAAATTGCAATATTAATTGCTATTTTTGCTAGCTTCCGAGCTGTCCAACCTCTTAATGATGTCCGTCTATTCTTGAAAATGGTTTCAACACTATATCTGCAACCAAATCCATTTCTTCTCCCCCTTTAGCCATTGCGGGTTGCCTAAACCCCAATTAAATCAACACAAAAATGTAGTATCTGCTTATGCGGCTCGCTACAGATACAGTGTGCTAGCTCTGGCCAGTATGCACTTATCACTAGCGGCTAGTGATACTATGATTGGCTGGTGACTAGCCAATCATAATTTGCAAAAACTCTGACATTGCCAGCGCCTTCGAGCAGGCCTTGGGTTGCCAACTCGAACTCTAATTGGTTAAAGCAACCGAGTCATTGACTTTGCATTTAATGCTGCGGGGCCTGCAGATGTGATTTTGAAGGTGTCCCGGTAGATTTCTGACCCTGGTAACAAATGATGGTTGAAATGTGATTGGTTGAATGCTTAAATATGAAAACACACATCCGGAAGCATGACAAGAGGGGAAAAGTAATGAAAGGAAGCTGAAAGACAATTTGGACAAAGAATTCATGGACAAAATATAATTCATATTAGACTGTGATTGAGATATTTTTAGGCCAGCAGAGAAGGCCTTGAAGGCCCTGACGGCCCACCACTGGTAGATTATTTTTATGTCGATTTGATCTCGTTTACAAAACGGAATTGGCTTTGAGAACACATTTTTAAAAATCAGAAAGCGAGTTTGAAAATTGCAAGCATCCTCTTCCGTTGCATCATTCTCTCCTTCCCTGATGTCCTGTAACAGGCATCATGCATTGCATCATATCCCTTCTGCTTGCCACTGAAAACGCACTCTCACACACACACACACACATGCACACACGCTATCGCGCAGAGTCCCTGGTGAATTGTAAAACTATTGTCCACTTGTCATCACCGTGGCCCAAAGTGACTGTTTGCTCTTGATCCAAAGCCCCACGCCCTCCTCGTCCTCCGTTCTGCTGCGCATCATTAAACCCGACCCTCCGTTTACCTCGTCCCCCATCTTCTCCGTTGTTTGACATCTAGGTGAGATGGAGGAGCTGGAGTCCTTGTGGCTAACGGGAATCTGCCACCACGAGAAGAATGAGGTGATGTCCAGCCAGCTGGACGTGGACAACATGGCGGGGGTCTTCTACATGCTGGGGGCAGCCATGGCACTCTCGCTCATCACATTCATCTGTGAACATTGGTTCTACTGGCAGCTGCGTTTCTGCTTCATGGGCGTCTGCTCGGGACGCCCTGGCTTGGTCTTTTCCGTCAGCAGGGTGAAATTCTCATTTTTTTCTTGCTTCAAAATAACTCCCATCCATCACACCGCGTTGATTCAAATCACCCTTACTTTGTTACCTTGCACCCTTACTTTTTCGCTTCAAGACCCAAATAGCGATAGCGGTCGGCACCCACAAACAAAGGTGTGACTTTGACCTTGGCATGTAAAAAAAGATCAAATAAATACAAATCACTGAACTTCATATATCGTCATTCAGTATCAGGGCATACAAATTTCATAGGCCAAGAAAATGTCATACAATGTGTACTCAATAAAAACAAAGCAATCCATCATTCCATGCACCTTCTAGAAGGAGGACAGGTAAAGGGGAATCGATCCAAGATGATTTGGGGCAAGAGACCAACAGGGCACTACTTCAGATCCTTTACATTTCTGGGTGGCTGATCTCTTGTGTTTCATCTTATGTCCAAATATTTCTTGTTTTTGTCTGGAGACAAAGACCACTTAAATGTAATATTGACAAACTAATGCCACTAAATCACTCAAAAGCCTTAGAATTGTCAAGGGTGAATGACTAGATTGCGGGAGAGCAAAGTCACCCAAGGGTGTTTGATTTGCATTCCAATTGTTTTGACACAGCTCTGGCCGAATTCAATGCATGCCTCTGAGGGTGAAGTGCTAAAACGCTCAAGACTAATTTATGGCCTTGGGCTACTTTTTAAAGGACAACACACGTCACTTTTTTGTTTCCTAACTGACACCAGAAAAACGTTTTATAGCATCTAAAATACCCAATATGATATTTTTAGTCAAATGCAAAACACCAATCAAAATGACTTCAAGTGTCCAAAATCTGCAAAGAATTTGAGCTGCGAATTGGGCATTTTCAGAAAGTCCCGCCCCCAATTTGTGTCGTCACCCCAAGACGTCTCGCATTGCTTGTGAATCAAAACAATGGCTTCAGATTCGGAGAAGCTGCTTTCTTGCTACACATCCAGTTATGAATATGATTCAAATAGTTCTGATGAGCAAAGCATACATGTTTGCAATCGATTAAAGACTTTATTTGTGCCATTTTGAGGCAACATTGGGGGAAAATCTCTCACCCCAAAAAAAGAGGCACAAAATGGCGACCTCCTGTGGCCACCTCCGTTTCCACAGGCTGATAAATTTCTTATATGGCGCTTGGACGCCTTCTTCTGGCGGCTTTTGGGTGCAACACGAGGTCCCCAGACAACACAAGTACAGCAAAATACATTGTCGTGATGGAAGGACCGCTACAAAGCGTCTTTTTTACGGTCAAGGGCGGTCCTTTAGTGACGTCACGTACGGACTCGTCACCAACTCAAAAACAAGACTTCCTGAATATTCAGCGTGAGTCTTAAAACGTAAAATCTAGCTATATGTGGTGAAATCTTTGTAAAATACGCTCAGTAGAAGTCATTTGAAGCCATTTTACACATTATGGACACAACTTGTCTGGAGACGTCGGTTGTCCTTTAAGGGAAAAATTGACAATTCCACTCTTGTAGTGGATAGATTGGACAGGTTCACGTTGTTAGCATAAACATTATTACCATGATCTTAAATGAGAAGAACAAAAATCAGAGTCTGCCTTATATTAGTTTTGAGTAGACGGAAAATAAAATGACATCTGTCAACATGTCAGGTGATTGTTTTCCGAAGCAGCCTGTGGTGTGGTGCTGTTCTTTTTTATGATTGCACCATTATCATTTGTATGGGCGCCTACCTAATCCGACAGCCATTATGTTGGGAGTAATATTCGCTGATTGCTCTCGTTTGGCGCAAATTACCTCCATCTTGCCGCGGTGAGGCAACATAAATGAAAGTCTCATGTCCACACATGCAGTCAGATCATTTAGTATGTAAAAATATTCATGGGGTAACTGTCATTGAGCAGTTTATTTGCATATGCATAGTGGAATCCTCGTAAAACAAACAAAAAATAACAGCTGACAGAAGGACCGGAAATGAGTTACTTATCTTTGCCTTTCGGTTTCTTCCTCGCTTCTGCTTTTCTAATTTCACAGCTTAATCGGCTAAATGTTATTGTTATTGCTGCCATTAACAATTGCCTTTGGGTGTGGAAAAATGAGTCATTTGTCACCCTTGGCGGGAGTCCCGTCTTCATGGTTGGTTCGTGTTACTTCATTTGGAGGCGCTCAATAGCATTGTTGTCCTTCAGGCTACCTGTTCCCTGAGCCTCGACCCGAACCACTGCTGCAAATTAATTACAAATATTGATTACCAGGGCCCCTAATGAATTGAAAACGATACATGTATTGGGGTTGTGAACCCTCCCCCGCCCACTCCCATATCATGTCATGTCATCCCAAATTATGATATGCTGCTCGTCGGCGCTTTGTATGCAATTGCACACCGAAAGCAACTAGTTATTTGTTGATTTCCTGTCACTCTGTACCCGCTTAATCACTTATTGATTTTATTGTGATCCCCAAGAAAGATGAAAAGGGCAGTCTTTTTTTTCATAGCCTGCTCAAGTAATCAGCTACTGTAATAAAGGTCCGCCAGTAAAGTGGTACAATTTGTCAAAGACCATCTGCTTCATACCAAGATTTGATTTGGACAGTATTAACTCCTGACACTGTGCTCATGCTGCCGATTTGTATGCATAACAGCGCGCTCTCTCTCTCTCTCTCTCTCTCTCTCTCTCTCTCTCTCTCTCTCTCTCTCTCTCTCTCTCTCTCTGTCTATCTCGCTGTTAGCACGGCACCAACATTAGCGTCAAATTTTCAAAGTTATGAGCCGTGCTGAGTGTCTATTTTCTAACCTGATGCGTGAAGCGGGTATTAGCTCCAGCGTTTGTCATAGAGCCTATTTCAATTGGTCATAATTTGTAGAAATATTGAAGCAGTGTTGGTGATCATAGTGGATCAAAAGCAGTGGCTGGAAACATCTGTGGTTTTTCAGCAGGGGAAGTTGAGGATTTGACAGCCAACTGACTTTTGACCTCTGGGTCAAATTGTGACCTCTGCACTCATCTATGCCCTTCACGAGTGGACGGAGCAGCCGTTTCTTTCCATCCTTATTTTGTTTGTCCAAAATCAATTCTGTGCAATTGGTCCATGCCTTTAGTGTCCTCTGTAAAGGCATATACATTTGCTCGTATCGGAATATTCTGTTGCATATCGCCGAATGCGTCTCAAGCAGTGTATCTGTCACCGTCATGCTCCACTTTCTCCTCATCTCTGCATTTCTCTTTTGTACTCATCCTGCGGGGAAAACGGATTCTATCATGTCAAACCTTAACCAACAAAACTATAACTGCTCTAGGAATAGAACGTGGATTGTACTTCACTGTGAGGTATTGTTTTTGAAGTTTTACTTTGGAAAACGTTTTATGACCCAAATCATTCACTTTTACACTGTAAAAAATGTATTCTTGATGAAATATTGATGCATGCACTGAAAAGCATAGGCGTCAAAACTCAAAGCCCACAACGCACTCGTACCATCATAAATCGCAATAATTTTAAAATAAGAAAATCCTGAACTACCATCTGCAGACAATAAACACAAAAATAACATTAGTTTTTCCGATTGGCGGATTTTGGATTTTGCCACTGTGAGTCTAATAAAGGCTAATCTAATCTAATCTACTCTAATCTAAATGTATTTAATCTAATTTAATCTAATCTGCAATATACAGGGCACAAATGATACCAATTGTGTCCGTGTGGAACTGACCTAAGAATGCTGTGTTATTGACCAAGATGTTTGAAAAAAAGTACTAACGCCGCTTCTCCCTGCATTTTACCACACAGGGTATCTACAGCTGTATCCACGGTGTACAGATTGAAGAGAAAAGCAGCTCTGCACTGAACTCGCCATCACCCACCATGAACAACACTCATTCGAACATCTTGCGCCTCTTACGCACAGCCAAAAACATGGCCTCTGGGGTGAACGGCTCACCGCACAGCGCACTGGATTTCATTCGACGGGAATCTTCCGTTTACGACATCTCGGAACAACGACGCAGCTTGGCCGGCCACTCAGACTGCAAGCCGCCTTACCTACCGGAAGATAACATGTTCAGTGACTATATCAGTGAGGTGGAGAGGACGTTTGGCAACGTCCACATGAAGGATAGTAATCTGTACCAGGACCACTACCTGCACCATCACGGTTCCACGCTCGGGCTGAGTGGACCGCCACCCAACAGGCCCCACAGTTTGGGCAGTGCCAGTTCCCTGGAGGGCGGCATGTTTGACTGTGACAGCCTCGGAGGGGGAGTGCCGCCTATTTTCACCACCCAGCCCTGCTCAGCACTCACCCACAGGAACATGAGCAAGTTCGACCTTCTGTCCGGACAGACTCCCCCCTCGGGGCCGGGCTTCAAGACGGGCCTGTCTGACTTGTACGGCAAGTTTTCTTTCAAGGGAGGCGCCTCGAGTTCCACTTACATCCCCGGGCCGAGTTACTGCGGAGGGAGAGCGGAGGACGAGGTGAATATACGATCCGATGTCTCTGATATTTCCACGCACACGGTGACCTACGGCAACCTGGAAGGTAATGCCAAGAAGCGAAAACAATACCGCGATAGCCTAAAAAAGAGACCGGCTTCTGCCAAGTCCAGACGGGAGCTGGATGAGATTGAGCTAGGCTACAGAAGGAAACCCTACCACATCAGCCACCACCACTACCACAACCATCGTACTGCCTCACCACCACTTTTGCCGTCCGAACGGAAGCGAGCAGCAGGAGGAGGAGGAAATAATGACCCCAACTATCTGTTCCGAGAGAAGGAGAGCGTGAGGGACTTTTATTTGGACCAGTTCCGCCCAAAGGAGGGCGTCCCTCAGTGGGAACATGTGGATCTGACCGAAGGCACCGGGAATAGAGATGGTGGGGTACCAACGTGCACTTCCCTGGTTCCGGTGGAGGATTTCCTCAAAGGCAAACCAAAAAAGTTGGAATCCAAAAGCGGGGGAGGATCCGGATTGGCGGGGGGAGAATGGGAGTGCAGGAACTGCCGTTCCGGACCAGGAATGAAACCCATGTCCATGCACGGAGGAGTTATCGGGGGTGGCTATGGCGGCGGTATGAGCTGTGGGTCCTCGGGGGGCGGGGGAAGTAGCCGCCCGAGCTCTGCAACCTGTATGCGCTGCGAGGGCTGTAAAAAGACGGGGAACCTCTATGACATCAGCGAGGACAACAACCACCTCTTGGAACAGATCGGTGGGGTCAAAGGGGGAGCAGGAGGCGGCATCGGTGCAATACCCCAACCTCAATCTCAAATCCAGCAGAGGAGGAAGGGCGGGGGATTTGGCAAACCACTCAGGCGGCAGCATTCCTATGACGCGTTTGTCGACCTTCAGAAGGATGACTCGGGCGGCATGGGGAGCATGATGGGAGGTCTTGGAGGCGTTGGGGGGATGAGCGGTCCAGGTATGGGCGGAATGCTCCCGCCTCCCAGAAGTGTTAGCTTGAAGGAGAAGGAGCGCTACATGGAGGGCACCAGCCCCTTTGCGCACATATTTGAGCGCCACGGGGGCTCCGAGAGGGAAAGGGAAAGAGACAGGGACCCTTCGTTTTATGGCGGGGATGGACGATTCGGGGGCTTGTTTCGAGGAGGTGAGGGCCTCCATCGTCGATCCGTAGGAGAGAGAGACATGAGAGACAGGGATAGGTCTCTGATGGAAGGTGGAGGCGGGTCCGGGTTCTCGTTATCAAAGTCTCTCTATCCCGACCGGGTGAACCAAAACCCCTTTATACCCACATTTGATGATGATCAGTGTCTCATGCACGGAGCCAAACAGTATTACATGAAAAAGCAGCAGCAGCAACAGGTTGCCAAAAACAGCCGAAGTGACTTCAGGACTCAGTTGAGCACGACGTCCTACCTGCCGACATCTGCCACTACCGGCGTCATGTCCAATGTGTCCACCCGGTTCCCAAAAGAACTCAGCCTGGGTGGGCTGAACCACCATGGGTCCATGCTTGGGGTGGGACCACCGCGACCCTTCAACGGAAGCAATGGCCATGTTTACGAGAAACTCTCCAGCATTGAGTCAGACGTGTGAAAAACCCAGGCTGCATTTGGGATGAGGAAAACGGGATAGGGGTGTGTCGTGTTAGGAGATCAGGGATGTTTTTAAAGACACTGTCCACACACTGCATCTCTATCCCATACGCAGAATGGAATTTAGGGTCAGCTGGGCGAGAGCCAAACGCGGTGTCACAAGCGGGATGAAAACTTGATCATAGAAAAATCTCTATTTTGCAAGCAAATCTTGGTAAACACAAAAAAAAAACATCTATCAGAACATCTCGCTGTGGCGGGGGATGTGACCCCTCTCTCACAAATGGCCAAAGCTACTCTCCTTTTGTCCAGTCAAGGTCAATCTTCTGGGAATGCACTCAACTCAAGCCTCGCGTTTCATCCAACACTCGCTCGGCCATTATTGCTCATCTTAATTTGACGGCAGCTCGAGAGCTCCCGCCGAGTGTTGACGAGGTAAAACTGTGAGACTGGCGCGCAGACCGAGCGACCCATCTGGGCCTCGAATCGTCCCTTGAAGGAAAACCTTGTCACCTTGCCAGTCTCAACACAGATGACTTGTCCCCGGAGGGATCTGCTCATCTCGCCATTGTGAACTTGTCTCAATCTTCTGTTTTCACCAAAAGATGTGTTCGTAACAAGAAATACAATCACGGATGACAAGATTTTCTTCTAGAACAAGAAAAAAACAGGGTATAATATCAATAATATTATTCGCATTGTGAATAACATCAATGATTGTGTTAACACCGCTTATAATATGTTTTTTTAATGCTTTATGTTCATTTAGTGTAACATTTCGTCAGTGTTTTGGTACTTGGTTCAACCTACAAGCCACTCAGAAGTCTTGAGTTCCCTGTCGGATGTTTTACGTCACAACATAATTTTCTCCTGCGGAAAAAAGGATGTCAAAGACTCAGACTTTAGTTTCCCGTTTGGAGATATTTCAGATCAAGTGCGGATACGCTGCGCGTGAGAGCTGCAGATGTCGAGTGAAAAAGGACGTGCCTTAACGGTCTCCGATGGAAGTGTCCTCCTGTATGCGCGGTCACGCGGCAGTGTTGATATTCGGTCATTTCTTCACGTACGTGCGCCATAACTGGAGTCAATTTTTTTACAAGCAGCGAGGGATGTCGTCTGGCAGTGGTTTAGATTGAAGATACTGCGGAGTTTTATAACTGAGTAAAAAGGGTTTTATGAACCAGTTCTATTCAGGATGTCCTGCGCTGTCTCGTAACGGCCCACTTAGCAGCATGGCGGCCTTCGACTTAGCTTCTTTTCGATTCGGGTTCTGTGATAATAGTCACCGCCCTTTTTGGCCTCTCACTAGTGTCGCTTACGGCCAACGTCTGTCGTCGTCCGTGGTCCGGGAGCCTAGTTGAACTTTGCACGTCGTGCACAAAGAGCGGCGAATGTCGCCCTGCGACCACGGTTAATCGTAATCCGTTGAGAAAGGCCGCTGAGATACCAGCTTTGACTGATGTAGATAGTTTGCATTTTTTGTTTCCATTTCTTAACGCTGGCCTAACCTCATTATTGCACAGGACCTTTACCCGGTGCAGGTTCAGGCACTCGGTAGACACGCCTTATCATCCCATCACGTGCTCAATCCCCGCCCCAAATACACCCTTAACCCTCCCCGCCCTCTTTCACAGGAGCTGTCTGCTAATGGCTCATCATCTGACTGTACAGAATAAAAAAGCCTCTATTAGCTATTTAAAGGTTTGATCTTCAATTAGCTGGCGGTGTCGGAAGTTCAAGGGCTGCAAGAGATTGCGCAGGAGTGCTCAGCCAAGATTGGAGTGTGCAGAGCGCTGACATCTATCTTATAACCTCATCTAAATGCACCACTGTTACAGGTGTGTGTGCGTGTGTGCGTGTGTGTGTGTGTGTGTGTGTGCGTTGCCTGAGAGATGATGCAAGTCGCAATTTAATGATAACGGCATTTTTGTTCCCACAGACTTGATGATTACTCTTGATAAATTCACAGATAGCAATGTCGTCGTGAGATTGATGGCCTTAAATCAATTCACGCATCATACAACCCATGACTTTGAAAAAAAATAGACCGACATCTCTGGAATTTTTATACCTGCACATTTTGAGATCAGCCATTCTCCAAGAAGCAAGTATTGATGAAAAACGACACGGATGTAAGAAACATTTTGGTCAAGGCATCCGTGTCGGTATTTAGTATGTGACGCTTTTCCTTGTAAATAGTATATTCCGAAACCTCTTTTCACTTTGTACAGTAAACAGACAGACAGGATGTAACTTTCAAGTTTTGCCGCAATTTACGAAAATAAACCAATAACATAAAAAATGAAATAGATTACATCGATGGGAAAAAAAATCCAGAGTGAAGACACCAATATGACTCCTCCGAAGCGACTCTTTATTTTTCGCTCTTTTTACGACCGTTTACCAATCAATATATAGATTATGGTAAGGTTTAGACTTTTTTTTCTTACATTCACTCAAGCGTTTGAGAAATGGATCATTTACCGTCCGTGTCGATGTCTGGTGAAATAAAAAACGGGGTGGAGGACAATTTAGTTTGAGGTCTTTGTTACGTTTCCCTCGGAACTGTGTTAGAGTCTCTCCTCTCTTTTTAAGGCGAGCTCAACTTTTTCCAAGCTCAGTTCGATGTAATACAATATGACATGTATGATATTTGCAGATAGAAGCAGCATTTTGTGAGCTTTCATTTCAGGCGGAAATCCTTGTTCGAATATTACAACTTCACGGTGTTTTTTTCTTTTTCTTTATTTCTTTCAAGCTGGCTTTTAATGGTGATTGATTGCACATTGAATTTAGAGCCATTGTGGGACCGGCCTATCCTGTTCCCTCTTTATCATTGGGATTGACATCACTGTGGTAAAGAAAGATGTATGTACATAAATGTGTGTGTGGCTGTGTGCGCATGTGTGGGTGTGAGCACACTGGACACTTTCCAGTGTTGCCGCCGTTCCCGTCGCTGAGAATTTCAGCACAATAATGTGGGGAAGGTCTTTGGGAGAATTGATTTGAAATCGAAACCCCTGATCAACAGTGACGCCTTTGCTTATTTTTCGACTAGCAGTCCATCTTTGCTGCAGAGAAGTCAACTGTTTTATTGTTTTTGTTATTATTTTAGCTCAAGTTAATGGGCTGACACAACTATGGGGTCAAATGCTTTGGATTGACAATTCTTTTGTTTTTGTCTGTGAATATGATACTGATTAGTAGTGATGGCTAAGTGAAGCTTCGTGAAGCATTTGTGATCATTTCTGACTCTTCTAGATGGCACTCTTGGTTTAAAGATACAGTGGCTTTTTAAGACTTTTCCTTTGCTGTTTAAACCAAGGGCACTATCTGTGGGAGTCAAAAAGATCACAAGTGCTTCATGAAGCTTCATTTTTCTGTCACTACCGATTAGATACTGATTAGTCACCATTTATCTGTAATCCTATGTATCGAATTTGGTTGGACACATTTAAAACTAGCAAGATAGGCTCCCCCCAAACACAGACTTGCCTATTGTGAGCTTTGCTCAATTTTTCCTGCCACATTTCATATCAGTCCAGATGTGCGACATTCCCACAGACTTGGCGAGACTTGGTGAGATATTTCCACAGAGCCTCTGACCAAACAGTGTCGCCATCGTGTCGTTGCCATGAAAGGCTCGTGAGGGCTTGTCAATGACTCTTGTTTGGGGAGTCAAGGTGCGCGTACACACACACACACACACACACACACACACACACACACACACACACACAGCGAGTGCAAGTTAGACAGTGAGTAAACTGCCTTGCTACAAGTCTTTGTTTCCCTACAGCCCAAATTGGTCCCCCCACCCACTGGCTTCTCTGATCACAGGCATGCGACAACACAATTGTTTCAATGGTTCATGTTGAGAAAAACACTGTGTCACATTTTTTTTAAGTTGAGCTAGCTTTGAATTACTCCAACATCCTGGAGCTGGAGGTGATATTTACATTATCACCCCAGCTCACGTCCATGACAAGCAGATAACAGGCTTCAGTAAAAAAAAAAAAAAAAAATGTCGTGGGGGGCAGGGGGGGTTCTTCATGATTTGTCATCAGTATTTGGAAAAGCACCTCGGCTTTTTAGCACTTAATGTCACCACTTGCAGTCAGGAAGACTTATACTGTGATACTTACTACATGACACATTTTCTGGAACGTTTGACATCAACACTAATGATGTAATAGTTCTCTCAATTTCTTTGCGGAATATCTTTGCTAACATTCAATGTATTTTTGTGCGTGCGTGAGCCTGTTTAGCGCTTTGGATTGATACAAATGCATATCATTTCTATTAAATGAAAATGATTCGTTTGTTGGTTCATCCTTTTAATGGATAAAATGACAAAAGGGGTTACCACGAAATGTTTTTCACATGGGGAGCGAGTCGACCAAGGCGCTCGTTTCCACTTGAAAGACACGACCTGATTTGATTTACTGCGGCTCAACAAAATGAAAAATATAACTCCTTTCAACGCTATAACAGATTCTATACGCATATTTTGCTCCTGGACACTCTTTTCTCTTTTCATGGCCCTTTTCTTTGAATGTTTACATGTTTACATTGTGAGAACAACAATTATACACACAAAAAATTGTACAGGTTGTGTAAATACTATTAGAGAAGACCTTACCTTTTTTTGTATGAAGTCAAAGTAATCACAATAACAAAAATTAACCATGTCATGGCAAAAACTGCAAAAATGCATCACTATGGTACTTCGAATACGGATAAATACCTACAGGTATAAGTGCTTAAATAAGGCTTTTCTTTCTCTTTGTACATGAACAAAATGTGTTGAGTATTAATAATAAAATGCTATAAGTTTCATGCAACTGCTGCTGAGTCTTTTGAAGCTGTTTTCGTGTTTTGTTTCTTATGATGATGATTATGATTTTTACAGATGTGTCTTAATTCTTGAGTGTCTCACTGCTACTCCGTAGGTTGCTCTAATATTAGTCGTTCGTGTAAGATAAAGAATGTATGCCAGCAAATATTTTTCTATTTTCTGTCTATATGTGTTGTTCCACCATTTATATCATGTATGGGGGAGGGGGGGCCGCCATTTGCAAAAAGTCTTGCTGAATGTAAAGTCAGTTAATTGCTACGATTAAGATTACAGACGCTCCCCAATTTACGAACATTCGAGTTACGAATAATGGTACATACAAACATTTTTGTGTGTACAGTATGTCACAAAATGTACCGACAGAGATGGTATAAATTACAGTGCGTAGAGTATGTGGCCGGGGAGGAAATCCCTCTTCCCAGTTGACGCTCCCGGAGGACGCGATGCAAAAAAAAAAGCAATGGCTGCTGGCACGTAATTCAGAAATTACGTGCCATGGCTTAGTGAAGACCCAAGGATATATGTCGTCATACTACAGTAGGAGTGAATTTATTTTACGACTGTTAGAGCGTCTGTGTTTTATATTTCTCCGTTTGGTGTTTGACTTAAACATACATTCTATCCAAAATATAGCACTGAAGCAAATCACGAGCAAATTCACCTTATGAACGACCGCTCGGAACGTATCTCCTTTGACCCGTCTGTATTATTGGTAGCATTACACGAGTAGGTGGGCAGAGAAGCGGTGTTGTGCAGTAATGGGCGCCATATGGTGGAGCGGGTGGGTCCGGGTATGTGCCCTCCACCATCTACACTGCTGCTGGCACGCCACAAAGCTTTGTGTGGGGCCATCCAAGGCGCCGCAGGGTCCTCTCATGCTGCTCTCGCCTTCCATTTCTACAACACTCAACTAGGCTAGGAAAACCTCCCAGTTGAAGTCCTTTTTGAATGAACAACCTGACTGCATTTCGCATCTTGCTTTTGTGCCTATTAAAAAATAAATAAAAAAATAAACACCAGATGTTCATTAGTCATATTTGGACCTTAGCGAAGACGCAAAGGGTGAGTAATTAGCGGTTTTCGTGATGCCGCTTTGACCTTGTGCCATTTGGAATCCACCTCAAACACAAATCACGAAGCAAATCAGGCCCAACGTTTTCCATGTTGGGGTCGCTCTGGCATTGGAAATAGCGACTCTCTAAAATTGTTCTCCGTCTGTTTCCGCTCACATGCCGAGCGCTCAAACGTGTGCTCTGTTCTTGAGTTCCTGTCCCTCATTTTAAAAATATAGTCACTGTGTTGTCAAAAGTGAATGTGTGTCACAATTTTTGGGCCATTGGAATCCGAACTTTTTACGTACCCTTTGGAAATGTCCTATATCAGGAGTGCTCACATTTTTTCAGCATGGGAGGTACTTTTGAAACGACCAAGTTAAAATGATGTACCCTTTATATTTAAACTCACTTTATTTGTATAGCGTCAGTTCATGACAATGTCACATCAACGTGTTATGCAATCTACCAATAGTACCTTGGAGATTGACTGGTCGATCGCGACCTACATATTGAGCACCCCTGTTCTATATCATCACAAGGGCCTACATGAGTAATGACTAAGTTCAAATAAACTCACAAAAATATGCTTCATTCGAGAGCTTCACACTTCGGCACTTGGCGAAACGGACTTCACACTTGAAAAGCTCTGTTTTTCTTGCACATCGTTTGTTTATTGCATCCATGACGCCCTTCCTTCACATCTTCAACGAACACCCGCAGTGAAACAATGACTTTCCGAGAGTTAGCAGCGGACAGTCGCAGTGCTTTAACACGCAATGAGTCAGCGGTAACAAAGCAAACGCGTACGGACAAAATGGCATTGTGAGGACGAACATGAGGGCGAATAATCAAAGATTAATAGCAAACTGCTCACGGATCACAACTTTATTTTACAGCGACAGAGCAGAGGGATGCGCGGTCGGCCATAAAGAAATGGACAGATGGAGTGAGAGGACATCAGCAACGTGTGAGAATGCGCCGTGGTAAAAGACAGAATGTGAAAGGGATGTGTTGAGGAGAAAGGGGTTAAAGAGCGGAGTCGAAGAAGATGGTTGCCCTGGCAACAGCAGCAAGCATTTTCCCTGCATTACTTTCAGGAAAACAATTCATTTGTTGATAAGGAGAAGGCTCCAGATTTGAGGGTGTGTCAATAATTTATAATGTATTGTGTGAATGCTGAAGGCTTTTCAAAAATCTGTTTGCATCATATCATCCCTGTCAACTTATGTTTTCCCCGTATTTTATGTTTTTTTTAATCATTTCAAATAATGTATGCCTCCTGCCACGACGGTCGGATCGAATCTCGATGCCTCTTCACCGAGGGGTTCGTCCGTCACGCTTTGCACGGCGAACCGCCGTGTCGCCAGAAGCACTCGATCCGCTTCTTCAGCCAAACCTTGATAGTCACCGGTAGCTAAGCACGTCGAGTTAGCTAGCACGGTGCGCGCTGAGGCCGGTAGCTGACGGAGGAATATATGGGGGAAAAGGAATCCGGCCTCATCCGAACTTAAGAGTGACAGCATATTGTCCATGAGATCCACTGCTGTTCCGTCGCCGAGTCCAGGAAGGGAAAGAAGCCTGTCTGCTCTCTCAGAGGCCGATAACGTGAACCTTTTGATATGCAGGTGTTTGAGCGCCGCGTATTTCTCGCTTTGTGGAGGCGCGCGTAAGAGCGGCAGCACACGACGAGTAGTCTGCTCGTTGAGAGATGCCACGACCAGGTAATATTTCGGCTCATCCGCCGTGATGCCTCGGAGGTGGAAAAGTGCTTCCACATGCTGGAACCACAAAGCCGGATCGCTGTGCCAGTCTTGCAGTCTCGGGGCTGAGGTGGCGTCTGCGAGTTGGAGCGTTGGTCATGACGACATGGGCGAGGAAGATGCCTCTTGAGGAAGGAGCACACAAGATTGGACGAAGACATGTTTATTCCAACGGCTAACAAGTGGATCTAACTCAAACAGGGAAAGCAGTGACATATTGCAACATAAACCCGCACCCTCCTGTGCACCTGCTGGGTGAGATGCCTGGTCCTAGTGCCCGTCTCAATATATATATAAAATCCTTGTCTGTCCCCCATTTTAGCTCGGGTCCACTACCAGAGGCCAGGAAGCTTGAGGGTTCTGCGCAGTATCTGTGCTGCTCCCAGGACTGAGCTTTTCTGGACAGAGATATCCGATGTTGTTCCCGGGATCTGTTGCAACCACTCGTCGAGTTTGGAGGTCACTGCCCCGAGTGCTCCGACCACCACAGGCACGATTGTCACTTTTCTCTCTCCAGCTCCTCTCTGAGCCCTTGGTATTTCTCGAGTTTCTCATGTTCCTTCTTTCTGATGTTTCCATCACTCGGGACCGCTACATCCACGACAACGGCTTTCCTTTCCCCTTTATCTATGACCACGATATCTGGTTGGTTGGCCATTACCATCTTGTCAGTCTGTATCTGGAAGTCCCACAGGATCTTTGCTCGGTCATTCTCTACTACCTTGGGAGGTGTTTCCCATTTTGACTTTGGGGTTTCCAGTCCATACTGCGCACAGATGTTTCGGTAGACTATGCCAGCCACCTGGTTATGGCGCTCCATGTAGGCTTTCCCTGCCAGCATCTTACACCCTGCAGTTTTGTGTTGGATTGTCTCAGGTGCCTCTTTGCACAACCTACACCTTGGGTCTTGCCTGGTGTGGTATATCCGTGCCTCTATGGATCTGATGTTCAGGGCCTGCTCTTGAGCAGCCAGGATGAGTGCCTCTGTGCTGTCCTTTAGGCCAGCCCTCTCTAGCCACTGATAGGACTTCTTGAGATCAGCCACTTCAGTTATGGTTCGGTGGGACATCCCGTGTAGGGACTTTTCCTCCCATGATTGTCCCTCTTCCAGCACCTCATCCTCTGTTCCCCATTATCTGAGACATTCTCTGAGTACATCATCCGTTGGAGCCTTCTCTTTGATGTATTCATTGAGCTTGGATGTTTCCTCCTCGACAGTCCCCGGCATCCTTCCTTACGGCTTGTGTACAGTCTCAGGGTGCTGGATTTGGGATGGAACCCTCCATGCATGGTGAGTTTTCGGGTCTTAACATCCGTGGTCTGAATCTCTTCCTTTGGCCACCTTATTATTCCTGCATTGTATCTGATCACTGGCAGGGCATAGCCGTTTATTTCCCGGGTCTTGTTCTTGCCATTGAGCTGGCTTCTTAGGACTTGCCTCACCCGCTGGAGGTATTTGGTTGTAGCTGCTTTCCTTGTTGCTAATTCGAGGTTGCCATTGGCCTGTGGTATACCGAGGTACTTGTAGCTGTTTTCAATGTCTGCTATTGTTCCTTCAGGGAGTGAGACCCCTTCAGTGCGGACTACCTTGACCCTCTTAGTCACCATCCGACTACATTTCTCCAGCCCGAATGGCATCCCGATATCACTGCTGTAGATCCTGGTTGTGTGGATCAAGTAGTCTATGTCGCTTTCGCTCTTAGCATACAGCTTTATGTCATCCATGTAGAGGAGGTGACTGATCGTAGCTCCATTTCTGAGCCTGTCTTGACGATTATCTGGCTGAGGGGGTTCAGTCCTATGTAGCACAGCAATGGTGAGAGTGCATCATCTTGGTATATGCCACATTTGATGGACACGTGCGTTAGTGGCTTGCCATTGGCTACAAGTGTGGTTTTCCACATCCTCATTGAGTTTGCAACGAAGGCTCTCAGGGTCCTGTTGACCTTATACAACTCCAAGTATCCAGTGCTCCATGTGTGTGGCATCGAGTCATATGCTTTCTTGTAATTAATCCAGGCTGTGCACAGGTTGGTATGTCGGGACCTGCAGTCTTGTGCGACTGTTCTGTCAACCAGCAGCTGATGTTTGGCACCTCTAGTATCTCTACCAATGCCTTTCCGTGCTTTGCTCGTGTATTTATCCATGTGTCCACTTATCTTAGCCGCAATGATGCCTGACATGAGCTTCCATGTTGTGGAGAGACAGGTTATTGGCCGATAGTTGGAAGGAACTGCACCCTTTGATAAATCCTTCATGATCAGGATTGTTCGCCCTTTGGTTAGCCATCCTGGGTGAGTCCCATCCATCAGCAACTGGTTCATTTGTGCTGCTAGGCGCACGTGGAGTGCTGTGAGTTTCTTTATCCAGTAGGTGTGGACCATATCCGGGCCTGGTGCCGTCCAGTTTTTCTCATCCGCATGAATGTCGCCGGGCTGTTCGAAAGGCCTTATGGCATCCGGTTATATTCATGTAAGCCAAATGGGGATGAGAAGGCAGTGTACTTCTTATGGTCCTCAAACAGGGGTACATTATACAATCCCGAGGTGAGGTCCATGGTGGAGAAGAAGACATTTCCTCCAAGTGCTGCAAGAGCATCAGCCTGATGGGGCAATGGGTGAGCATCCCACTGTGTCCTCGCATTCAGCCATCTGAAATATTGGTGTTGTAGTGTAAAGTCTCGTTATATCGATATTCTGTCGATATAACCGTACTATCGATATATTCGTACGCCGAATTGCATTAAAAGGGGGGGGGGGGCAATACGTAAATGAGGGATCTTTGGTATGGCATGTAATTTTATCATTGGGTTCATGGATTGCGTATCTAGCATGCTTTTTGTACAGTAGTGAAGTGAAAAATAAACATATGCATAAAATAAAAACGTCTTTACACTTTTTTAATGAGTATTTATACAGTAAAGTCTCGTTATATCGATATTCAAGGGAGCCCGAAAAATATCGATATAACCGGGACTATCGATATATCCGACCCTGTTTGCATGTCATTTTCTCCGTGCGTGCATAGAAATAGTATCGATATAACCGGGACTATCGATATATCCGATATCGATATAACGAGACTTTACTGTATATATATATATATATATATATATATATATATATATATTCTCGCAAATTTAATGTTCGTAAAGATGTAAAGAGAAGAAGAGTTCATGAGCGAAAGCGTTTGTAAGAATGTGTAAAGTCTCGTTATATCGAATGTGTTTTTCTACATTCCATCATCAATATATTTTCATAATTCATGACATGCAAGCTGTTAATTTCATCATTCCAACAATTCACTTTTTTTTCACCACAAATCCACATTTTGCCCCCCCCCCCCCCTGAACCCCATGAAAGGCCCCATTTCTAATCACACGTTCAATATAAGAGATTTCCATGATTCCCATTAGAAATGCAAAATGTCCAGACTGCTCAATTCGCCTCGGATTTGGCGAATTTTCTATATACCACATTATCCTCTTACCAAAAATTGGCATTTTTATACCAATGTTATTCAATACATTGAATGTTTGATGTATGGATTTGTTTTTGCGAGCTACCTGTGATATATGTAAATATATTGCCAGCATCTCAGGAATCTCAGGCCGTCAAGGATTTATGGAGGTAAGATTCAATCCCATTGCTTTTAATGGACGTATCATATTGAAAGTCTCACGAGCTGCTGTGTCAGCTTCCGCTCGGTTGGCTCCTGTCGTGAATCCACCTGACATTGATGGCAGCCCAATGTTCTCGACAAAACCTTGTCGCTCGTGTATCACTGTTGCATATCCGCACATGGCAGCCACCGTTGGGGGGAATCGGGACAAAGAGTAGAAGGAGGAGGGGAGAAGACGGATAAGGAGGAGGCAGGAGGAGGACGTCGGCATTCTGTGTCAGTGCCAGAGGTCAGTGCCGCATCACACAAGAATCACACTGAGGGGGCTCGGATTCATTTGCATGACATCCTCACGGTGTTCATATCGGGTGGAGGCTGGAAATCTGTTTCAAAAGTGAATTGATATTCGGATTCATGTCTTCATACAGGTCTGTCATATCAGTCATAGGACAATTCTTGTGCAACCACATTAACCTTACATCATTGGAGGTCAGCCTTACACACACACACACACACGTTTCTCGGCAGACAAAAATGGATGTCATGATTTGCATGGTGGTGGTGGTGGTGGACCCCAAAAAAGCCAAAAAAAAAACTAAATAAAGTCAGCAGGAACAAAATCTCAAACAACAAAGCCACCAGTATGAAAAGGTCCAAAGTAGCAAACAAAACCATGAGTAAAAATGACAAGATGAAACAACCATGACAGGGTGAAACAAACAATGACGCGATACTGAATGTTCGCGCCGGGAGTCCTTTTAACTGTCACTGATTAAAACGACAAACACCTGTGCAATTAGAGATGGGGCCGGACAGTGCCACTCGTTGGCCGCAAACCAAAGCGTGACAATGGGGTTGTATTGTACAGTATTTGCTCTCATTTAACTGAATGGATGCATTTACAGTGATACCCTGCAGTGCAGACATGGTTTGTTATGGAGTGGATACTTTTGTTTTTTTTTTTGGGGGGGGGGGGGGCAAAAAAGACCCCACCACAGGCTAGTGTTAAGCCGAAGAGGACACAAAAGAAAATTACGGTCGAACAGAAGAAGGAGATCATCGAAAAACACGAACGAGGTGTGCGTTTGTGTGACTTAGCGTCCCAGTACCAGTATGCTAAGTCGACAATTGCTACGTGGGGCTAAGGGAGTTTCTGTGTTGTCTAAGCAACGGTCGCAGGCAATAGAAGAGGTTGAAAGACTTCTGTTGATTTGGATTAACCAAAAGCAGCTAGTAGGGGACAGTGTGAGTGAGGGTATTATTGCCGAGAAAGCACAGCAATCTCACTCGGATATCATCAAGAGGAAACTACATCGGCCAACACAAGGGTAAATAAAATGACTTTATTATGCTATAAAGTTCATTTCTTTAATTACAATACAATAGAACATTTATTATACATAAAATAAGGTATACAGTGATACCTTGGCTTATGAACTTAATTGGTTCCCAGCGAGAGTGTGTAAGGCGAAAAGTGTGTATCCCAAAAATAATTTCCCATAGGAAACCATCAAAATGAGAATAATCCGTTCCTAGGTCCCCATAAAACATAATTTTCTACTTTATAATTTTCTAAGCCTTAAAACTACACAAAATATACCTTGTTTTGTGTATAATAAATGTGCTATGGTATTATAATTAAAGAAATAAACTTTACTACAGTAAAACTACTTTATTACACATAATAAAGTCGTTTTATTTATCTTTGTGATGGTCGTTGATGGCTTGATGGACAATGGAGTGGGTGGTTTCATCAGCATTAAACACTTGATGAGGAACGTAAATTTCTTCTTTCACCATCTTGAGGAATGATCCGCTGTAGGTGCTTCCTCTGTGATAATGTTATCTAGTTCCTCATCAATTATGTTTTGTTTCGCTGGGTTCTTGCTGTGTACAGATGACTTGTGCGGGTTGTTTGTGGAGCCTGATTGTTGGGATATTTTAACCTTGCAGTCTACACTCTGCCTTTGAACTATCTAAGTTGAAACTCTCTCACTGTCGCCTGCCTGTCTCTTTAATGTTTAAACCACCCCCTCCCCTCACTGCTGCGTTCTTGACCAATCATGTGGCTTTAACCGAAGACTGGGGGCGGGGAATAGAGGACAAAAACAGTCGTCTGCCATTTTGTTGTTAGAACGGGCTCGTTCGCGAACGACACATCACTCATTGAGGCAGCTCCAAGTACAAAAAAAGTTCATATGCCAAGGTAAAATTTTCATAAATGTAACGTTCGTAAACCGAAAAGTTCGTAAGCCAAGGGGTTCGTAAACCGAGGTATCACTGTATTTTGTGTAGTCTTAAGTCTTATTTAGTAGAAAATAATGTTTCATGGGGACCTGGAAACAGATTATTCCGATTTTAATGGTTTCTTATGGAAAATTAATGTTTGGAAGACACATTTTTTTGCATTAAACACACTTTCTGGGAACCAATTAAGTTTGTAACCTGAGGGATCACTGTACTTGAAAACAATGTTTAACAACCTGTTTTTGCCGTTTCATCCAGAGACACAAATGAAATTGTAAATATGAAAATGCCGGTCCCAAGCCCGGATAAATGCAGAGGGTTGTGTCAGGAAGGGCATCCGACGTAAAAGCTTGGCCAAATCAAACATGTGAATCAAACCTCTGAAGACACTGATTCGCTGTGGCAAGCCCTTGAAGGGAAAAGCCGAATCTTGCGAAATACAATCTATTTTATTTTTTATTATGTATGTTGCCATTCATTGGCTGGGTCTCATTTGCTTAAAACTTCTGTTCAAGGTTCTGTCCATTTGATTGTCTAGAATTTCACAAAGTCGCCACATTGCGTAACTGCGAACATATGTTGAATTGTGCTCTCGGTATTGGGTGAGATTGAGCCACTCATGAAATCTGTGCCACACGAGAGCCCCGTTTTAATGGTTGAGTGGAAATCATCTTTTCAGGTTTGCTGCATTGGATGCTGATAGCAAACCAGCCTCTTCTTCTCCTCCTTTGACTCTTTCATACTCTCCACCCTCCCCTCATACCTCCCGGTATCCGTAGCGATTGGAGGCAGGGTTCTCTGGTTGCTAGGATACGAAGCGAGTGTTGCCGAGAGCCAGCTTGGCTGCGACCGAGTTGAAAAAGCGGGGAAATATTGGGCGACACCTCCCCCTGCTGGTCGCTAAAGTCCACTCAACGAACTGCTCGCTCACAATGAAGGCTAATGGGTGACAGCGCCCCCTGGTGCGTATCGATAATAAAACCGCATTCACTCGAAATTTCCCCCGAATGTCCGCCTAAAAAAAACATTTTAATTGGCACTTAGATTTTAAGAGCTAATCTAATTCGTTCATTGCGGCCCTTAATAATTTGGAGCCTAGCATGTGCCACACATCCAAAGTGCGATTATTCTTTACAAAGGCGACGTTTCTGTATTTTGAACCCCCGTAGTTGCACTGTAATTGGAATAATACCACCATTTAGGTGATGCCACACACTTGTAAACCCACCCTGCAAAGTATAAATGGTCATATTGTACAATAGTATTGGACATCGGGTTTGTTTTGACAAAACAGGGATTCTTCGAGCACCTCTATACTTACGACCCCCCCAAACAAGTCGCATTCTTCACTGTGTGCGTTGTGGCTGCTTCATAGATGATTTTCTGACCTTGTCTGCAATGCAGAGACTTGGTGTATCCCAGAAGGTTTTTCTGTTGATTGACTCGGCCCGGCTGGCTGACTGAGCGATTCTGCGTTATCTATGCACTACACATCTAGCTTCTCGGGGCTTTCTTTTTCGTCTCGCTCGTACAAGTGAGCGACCGCACGTTGTACTCAATTTGTTCGTTTGCAGAATATACTACCTGAATGGTGGACGCGTGTTGAAATGTCCAGGTGAGCTGCGAATGTCGGTAGCCTAAAAATGATCCACGATTAAAGCGCTGTGCTGTAGTTGCTATGGAAACCGTGGTAGAAAGCGACGTGTGTCCGCGAGGGAAAAAGATGCATTGAAGTGCTGATAAGAAGAGAGAATTTAGCCTTGATTGATGGGTTAAGTGACCGAATGAAGCTTTGCTGTTTTATCCGCATGTTTGGTTGTTGTACAGTGATCCCCCGCTACTTCACTTATCGCGGGTTCAGGGCATCGCATTTTTTTAGCAAAAAAAACGTTCAGAAAAAAAAGACAAATGACTCAGAGGTTTTGTACATGACTATAGCTTGATTGGTTGCCAGCTTTGACTTTGAGAGAGATAGAGAGAAGAGAGAGAGTGTGTGTGTGTGTGAGAGAGAGAGAGAGAGAGAGAGAGAGAGAGAGAGAGAGAGAGAGAGAGAGAGAGAGAGAGAGAGAGAGAGAGAGAGAGAGAGAGAGAGAGAGAGAGAGAGAGAGAGAGAGAGAGGGAGAGTATGAGGGTGGCATCCCCACTTCGCGGATCACCGATCGCGGTGTTCTGGTCCTCATTAACCACAATAAACGGGGGATTACTGTATTTGGGTGTATGTGTCTGGAGAGTTCACATTGCAGTCTATAACCAGTTTTGACAGTGTGAGGCAGCAACCCCCGCTCTTACCATAGTGACTTAAATAAAAAAAACTATTAACTTTTTAACTATTAACTTTTCCTAACTTCACAAAAAAATAGTCAATTATATTTTGTGAAGTGGCTAGCTCACCCGAGACCTCAATGAAGATAACTGAGCAGTCTGTTTCAAAATGTACAGAAAAATTGTCACGAGCGCGTTGACAGCTGGGCGGGGCTTCCGCTCCCGACGTCCGCCAACTGCTGTCAATTCCCTCATCACTGCTTGTTGGACATTTAAACCCGACGCTGGCACTTACCCAGCGTCGGAAGATACTACGCCTCGCGCCTTGCCTGTACCTTGAATGTGTATTCAGTACGTGAGTTGCTTTGCCCGAGGAATTTATTAGCTACGATCGTGTCGGTTTGTACACCCTGTATCGTAAGCTGTTTTGCACCCTCGCGTGCCTTTTTATTTTTCTTCTCACTAGTGAGGTTGGGCGGATTTGCTGTTTGTCACTTTTTGTTCAACATTTTTTTTCTGGGTCCGCGTTGTATCGGACCCGCGCCTTTTGTTAATAAATCATCTGCTAGCACCAACGCCTCTGTCACCTGCATAGCGATCCACCCCAATACTACGTTCCAACTTGTCAGCTGCCACTGTCGCCGGCGGAATGTGATAGAATCTTCCGACCACTATGGATCCCGCAGACAGAGACCGTATCTTCTCCGCCCTCGCTCAGCAGGCGGAGCAGATCAGTCAATTGGTGCGGCCCTCGCGGAGGTCCACAGCGACATCGCCCGATTGGCCCACCGGGTGGAGAGACTTGAGACCGGTGGCACCTCCGCTTCGGTGGCCGTACCTTTCCAAGCCACGAGCCGCGAGCCTGACATCCCACACCCTGCCCGTTACGGAGGGGAGCCCGGACGCTGTGCGCAATTCCTGCTGCAGTGCTCCATAGTGTTCGACCAACAACCCTCCGTATACACCACCGACGCGGCTAAAGTGGCGTATGTCACCAGCCTGCTCGCAGCCGCTTGGGCGTTGGCCGTCTGGGAGTCTCGGCCGGAGCTCCGAGCCTCCTTCCCAGACTTCATCGCTGAGCTGCGGCAGGTGTTCCACCACCCGGTGAGTGGGCAGGAAGCAGAGGGCCAGCTGTGGACCTGTCACCAGGGCACTCGATCGACGGTGGAGTATTCCGTCGCCTTCCGCGTCCTGGCCGCCGTCAGCGGGTATGATGACCGCGCACTGCAGGGGATGTTCCGGCGCGGGCTGAATGCAGCGCTGAAGGATGAGTTTGCCACCCGCGACGAGTGCTCCAGCCTACGCGACCTGATCTCCCTCACGCTGCAACTGGACAACCGGATGCGAGAGAGGACCCGGGAATGTGCTACCCAGGCTCACCCCGAGCCGCAGGCGGGGACCCGAGGGGGCGGTTTCCGGGTCTCTCTGCGCGGGGGGCACGCGGCAGCGGAACCCATGGAGATGGAGGGGGGAAAGGGCCGCCCTGCGGCGGCCGGAGCGACGCACCAACTCTGTTTGCCAACTCTGTCGGGACACCGGGCCCCAGACTGTCCTAGGTGGGGGCTTCCTGGAAAGCCCTCCAGTAACTGTAAGTCGCCCCAGTCTCCCCAGCTACGGGTCCCGTTAAGGTCCGTGGGCAGGTTCGCGTCGCGAAGACTTGAACTGGACGGCGTACTCCACGGCCCCACCAGGACCATACCCGTCCGGGCCTTAGTAGATTGGGGGGCCGACGGCTGTTTTATCGACCCGCGCGTGGTTGCTGCGTTGGGTTGTCGGGTGGTCGAGCTGGGGACGAGTCGGAGCGTACTCGATCTCGACGGTCGGTTACTCGCCAAGGTCAAGCAGGAAACCATGCCGCTTCGACTCGTACTCTCGGGAAACCACGTAGAATATCGTAGGTTCTTCGTGATGCCTTCCCGCTCTGTCCCCATCGTGCTCGGCCTACCTTGGCTGGGGACCCACAACCCGGCCATCTCGTGGGACGGACCTACCATTCAGGGGTGGAGCCCCCTCTGCTACGCACACTGCCTCAGGTCGGCCGTGGGCGGGTCGTTCGACATTCGACCATCGCGTCACCCTTGGGAGCGGGGTTTTTCTTAATCGCCAAAAAAGACAAATCGCTACGTCCGTGCGTGGACTATCGTGGACTCAATGAAATAACGATCAAGAACAAATATCCGCTCCCGTTGATTGATTCTGCCTTCGCGTCCCTCCAGGCCGCGACCGTTTTCACTCGACTGGACCTCCGGAGCGCGTACCACCTCATTCGGGTTAAAGAGGGGGACGAGTGGAAGACCGCGTTTAAGACGCCACTGGAACAGTTCGAGTACTTGGTGATGCCTTCCGGCCTAACCAATGCCCCACAGTTCCAGAACCTTATTAATGACGTCTTGAGGGATTTTCTGAATGTGTTTTTTATATTTGGATGATACTTAATTTTTTTCAGAATCCCTCGAGGCACATCGCCAGCAAGTCCGACTCTACATCAAAGCCGAGAAGTGCGAATTTCGCACTTCCTCCCTATCCTTCTTGGGCTTCGTCGTGGAGCGGGGGCAGATCTGGGCTGACCCCGCCAAGACCGAGGCGGTGGTAGAATGGCCCACACCCACCTTGCGCAAACAGTTGCAGCGTTTCCTGGGCTTCGCCAATTTCTACCGCCGCTTCATCCACGACTACAGCCGGAAGGCCCTCCCTCTCACCCAACTCACCTCCACCAAGACCTTGTTTAAGTGGACGGACGAGGCCGACGTCGCGTTCCGCCTGCTCCACCCCCTACAGGTTCCACCGCACCCTTGGTCCCACATATCATTGGACTTCATCACCGGCCTCCCCCCATCCCGTGGTAAGTCGGTCATCCTCACTATAGTGGACCGGTTTTCCAAGTCGGCCTACTTTGTACCGTTGACCAAGTTGCCGTCCGCCATCGAGACGGCGACACTTTTGGTCAACCACGTCGTCCGTCTCCACGGGATCCCTATGGCTATCGTTTCAGACCGAGGGCCCCAGTTCGTGTCCCGGGTTTGGAAGCGTTTCTGCAGGTCCATGGGGGCGTCGGCCAGCCTGTCTTCCGGTTACCACCCACAGTCCAATGGCCAGACCGAGAGGAAGAACCAGGACCTGGAGGCGGCGTTGCGTGTGCCTCCATCGTCCTTCGGCCTGGTCCATCCATCTCCCGTGGGTGGAATATGCCCACAACACCCTGGTCTCCTCAGCCACAGGTCGGTCACCGTTCATGTCAGCCTATGGCTACCAGCCGCCGCTTTTTCCCACACAGGAGGGGGAGGTGGAGGTCCCGTCAATACAACACCATCTTCGGCGGGCCCATCGTGTATGGAGGGAGACCAGGGCAGCCCTATCGCGCACGGCGGCCCGGAACCAGAAGGTTGCGGATCGCCGTCGCCGTCCCGTGCCGGCTTACCAGGTGGGCCAGAAGGTCTGGCTGTCCACAAGGGACCTACGGCTGGCCGGGACTACTCCCAAATTGGGGCCGCGATTCGCGGGCCCCTTCGCCGTGGAGGCCATCATCAACCCGGTCGCGGTCCAACTCCGGCTGCCCGCCTCCATGAAGGTCCACCCGGTTTTCCATGTCTCACTCATCAAACCGGTGGAATCCAGGCCCTTGGCCCCTCCTCCTGCCCAACCTCCCCCCGCAGATGATGGACAGAGGACCGGTCTACACAGTGCGGGAGATCCTGGATTCGCAGCGCAAGGGCATCCAGTACCTGGTCGACTGGGAGGGCTACGGACCGGAGAATCGTCAATGGGTCCCCCGAGCCTGGATCCTAGACCTGTCGCTCCTGAGGGCATTCCATGAGGCTTACCCGTCCAAACCGGGTGGGCCGCCAGGAGGCGTCCGTTGAGGGGGTGGTACTGTCATGAGTGAGTTGACAGCTGGGCGGGGCCTCCGCTCCCGACGTCCGCCAGCTGCTGTCAATTCCCTCATCACTGTCTGTTGGACATTTAAACCCGACACTGGCACTTACCCAGCGTCGGAAGGTACTACGCCTCGCCCGAGGAATTTATTAGCTACGATCGTGTCGGTTTGTACGCCCTGTATCGTATGCTGTTTTGCACTCTCGTGTGCCTTTTTATTTTTATTTTCGCTCGTGAGGTTGGGCGGATTGCCCCGCTCACCCACTAGCTTTGCTGTTTGTCACTTTTTGTTCAACATTTTTTTTCCGGGTCCGCGTTGCATCGGACCCGCGCTTTTTGTTAATAAATCATCTGCCAGCACCAACACCTCTGTCACCTGCATAGCGATCCACCCCAATTACTACGTTCCAACTCGTCAGCTGCCACTGTCGCCGGCGGAACGTGATAAAATATGTTCATACGACTTTTCTTTTGCTGTCAAAAACAGACAAATTAATTAAATTTAACCCCATTTTAAACTACAACACAATTCAGATGGCATTACAAAAGATGCATGGCCAAAGGCCATGAGAAAAACACAGTATCAATTTAATAAATTCCTCTGAAGTTACTGTCTCTCCAAGGACGGTCATTTGATTACATTTGTTTTGACAATTAAACAAATATTTGAAAATCAACAAATAATTAATTGTATTTAGTAAAAACATAGTTTCAAATGAATGGAAAAACATATCTCCTGTCAAAAATCAATTTGGAAATAAACCAAATGTATTATTATTATTTATATTTATTATTTATACTGCATCCTCAAATTTTCCCTTTGCCCCCCCCACCCCAAGATGCTAAGTCTCCCCGGATGTAAATGTGACAAATTTTCATATTTTAATAAATAAAATAGGCCTAACATTTCGATAAAAAAACTCTTGCATAATGCATTGAATGCCAGTAGAGTTAGAATAAATGTATCGATTAATTTACAGATATTGATATCAAAATATTGCAAAAATTAAGGTCCAATGCAGCCTTCAGAACGATACATTTATTTTCCAGCAACCATCAAGTGCAGCGACATTAAAAAGGGGCAGTCTGCAGATACCCTACAAACCTCTTTCATGTCTGTGATTGTAGAGTGGGAACTAATACGCTTTGAACAACAAAGCGGCTGCGGCGTGGGGGGAAAAATCGTCACCATAGATGAGACCATGAATAGGTGAAAATTCGAGCAATAACAAAAAGCGATGGAGGGATGTGATGTGGAAGATGAGGGAGGGGGTTCAGGGGAATCGGTGTGTTTTGCGTGTGCGCGTGTGTCAAGGCGGTCTTTCTGTTGCGAGGAGAGAGAAAAAAACAGTCTCGGTGGGAAAGGAGCATGTGATGAAGCGATGTGAATGCACTTAAGGGACAGAAAGTGGCGTCGGGGTTTCGTAAGACCGCACGGTGACTTCTGCGTTTGATTTTTTTAGTTGGGGATAGGTGCAGTCACCTCAGCCGTGTGTGAAAAGAGGAAGAGTGGGGGGCGGGCGTGTGTGCGTGTGTGTGTGTGTGCGTGGACCTCATCGCTGACGGGACCCACAGCCAACCTGATTGTGCCCCGCTCTCTTCATTTCTGGAGGTGAGGACAAAAGGGGAATCAATCGGAGGCGAATCAAGAGAGGCCCAGGATTCGATTTTCGTGACGGCCCCCCGCCCCAGAAATTGGTCGCCGGTGGTCGGGATTTCCTTGACCCCAAAACGGCCGAGGGAAAAGCGGCGCAGTGTTCGACCCAAGACTCAAACCGGGGTTTCCTGCCACAACAGCGGGATTGTCAAAAGGAGCCCTTCACTTTCAACGGGGCCTCGTATTGGTGCGTTTTCAGGTATGAATGTGTTGAAGGTGTTAGCTAACGTGACATGAACAACCTTAGCTCCTAAAACGCCGAGAGTGATGCTAATTATCTCACCTCACGTCCCTCTCTCGTTTTCTACCCATACCCGAGCTAAACCCGTTTTTTTTTCAGCTGCGCTGAATTGTGAGGGGCGAAACATCTGCATCTCATCACCCCCCTTTTCTAGCTAAACGCAGCTATTAGCTTGCCGCGGCTATCGTTGCGTGAACACTCTCAAGTAACGCGCAAGAGCGTAATAAACCTTAATTAGCTGTCTTGCTAAAATGCTAACCGCGGCTAGTAGCTTTGCTAGCTCCCAATTGGCAGTAGACGTGAGCTGACGCCAACCTTCCAAAGCTAAAAAGGCAGCTCGACTAAGCTAATTGGAATGCGTAAAGCCTGCTGTTAGCTATTGTAGTTCCGAAAGACCAGCATCATGTTTGGTATAAAACTGGTGCAACAATATAACAGTGTATGCTGTTGCTGACATAATAGTCGCGTCTTGCTGACATTACACGGGCTGTTTTGTTTATTTGGTCGTGCTCAGCGAGATGCTGTGATTAATGAGGAATCAAGATTCAAGGGTGGAGATCAATTGAATCCCTCCAACAGTGCGCCCCTCTACCCACCTAATTCAGCCTCCAAGACTCCAATGACATGCTTGACAACTGCCTGATGAATGCGCTTGTGTTTGCTTTGGTGTCACTGCTCATCGATGGATTATTTGTGTTCACTCATTTGCAATCTATTGTTAAAAAAATGGCAGGCAATGACATTAATACAGTAAAGTCTCGTTATATCGATATTCAAGGGAGTCCGAAAAAATATCGATATAACCGGGACTATCGATATATCCGACCCTGTTTGCATGTAATTTTCTCCGTGCGTGCATAGAAATAGTATCGATATAACCGGGACTATCGATATATCCGATATCGATATAACGAGACTTTACTGTAGTTTAATTACAGTGAAATTCTTTCTGATATGCTTTACAAAACACAATTGCCTAAATGCGTTGAAGGGCAATTAACTGTTATGTTGGTTAAGAAAAAGAGACAATGCAAGCTTGACACTCAAGGCAATTATGACCCCGTAAAAAGGAGTGCAATCCCTCCAATTGTGAGCCTTTGTAATTAAAAGGAGTGTACACACTATAAAGTTTACATTTAGTGCCACCGTAATGAGGCTTGGCTTCATCAAGTTGTTTCATTCCAGCAGTTGCAGTGATAGTAGTATTATGTGACCTCACCACCTATCCTGAAATTGAGAACTCCTTCCGGGGTGCTGATTAAGCAAACCGACACCATTTTGATGCTCGCTTATGAAATGAGATATCTGGTCAAAATAACAATTTAATTCTGTTACAATTAATACTTGGTGACAAATATCTGTGTGAAAACGCTGACTTTCTTCATGATAAAACCAAGGAGGAAACGTGCAATCCAATATGCAACAGTTTTTTTCCAGCTATTTTTACATTTTCATATGATCATTGCAATGATCATTTATACCGTGTAACAAAAAGAAAGCTCAATATTCCCCTATCTTTGGGGAATTATTTTTAGAACATTCCGTAGGGGCTACCTGGTGCCGGCGAGGACCACTTTGTTGACACCTGCTGAAGGCTGTGCAAGTATTTTATATTCGTAGTGTCATGTTTCCATGCGTGACTTCATATGACTGCGGTAATAACAGTGTATGAGATATGGTGTTGTGTTTTTACCTGCTGACTTATACGTTTGTCTTTTGTTTCTGCAGGTTTCTGGCCAGCTGGAAAATAAATTCATCTGCATGGAGTTGCTGAGGGGAAAAACGTGAGCCGGAGTTAAAAAAGGATTGAACTTGAAATGGAATAAATGGATTACCTTCCTTTTGGGAAATAAATTGCTATGGAGTTTGGTAGAATGAATTGATGGCTGACAGACAATAAGGTAAGACGGCTAAATGCTCGAGTGCCAGGAGATCGCCAAGAGGAATCAATGCCCTCAACTAATGAAATAAGAGGGACCAAAGACAGTTCTCGCCCAGATGAATGCACGCAGTGACTGGAAAACGAAAGAAAAAAAAACAAACGTGATATGAAATGATAATGATCAAGAAAGGCAAGAGCTGAAGTGTCACCCTGCATCCAAGAGTGGATGAGAATATCAATGGAGTTCCGGGAGGTGTTGTCAAAGTCTGTTCTCAGACCTTTTTGACGCAAATCCTTCAGAACCTTATTGGTCCACGTCCTGGCAAAATTAAGATCTTGTCAAAATTCTGTCTCGATGGATCAAATATTTTTTGTGCCATCGCCCGAAAAGAGCGATCTTTACAGGAGCTGTTTTGCTACATCATCTAACAAGTGAGACTTTTGAAGTTGCCTTACGTAGCGATGTGTTAGTCATTCGTCATGTTCTTGATGCCAAACCGCAGAGGAATGGCGACACGTTTGAGACCCACTGCGAGGTCGGCTTTTGTATGTGGAATCGACTGTATGCGAATGCCACATTGAAGTCAGAACATTTTTACTCTTTGATACGACTTTGATCTGTTGGGTACTTATAGCATTCAGCTATACATTCCCAGTGCTCCGGCAAATTCAACCAAGCATTTAATATTTTAATCAGTTTTGCTGTCCTCTGCATCCATGATTTCCGTTCTCAACCCTTCACTCAGACACGGGGAGCATTTACCGCGGACATTAATGGCTGTCCTCTTTCTTTAAGTCCAAAGGAGGAAAGGATGCAGCATTTTTCCAATAGCCCCACCCCCCATTCTCTGGCCCCCGGCCTTAGCTTGAGGGGTGGAGGTGCACCTCCGTATCCCTCCCAAGCGGCAGACCCTCAGGTCTCCCCGAGGATGACGGAAGATTATGCGGCGATGCAACAGCAGAGCCTACACAGGGGCCAGCTCCATTGCAACCAAGTAGGCCCCATGCTCACTTACAATGCTCGAAACAGAGGCATCGTAGAGGCGCCGCCCACACAGGCTAATCTTCACGGCGGCAGTAACAACCCTTACAGGAAGGACGCGGTGGATTATTATTTCTCATTGGGCGGCAAGGACAAAAACAGAAGAGGGGCGCTGGTCTATGGTACGGGATTTGGTTACCCGAATATTGATGGACACATATCTTCCCAGTACAGACATTCTGGCGCAGGATCTGTATTATCACCTGGCATCATGTCACAATATTCAATAGATTACGGGCCCGGCCCTGGATCAGGTGGGGGATCTGGAGCGTTCTCCCCTCATCAATACAATATGAATCAGAACGCCGCTTTGCAGGCTGTGCCGCCTTCTCAGAGCCGCCAACATGGACAAACATTCTCCCCCGTCCACCATGGGCAGCAGCATCGGAGTTATCCGAGCTCCGGGCATAGAATGACCCCTCAATACCCGCAATTCTCTCCGCAGGCCGGAGCGGCCACGGAATCATCGGGAATGTATAGCCCACCTCCACAGAGATATCCTGATGGCACCGCTGGCAGCACGGCTTTTGATCCCAAAGTCAACAGTTCTCACAATGTCAACTCAAGTGCAAACTCTGCCCCCCGTTCATCTGCTGCTAACCACATAGGGCCCGTCGAAAGCGTTCAGCAGCGTTACCATGCAGCAAACTACACTGGATATATTCCGCAAACGCTTAACAAGGAGGGCACACCGCAGCACTGCAACACACAGCACAATTTAGGCATGGGCTATGACAGCCCTCTTAAGATGCAGCACCAGGCCCCAACTCGCGGTTCTGTATATGGGAAACACCCCCAGGCCTCCACGCCTGGTGTACCTCCTGCAATGTCTCAAGAACACTCCAAATCCCCATTGCATACTCAACAAAGTCAAATGAACCAAAACCTCAGCCCGATTTCCAACCCGTCCCCAGCTGCCTCTGCAGTGCATTCCCCCACCTGTAGCTCCACCCCTTCACCTTTGATGGGGGTTTCAGAAACCTACGTGAACCCCTCCGTTCCTCCCCACCCGTCATCTACTGTCCATAGCGGCAACCATGGTCCTCGATTAATACAGGCTGCGTCACAGTTAAGTCCCACGCCCAACTCAAACAGCAGCATCAGTAGTTGTGGTAGCAGTGGCAGTCACAAAGGCCATAACATGAGTACTGTGAGAAAAACGTGCAACAAAACCGGTCTAGGTTCAGGGCTCGTGCCCCAAGAAGAAGGTCCCTGTCCCTCCGTTTATTCATCTCCCCGAGTTGGGAAAATACAGGATACAGGAGTAAATAGCCTCAACGCCTTGAGCTCCCAAGTGGCAAATTTACCCAACACCATTCAACACATGCTGCGCACCGACAATGTGCGGTCACAGAAAAAGGGCAAAGATGTTGGGCAGGTGCAACAACCAACACAGGGTGTTCCACCATTTCCACCGAGGAGTAGAAATGCGAGTGCAGCCTCAAACGCCGGCACAGTTAAAGAGGGTAATGTTGTAGGACTTGTTGAAGGTGCCTGTTCAGAAAGCATTGCCGATGAAGACTCCTCCTATGCATCCTCAGAGACCAAGATAGAACAAGAGGACCATCTGATCGAGGGCGGCCATATGGGAATGAGGCAATTGGGTGGGGCAAGCGGTGCATCTGAAACCATGTTTTATTATCCTCCTCTCAGTCAAACCCAGCCACAAAATGCCAAACCCTTTACTTACAAGTCACCCCCAAAAGTAATCGTCTCAAAAGGTAAATTTTCCCCCGCTTCTGCATTACCATCTCCACCCGAGTGTCACTCATCAGATACTGACCCCAATTCACATTCAAAACCCCTAGGTTCCTCATGCACCTCCTCTATTATTACTCCCCCCCAACCAAACCCTGTCTCACATCCGAGTTTACTAAATAATAACTCAAAAGGCGCCCATAAAAAGACCGGGGAAATCATGAAAAACGAACAACAGATCAAAATCGAACATGAAGAAGGGGTTGAGAAAATGGAGAAAGGCAATAGCCAATTATTTCAAGATGGAGAAAACGGCACCAAGCACGGCCAGGACAAAGAAAATATGCTGCATGCCGCTTCTGCCCGACATGACGATAGCGACCAAAAACCCATTTCTGAGGAGCAGCTCAGCGTTGGCGTGATCGTTTCCGCTCGTTCCGAGGGAGGTCAGGTTGAAAAAAGCAAGCAACCGCAAGACCTCTGTTTGAAAGAGAAACCCTCACACTCCTATTTGAAAGAGTCGTCGAGTAACAATGGAGAGGAAGGTATCGACCGAAGTCGATATTCATCTCAGCACCAAAAATCAAATATGGATCAGGTCCACAATCTCAACCAATTTGGATCGCACAAATATGGCTTTGGAGACTTGTCGTACGGCTCCGATTTGTCCCCGGTGAAGAAAGGGAGGACGAGGCCAGCAAGCGTTATGGACTCAAGTTCCAGAACCTGTCAGCAAACGCATTCTGGTTATGGTCCAGAGCTTTCAAAAGAACTGAGTTCTCTCCCCGAGTCATTTGGAAAGCGAGGCCAAGCCATCGGAACAAAAGGGCAAGAGGACATTTCTCAAATCCAACAATTCCCGAGTCTTTTACAAGAAGTTCTTCAGGGCTATAATTTAGATAGACGTTATGGACGACCGGAGCAGGCATTTCCTGCACATCTCCAAGTTCAACAACCGTTTCAAACAAGATACGCTTATGGTATTACCGAAAATATGAGGATGATGGACGGCAGAGCCAGTGACAATTTGGCCCTAATGGGAACTGCTGGAAAGTCACATCGACTTGGAAGTAAAACTGATTTTGCCACTGGTCTTCAGTCCCCGATTAAGACAGACATTTCCAATCACAAGCAAAATGCCGCCAAAAAAGAAGCAGATTTTTCCGAGGATCATTTACCGGAGGTCTCAGAAATTCAACCCAAACACATCAATTTAGCCGACTATTCTCTTCCACAAAGGAAACCATTGCCCGGTAAGTCTGCTTCGTCGTCTGCTGTTCAGGAGTTGCTTTTGCAAGAACCCGAGCCACTGAAAGGGTGCAGTGGTCAAGGAAAATCTCAGAAATCTGAACGTCGGTCTGTCATTTGTGATGTGTCACCAAATACACGAAGCCCACCAGAGAAGGACAGGGATGGAAGCAGAGAACATGAGAAGAATTTGAGCGGGGCTTCCGTCATTCAGCAGCCTTTTTCCTCCCCACCATTGGCCAATGACATGAGTAGAAAGGACCTCGTCGAGAAAAAAGTGGTTAAAATTGAAACGATATCCAAAGAGATCGGCCCAAATCCCAATTTTCGTGGCGGAATGAATGAGGGTGATATGGAATATTCTTCCAAATCGGCACATCCATCCGTTCTACTAAATACTGACCCCTACCGACACCTGACTCCCCAATCCCTGAACACTAACCCTTTATCGTCACCATCAAGACACCAGTTGTATCTTCATGGTGCAGATTTAGCAACGAGTAATGCCAACAGTTTCCCCGGCTATCGGTTTGGAGACACCAGAGAAAGCAGCGTGCCTCATGGCCAACCTCATTTTACGTCCCACCATCCGTACCACAATTTATCACCGCCACCTCAAATTACAAACACGTTTCAAATGTATCCTCACCCTCGCGGGCCTCTCCAACATTCTCATGAAATAAACGATTGGGTGAAAGCCATGAACAGATCCGCCAAGGATATGATGATGATTCCGGTTTCATCCCCGGGAAGACATCAAGTTAACCACCCGGAGCACCGACAGAGGATGATCCCTCAAGCGGACATTCACAGTGATCAAAATGTTAGCAAAACACAGCCGCATCACCAAGGCGGATATTATGACGTGAAAATGTGGGAGTCGACACCCACGGCCAGAGATGGCGTTAGAATAATCAATGCCGATTCTTGCTACCAGACGCCGGCGCTTCCGCCAACATCGTCTCTTCCTGCAGGTTCACAGGGCATGTTGCCTCCTCCTAAGACTCATGGTCCGAATGCACCTGAGCTTGAAGAAACCAAACGTCCCTGCTTTCCTCCTTCGTGCAACTCAACTAAACCTGAGACTGACGTAACTCCCGCTCAACCACAGGTACAGCGTCAAACTAAGTCTGGCGGTCCGGGAGAGACAAATCCTCTTATATTGAGAAGAAGAGTCCGTTCTTTTATCTCTCCTATTCCTGCCAAACGTCTAATGCAGGATGCATCTCAGCAGAGGACTACCGCAAATTCACACGCTACTGGAAGGCACTCGGAGTCCAACCATCGCAATGAAGACCAGTCCTCTTCTGATATCCCACGTCTCTCTTCCCCCCTGCCCTGCGATCATATCTTTCCTAAATCTGTCTCTCCATCAAGTGGAAGTACAAAGGCTTTGCCTCCAAAGAAAGGACGTGGTTTGAAACTGGAGGCGATTGTTCAGAAGATATCACCGAGTGTTGGAAAGCCTTCAGGCATCGGTGATGATGGAACAAATCATTTCCCAGGCTTTACTAATTCCACAATGCCACCGTTCGGTGGGTCACAGGACCAAGACATGACCCATTTTGCCAGAGTGGATGATGGTTACATTGAAGACACTCACCCGTTAAATGACTTGATGTGTTTCAGGGGTGTAGATGAAACCGGCCCCTTGCCACTGTCCGGCTTCCCGTGTGATCCACAAACTCGCAAGCAAAATGATTTTGACTTTGGCTTGGGAAGTGGTGGTGTATCGGTGTCTAATGACAAGGAAGACTTTGCACTACTGGGTCCCTTACCTCCTCCTCCGCCCCTCCCTCGCCCGGTTCAGGGTTCTCCTCCTCCATCTTCGTCCGCCCTGTCAGACATACAGCATTTCACTAATACTTACCAGCAGCTCGAGACAAGAAGAGGAGAGCAGTCCGCTGCCAACCTTCTCCGACAAAAACTTCAAGAATCCGGCATGGGATTTGACGACTACAGTGGCAGCGACTACTACGGAGCGACCTCGCCCCATCATGGCCATTCTCAAGGACATGTTCTGAGCAGACATCAATTGTCTTCTCCTCGGCCAAATCTGTCCATACAAGATTGTAAGGCTCTAGATAGCGCTGTGCCCAAAGGCTATTTTCCATCTGGCAAGAAGAAGGGCAGACCAGTTGGAAGTGTGAACAAACAAAAACGCCTCCCAACCCAACCCCAAACGCCGATCCAGGCTCAAGACCCAGTTCAAACCATGACTTTGAATTCTTCTCAAGCGCCAACTACTCCCGTCCCACCCACCCTTACAGTACCAGAGCTCGTTCAAATTGCCACCAACACTGCCTCCTGCATCTCGGAAAACAATAGCGCGCCTCCTCTCACGCCGCCGACTTTAACCCAAATGGTAAAACTGGAAGTTGAGAGTCAATTGATTGAGCGTGAGAGTGAAGTGAAACCCTTGAGACGGCGGCGCAAAGTTTCGAAAGATGAAGGCGGCTCACCAGAAAGAAGGGGCCGTCAAAGAATAAGGAAACATGGGGCACCGCCATCTCAATCGAACCTGGTAATGCTGCCCGGGGCAAAAGGAGCCAACAGCATCAATAGAACCTTCCCGGATCCAAATCTCAAAGGCCTGTTTGTTCCACACATTCACGTGGAGAACAAAATGCCCGAAATTGGGTCGGTGTGCACCATTGTAAATGCAGAGGACGACAAGTTAAAAGCCGAGCGTAGCGCCAACGGAGGGAAAAGCGCAATTGACCCTCTCCCAACCTCAACACCTTACTCACAGTCTTCGAAGAGAGACTCAGAGCTGAGGGAGGCGGACCAGGTGGAGACGACGCTCCAGTCGGGTAAAGCCCTTCCTTCTTCCGGCTACGTTGTATCTGGGCCTGCTGTTACTGAAACCAAACACTCTGGGCGTCAGCTGTGCTGTCTGTGTCAAAAATGGGCCAACTACAAGCACCTCGGAGATCTTTACGGGCCTTACTATCCTGCTGAATATGCTGCCAAGCTCCCCAAAAACCAGCCACAGGTTAGACAATGTCACACCACCCCAGGTGCAAGCAAAACACCACCCAACTCACAAATCGGCTCAAATGCTTTAGACATGTTGCAGAACTTGCAAAAACAGCACGTTCCATTATCCAGACCCGTGGCCACGAGTAACTGCAGCATGAGCTTGGATTTTAATCTTAAATCTCTTTCGGCCCCAATAAGAGCTCCACCGTTAACTTTTAGAGATGATGTAATGAGTGAGTGCAGTGCCATTCCTTCTTCTTACACCACCACGAAAATGCCATCTTTATCCTGGGATGTGAACTTTGATATCCTACCTATTCCGGAGCTAAAAAGAGAGCCGGACTTTGACACTGAGCCGCAGCAGGAGCAGCTGCTAAAACTGCCCCAAGAGCAGCCGGCAGAGGAAGCCCAGCAACGACCACCGCAACACCGAAAGCTGACCTCACATCCACGCTTTAAACGGAGACACAAATCGAGCGAGGACTCCCCCAGAATGGTGCCGTCCAACAGTAAGGCCTCTCTTCCCTTTCAACCTCCGCCGCCGGCTTTGGACTCGATAGGACCGTTGGCGCAACTTGCCCAGTTGCCTCAGATGCCCATGGACCCGGAGGAGTTGTGGGTTCATGAAGGATGTATCGTGTGGACCAGCGGAGTCTATCTTGTCAACGGGAGGCTGTATGGCCTTCAGGAGGCACTAGATGGTGCCAGAGAAACAGTAAGTCCATCAGTCTTATCTGTCGGAATGTTGGTTTTCTCGAATGTCCCAGTGAATGGTTATTATTGTTGTGATTTATTTATTTTGTACTTTTCCTAGAGCTGTTCATACTGTGAGATGGTTGGCTCCACCCTGGGATGCTACAGTAAAGGCTGTATACGTCGATATCACTATCTTTGCGCCATTGAAACAGGTGAGTGGAAGATTAAAAAAAACTCTCTCTCTCTCTCTCTCTCTCTCTCTCTCTCTCTTCTCCCTCTCTCTCCTGACTTTTGGAAGGCCAACCTGTTATTCATTACCACCTACCACCCGTTCTCCCTTCCAGATTGTTCGCTCAATGAAGATAACTTCTCATTGCGGTGTCCGAAGCACAAGGTAAACTAGCAAGGTCCATTTTCATATTTTAGTCTGTGTCCCTCAGACAACGGCAATGCGATATGGATCTGAATGTTTCAACCCCGATCATGATATTATAATAATAATAATCATAATAATTTCAAAGCGGCTTTCAAGGCACCCAAGGACACTTTACAATTAAAGAACAATAAACCCCAGGACAATAAAACCATTAATAAATGATAAGTAATAAGAACTGATTAAACTAAACTGTGAATGCAATTTGTATTTTTACATAAAATGACATATGACCCCATTTAAAAAGCAAATACGGGTATTTGAGTTGGATAGATTCACACACATATTGAGGGTCCAAGTAGCGAAGTTTAAAACAAGATGGGAATATAAAAAACAATCAAGTGAATGAACAAACGACACCACAAATCAGACAGTCCAGATAGCTCACAAATATAAATCCAAAATAGGGGAAACTATTGATCACCTTTTTTCTGTTATTGTTATTGCTGTGTTTTTTGTTTTTATCTTTGTTGATGGGTCGATTGGTTGTTTTCCTTGTTGAATAATTAGCACAGTTACAAAAGGATGTTGTACAAAAAGGCATTCTGTATTCAAATGGTCTTAAATGTTATAAAAATAATAAAGATGCAAGTTACAAAAAAAAGCAAATATAATCAATAAAATGTCAATCAAAGATAAAGCACAAATATGTGTTGCACAATCTCCATTCCAAATATTTGCAAGTAAAACCAATGCAGGTGAGCAAAGAATTTAAATAAATACAGTTAAGTACTTCAAATATTGTTTGACGACTGTTTCACCAGCAATGCTAATAAAAGGACTTTTTCAGAGGCTGACTCCTTTTTTTGCTTGGATCGTGGGATACAAAGTTGGTCAACTCATATCACACTTCATTATTTCATATGATCGCTGACAAACCAATTTGGTCAACTGTTTCCTTCTGCAGGTAAGCCAGAACCTCCGCCCTGCCAAATCCATGTACCTTGAGCAGTCTGAGAGAGGGTGAGACTTATTCCGCCTGGAAGACGGTACGTTTACTCACATTTCATATTTTTTCATATCCAGTTGAAACGGGGGCTCTGATCTAAATTAATTTCTATATTTTTTGTACCAATGTGATTTTTTTTTTTCACATCCTCAGTGAAATGAAGGCAAATCATAAATACCTTGAGCTAAAGGGTGGCCTGCCAAAAAGCCGCGACACACAACCGGCGTTACATCAAATCACCCGCGTGTATGTGAACAGATTAGAGAATAATGATGTACAACTTGAGTCGCTCGACAGACTAAGGTCCCAATTGTCGCATTCATAACATTTTCAGATCGCAGCAATTCTGTTTGAACTGGTGCAGAATATGGACATTGTGATCAAAAGATTGAAATTGTCAATCCTCCCATTCTGTTTTGTATCGACTCTCACAAGAGTGAATGCACAATGTGCAATGTTTGTAACTCAATGTGTTTTCTCTTTGTGCGCAGGTTTGGCTTAGAGATGACACTCGCTCGGCGGGAAGACCATTTAGCGCAGTGCCGAGCATCAAAAGGGAATGTACAATTTGACCAGGAACCTGAATCATTTCCATTCAAGACATGACAGAAAAGAGGCCGCTATTATTGTTCTCTGACTTCAAAACAGAAAAACACCCAAGACGCGCAGATCATTAGACCAACAAAGCGGAAGGAAAAAGAGCTGAAAAAGAAGACGCTGAGATCCAAGTGGAATCGAGTGACGGCGGAACAAAGGAATGTTTTCAGTCAAAAACAAACAAAGCAAATTTCTTCTCTGGGCTCACTTTGATTTTCTCAAAACACCACCCTAAGTGTTCAATTCTTGCTCATCATCCCCCCACCCCTTTTTTTACATCTGGGTAGTATTGTGATTATTTTAAAGGAGGTCTGTTGGGAGAAAAAAGCGATTGGGAGTTTCTCTGGCAAATAGTATTTTATCTCATGAAGTCATATTTTACTCCTTGTTATTATTTTTGTATCGTCATCAGTATTTATCCATAACGATAAAATGGATGTCTTTCGCTTTATATTTCATCAACACTTTAATTGTCTGCTTTTTTCCCCTCCCCTTCCTTCTTTCTTTCATTCCTGGAGAGAGAGAAGAGCCAAATTGATGTCCTGGAATGTCAGGGTCGAGTTTGCCACAAAGTCATGTATTGCCTTGGAGAATGGACATTTGTTGCCTTTCAATGGAGTGTGTGTGTGTGTGTGTGTGTGTGTGTGTGTGTGTGTGTGTGTGTGTGTGTGTGTGTGTGTGTGTGTGTGTGTGTGTGTCTGCGTGCGTAAGTGAAAGAAAGTGCTACGCCATCCTGGTCCTTTTTGAAAAGTGTTCTTATTTTTCATCATGAGATTTTTACGGTACAACGAGTATTCCTGAAAAATCAGATGGACACAAGTCTTATTTTTGGAGCACAAATGTTCCTCACGCGCACGGAGAAGGTAAAGCGATGGACCAATGTCTCGGCTATCTTTTTGATCATGCGGACCGGACTGAGATTTACGGTGAAGGACATTGAACGGTGCCCAGCATTGGCTCTACGTAGCAATTGTGACGAGCGGGCGTCAGTCAGGCCTTCGGTAACACTTTAAGAGGTATTACAACAGGAGTGTGAGGATATTGCAGATGGCTGCGATTGGCGGCGCAGGCCAACGGGGACCAAGCTTCACTCGGTAGTTTTCCAGCGCGAGCACAGCGGGGGATCCAAAATCCATTCAAAAAATACATTGCCATCCCATTTTTAAACTGTAAGTTGTACATGGTGTTGTCTTGATCATTTTTTATTGTTATTCTTGTACGAGGAGGGGGAAAAAAGCTAGAAGACAGCAGTAACACTATCAGAACCACGTATCAAGAATTTTGTCAATATGTATATGAATTATGAATACACTTGTTAAATGCTTCAACTATGCTCTTTTTTTCCCCTGGAACATATTTTATTGTATTCTGGGTAAATAGCCGCACACAATCGATCAAGTGTTATATTTTAAAAACTTTGAAAGGGGTGGGTGTGCAGAACTTGTGCTTCCGCGCCAGTGTTGTTTGTATTGACCCTAGCAAAGCCCGCCGCTCTTTGTAGATGTGTCATAACTTGCCATCGCTTTGTTGATCTGAACAGAAAATAGTTGTCACTGAAGAGCGCCTCTGCAGGTTGCAGCTGAGTAGTGCACGGCTTTTTGCTTCCAAACCTGACAAATCCGCAGGTAATTCTCCGCAGGATTACTAATGATTTAAAAAAACAAATAAATAGATTATACCACCCCTGATAAAATGATCACTTTCCTTTATTATTATTTTTTTTTAATTTAGTTTCTTGTAGCTTATTCTCATGTTCACACCTGTGCTATGACATGCACTTGTTTTTTTTTTTTTTTTTTTTTACAGCTAGAGCTTCTGGAACTTGAAGAAAAGGAACCGGAATAGCTGAGAAAAATATAAGTCTTTAAGAATATGAAGGAATGCAATGGAAAAGCCACCCCATGGTTTCTCTTCATTTTGTGGAATATGCAAAATGTAACAGTAGCAATAAAAAACAACACCCGCGATTGAGTCAAGTACAATATCCAGCCGTCTCGTCAAAAGTTGAATAAATCAGGAGGGTGGTATGAAATCAGCATTTAGTGTGAATATTTCTTGATTTATTTATCTAGCGAGCTATCTCGCTGGCTAGCTATTTGTTATCTAGCTCCCTGGCCGGCTATCTAGCTGGATATCTATTAGCTGTATAGCGATCTAGCTGGCTGGCTAGCTCGCCATTAACTATATTGGCTAGCTGGCTAGCTTTCTATCTATTTGAGTTCCTGATTGAGTGGGTGAGCCGCTGCTCACCCACTGAAAAAACTTATCCTGTGACTGTAAAGTGACCTTGAGAGTTTTGAAAGGTGCTTAGAAATGAAAAGTATTGTTATTATGTGTTACTGATTGTGTAGCCTTTCCTCAAATAATTGAAAAAAAAATGTATCTTTGCCTCATTCTTCTTTTTTGGGGGGCAGCTGTGGCTTAAGTGCAGTTATTTTCTTTCACCTGCTGGGTTCACAACTCAAAATAGAGTCGTGTTACCATTTTGGCTTTGGCGGCTAGAATTTGTTTTTCACAATGAACTACGTCCTTATCCTATACCGAAAACAACATCAATCTTCTGGGTGGGATGCCTGCAGTTGTCAAATAAGTCATCCTCAGGGGCTTTCCCTTGGTGTCACCATCTCGCAGATTCACAAGCAGTAGTAATCGTGATGGCAACGGAAAGCAATGTTCACGTAATACTCTCGATTTGGCACATTTTCATCATGTCAAGGTCACGCTGATGTCACCGATCGGAACGGGGAAGGAGACCGCCCGGGGCGGACACCACGACGATGATGGCGGGGATGAAATGGAGAGAAGATGAATGGAAGAGTTGGAAATGGGTTGCAGAGCCAAAATCAAAACAGATGGAAAGAGTTGTCTGGTTTGGATTAATATGGATTAAAAAAAGCGGTGTGTGTGTGTGCGCGCATGTGTGTGTGTGTGTGTAATATGCACACATTTTTTCTGACTGCCGGCTTCCTCATTTGGCTCCTTACGATGTGATGAAGAGGGAGAACAGGCTGAAAATAAAGCAGGGGGGGTGAGTACATTTTTCTCATTTTTAATTGAATTTATTATGTGTATTCAGCGGACCGCAATCACGACTGCTAGCCTGCTCTCAAAATGATGCTAATATGAATCAAGATTGTCTGACCATTTCACGGTAAGATCAGAGCATTATCAAATGTTGAGTATCGTTTTACTTTGGTTGAATGCTGCTGTGCCGATGACCATTTTGTGTTTGGGAGCCTTTATGAAGTTCATACAGTTGCTTATTCTGGAGCCGCAAGGGGACACTAGCCAATGTCTTGTGCCGATCTCAAGCTCGGATAGATAGAGGCTTGTGTCAAGAAGGGCATCCGTCGTAAAAGCTTGGCCAAAACAAACATGCGAATCAAAACTCTGAAGATGGAGGAGGCTGATTCGCTGTGGTGAAAAGCCATAACGCCTTTAATTTGAGTCAAAGCCTGCGTCTTTTGTTAAAAAATCAAATTCTATATTCTCAATATTTGTTGTTGTTTTCCAGTAACGCAATGAGACGAAGCATTTTTGTGGTTTCGCTGTCATAACGACCTTCCCAAAAAAGACACAACGACAAAGTGGCCCAGGACAATAGTGAGTTTGACACACTTGCTATCAATCGCACAGACATGGACACACATATTCTCTTCACAGCTTTTGAGCAGTTTTTCTGTCACCCAGACATGACGGCGATCCTTAAGCAAATGCGTTCCCCCGCGCTGTCCTTCATCCAGACCGTCGTGTCTCTCTTCCTGGCTGCCATGGCGCTCACGTCGTCCTACTGGTGTGTGGGGAAACAGAAGGTACCCAAGCCTCTGTGCTCACCCACCAAGCACAGCAAATGTATCCCGGTGCCCGGCCTGTCCAACTCGTCCAGCGTCCAGTTCTCCTGGGAGACGGGGGATGACCGCTTTGTCTTCCCCGTCTTTCACACGGGCCTGTTTGTCACTTGCGAGGAAAACATCTACACGGATGCGTGGGGTCAGTTTGGACAGCAAAACACACCAATCAAATGACAAAAGGGCACAAACAGATGTTGAAAACGGTTCACCGATATTGGATTGGATTAGTCTTTATTAGTCTCTCAGTGGAGCTGCTGTAAAGGCACCACTCTCGCGGCGCCATCTTGAAGTCAACACAACAAAAAACGAAAGAAATAATGTGGCAAAAGACACAGACAGTCATTCAATCTTAAGCATTTTCTGCACCATCTTAGCTGGTATGAAGCAGTTCTAGATGAAAGAGGAGCGGATCAAAGCCTCCTTTTCCCCTGTGGATCAGGGACGCCATGGTAAAATGTGCACGTCTGCTACAAGATGCTGTAAATGTTGAAAGCAAACACAAAGCTGTAGCTTCCATTGACGAATAGATATTGTCTCACGTCCTGCCCGACGTAAATCCGCTTCAATTCCAGGCAGTTCCACATACGCATCGACGCTGCCCTTTACAGGTGCAAAAAAACCCACAATCGCCCCAGAGCTGTCCAGCGATGACAGTCCAATGGCATTCCTCCCCATCAAAAACAGTGCTGGCATACTTGTGGTGCCGAAAAGGTGCAACCGCTCAGCCGAGTGACAAAAGAAAACACAAAAACAACACACACAAAAAGCACGACGCGTGAGAGCCCTTGCTGATGGATGCCTACTCGGGCGCCATCTTAGACTTCTTGTTTCTGATGCTGAAAATGCTGAAAAGTCCATATCGCACAGTCCCTCAGAATTAGGTAAATACAGGTAACATCAGACTTACGACCGGGTTCCATTCCGACCAAACGGTGGTAAGTCAAAATGGTCGTAAGTCGAAAGCCATTCAAAATGTTGAATAGAGACTCTGTGCTAAATGGCTTGCAAATGATCTGATTCGAACGCCACGGAGGAGGCCGGGCGTCGGTCTGGGTCGCCGGTGTTCTACCGGTTGTCTTACCCCGCTCTCCTGCAGACGCCGACGCGCGGCCCGACCCCGCGTCGATTCCTGTACGAGAGTGTGATGCTGGCTGGCAGGCCAAAATTGTGGGCCGCGTTGCCGAGCTGCTCGCGCGTTGCGGTGCCAGGCGTTGATTTTTTTTTATTTTTTATCAGGTCGTGGTTGTAAGTACGGCTGGTCGTAAGTCGCGCCAGTCGGATGTTACCTGTACAGTGAGACCTCAACTTACGAACTTAATTGGTTCCCAGACAGAGTGTGTAAGGCGAAAAGTGTGTATGTCAAAAAAAAAATCCCATAGGAAACCATTAAAATGGGAATAATCCATTCCCGGTTTTCCATTAAATATACTTTTCAACTAAATAAGCCTTAAAACTACACACAACATACCTTATTCTATATATAATAAATGTGCCATTGTATTGTAATGAAAGAAATACACTGCAATGTATCATAAAGTCACTTTATTTACATTTGTGATACTCATTGATGGCTTAATGGAATGGCGTTGGCGGTCGAAGGTCAAAGGGAATTGCTGTTTGGAAAGAGGACTGTAATTAAAGAAATTAACTGCTGTAAAATAACGTTTTATTTGCCTTTTTGATGGTCGTTGATGGCTTATGGAAGGAGAGTCACCTTCCATAAGGACTGTTGGTGCTGTTCGGTCGTGTGCTTCCGCCGAAGATCACTCCGCCAGCCGTGGTGGGTGTGTATTATGAAAATAGTGCTTATAAGGTTTAATTTTCATAAATTTGACGTTTGTAAGACGAAAAGTTTGTAAGTTAAGGTGTTTGTAAGTTGAGGTCTCACTGTATATGGAATTAAATGATAAGATTCTGACGGTCGATTGTAACAGTTTTTTTGATAGCAATATTCATTTAAGCCTGAAATATCCAACCAATGGGCCATTTCAGGCCATTTTTCAGCGGCCCACGTTATATACCAATAATTACATTTGGCACGGCCCCAAAGGCTGAAAAAGAAACAGAGAAGAGAGTGTCAAAATATTGCTGACATGACAATATTTTTGAGAATGGATTATCCATTTATTAATTAGCTATCCACGACATAGTTGTGCCATTTGCATCGAGATTAAAGGACAACGGACACCATTTTTTTGTTTCCTAACTGACATCAGAAAAACGTTTAATCAGAATCAGAATCTTCTTTATTGCCAAGTATGTAGAACACACAGGGAATTTGTTTCCGGTTGAACACGCTGCACGAGTATCAGCAAAAAAATTGCCAAGAGGCACTATACAATTCCATTTGGGATACTGTTCAAAGAGTTAATGGCTTGGGGGAAGAAGCTGTTTAAATGTCTGCTGGATTTGGTGCGCATGGATCGATAGTGCCTGCCTAAGGGGAGTAGCTGGAAAAGGTGGTGGGCAGGGTGCGGAGGTCCAGTAGGATTTTCCGCGCCCTAGTTTGGATTCTTGCAGTGTGCAAGTCCTCGAGAGTGGGTAGGGCGGTGCCAATGTTTTTTTCCGCCGTCCTAACTGTCCGTTGAAGTCGGATTTTGTCCATTTTTGCTGCGGCCTCGAACCAAACGGTGATGGAAGAACACAGGATGGATTCGATGAAAGCCGTGTAGAAATGTTGCAGCACCTCCTGTGGCAGGCCATGCTTCTTTAGCAGCCTCAGGAAGTACATTCTCTGTTGGGCCTTTTTCAGGATAGAGTTGGTGTTGACCTCCCACTTCATGTCCTGGGAGACACCAGGCAGTTGGATAGTGTGAGGGGTAGCTGCGGTGATGGATGTTTCCTGAAGTCCACAATCATCTCAACTGTCTTGAGCGTGTTCAGCTCCAGGTTGTGACAGCTGCACCAGAGCTCCAGCTGCTCCACTTGTTGTCGGTACGCAGACTCGTCGCCGTCTTTGATGAGACCGATGACTGTGGTGTCGTCTGCGAACTTTATGAATTTGACAGCTGGGTGCGTTGAGGTGCAGTCGTTTGTGTAGAGAGCACTTAAAATACGCAAAACACGCAGGCTGATATTTTTAGTCAAACGTTAGACACCAATAAAAATGACATCACACCAGGACATCTTGCCTTGCTGGAGAATCAAAACAATGGCTTCAGATTGGGAGAAGATGCTTTCTTGTTACTCATCCAGTTATGAATATGATTCAAATAGTTCTGAAGAGGAAAGCATACATGTTTTCTATCGATTAAAGAAGTCCTTCTGTATCAATTCGAGCCGTCAGGACTGATGTGTAGCGTCCCAGAAAATGCACAAGATGGCGCTCAAGCTCCGTTGGAAATTGGCTGATTTGTCTGCTGAGAATTTGTAGTATCAAATAGTAGTCTTGGTGCAACACACAACGATTCACCATCGCGTTATTTATGTGTTTTCCTTCTCATTTCGCCATCAACACGAAGTTTTCAGACCAAAGTACCCAAAATGCATTGTGTGTCTAATGGGTTTATTTTGATCGTTCGTCCCTGGTTCATTGCTTCTACGGGCGTTGTTGGCAGAGGACGGTTAAATCATCAGGGAGCCAGGTGTAGAACAGAAAGTTGGTTTAATCTTGAAGAGAACGGAGACATCGCGGTGTCGGCTAAGGGGGAAGCATGGCGAGAGAGAGAGAGAGAGAGACAAACGGACTGCGGGAGTATTTATGCGGCGCACAGTATGTGACGCGATAGGATGTGACGTAATGTCCAAAATGTAAACAAAGATTAGGAAGCGATGTTTAGAGATGTTTGTATGTCAGGGGCATTCCCGACGTCACGTCACGTCAGGAATCGTCACCAACTCGAAAACAAGACTTTCTGAATATTCAGCGTGAGTCTTAAAACTTAAAATATAGCTATATGCTGTGGAATCTTTGTAAAATACGCTCAGTAGAAGTCACATTAAGTCATTTACAAATTATGGACACAACTTGTCTGGCGGCGTCGGTTGTCCTTTAATGCGAGTGCAGCCCAGTGAGATGAAGAGCCACACAAACAGGAAGTGCAAACGGCAAATGGGGTCAGAGAGGGAGTCGAAATCCAAGGTGAGAATCCAGCCTGAGCTTCCCGGTCTGTGTTCGTTACAATTTGTGTGGGTCAATGTGTGCGTTATGTGTGCGCACGCTCATCCTAAAGGGGATTAACTCAAGTTTGTTTTCTGCTCGTGGAGATTTAGTCTTCAGCAGTATGGCTCAATCATGGATCAGGAATCAGAAGAGCAAAAGGTCAATAGAATGCACAAACACGGGCTGAATGTCATCTGATTATTTATTTGGGATTTATTTTTATTATTAGAAAAAAATAGTACTTCCTGAGTTGAATGGTCCTGACTGAAATGGTCATTCACCCTCCACTCGAGAATTATTGAATGAGTGAGGCCAGTTCCTTTATTTTTGCCGCCTGAAAAGACAATTTGAGACACTCGTCTCATTCCGAGGTGGGTGCCTCCAATATCAACTTAGATGATAGCTAATAGCGTCTAGCTTAATCATAGGGGGAAAAATACCATAAATAAAATGATCAATGATCAACTTCCAGACTTCATTCATGTCCGCTGTCCTATCTTGTTTCTATTCCAGAGGAGAAGTGTCGTGGGTTCTACACGTTGACTCCAGGTTCTGAAAGAGGTGACTTGCATCCCTCCTTCTGGGCACATTTTAACTCATTCACTACCATACAATGTGCAAATATCTCTAATTGGAGGACCCACAGAATATTGACTTTTAGGACTACATAAACATTCAACGCACCTTAAGAAATTTTAGACTCTCTCCTTTCATCGGAAAACAGAGTTAATTCCTAAGTCATATGGAGTTATATGGGGTCTGGAGTTATATGAGGTGCTAATGGGGGCAGCTGTACAAAATACAATACACGCATATTGATTTTTACTGCATAATAAGAAGAAGAAGAATGATAATGATAATAATAATAATAATAATAATAATACATGTGATTTTTACGCGCCTTTCGAAACACTCAAGGTCACTTTATGTCACGGTTTGTAAGGTGGTGATGGCGGCTGCGGATCCCAAAAAGCAAGCAGGAGGGAGCAGGAGGTTGTGTTTGACAAATTGTATTAAAATAAAGTCAACAGGAAAAAAAATCAAAAATGTTAAAATCATCTGAACAAAAAATACAGAGTATCAAAAGAAAACCAAGAGTAAAAGGTGAAACAAACACATGCACGGCATATAATGCATGCAATTGCATACAAAGCATGCAACAATGACCCGACAGCGAAAGGTCGTGCCGGGAGTCCTTTTGAGTGTCACTGATTGGGAACGACCAGCACCTGCGAGTCAGCAGGCAGGGCTGACAGCACTACCCGTTGATCGCCAATCCGAACGTGGCAGTCCGCCACTGATCGGGACGACCAGCACCTGTGCAGGTGCAGGCGGGGACAACAGCGCCACCCGTTGGTCGGCAACCAGATCATGACACTTTACAGTCACAGGATAAGTTTTTGTGTGCGTGAGCGGCGGCAGCCACATGCGCCAGCATTCACTCAATCCGGAAGTAACTCAAACAGATAGAAAGTTAGCAAGCTAGCAAATTGATAGCTAATAGCTAGCTAGGTAGATAGCCGTCCAGGGAGCTAGATAGCAAATAGATAGCAAGCTAGATAGCTGGATTGTCAGAGGTCTGACCGGCGCTTCATCAGTACCTCCCGCAAGAAAAAGTAAAACCCGAACAAGTTTTGGGAATGGCGGTCCCCGTCATCCTTTTCAATTCGCAAAGAAATTCCGGAATGGCAGTTGAATGAGTTATGTTGCTTATCCAGTCTTCCTTCAGTCATTCTCTTTTCTCTCAGCCATGATGTGGCTGTCGCTGTCCTTGGAGCTCCTGTACGTGGGTCTGCTGCTCATCAGCTGCATCCTGCTGTCGGTGCAGTTGTGCATCAGGGCTTGGTTCCCGTCCACGCAGCGCTGGGGCCAGCTACTCAATGCCTTTGCTGCTGTTTTCACAGTTTTGGCAGGTAGAATTGCATGTCACCGATGCCTGTGCTGTTCTGGAGTATATCTTATTTATTCATTTATTATTTGCCTCATCGTGGACCCTCCCCAGGTCTGCTTGGAATGGTGGGTCACATGATGTTCATGCAAGTTTTTCAGACTACGGTGTCCACGGGCCCGGAAGACTTCAAGCCTCATAGTTACGGCTACTCTTGGGCATTTTAGTGAGTACCTTGATCGTACGACTTGCGCATCGCAACAAATTCTTCATTAACTCATTCACTGCCAGACCATGTGCAAAAAATGTGTCCACTCCAGTGCCAGGGTTTTTGTAATTGTCACTTGAATTCCAGGACCCACACAATATGGAGTTTTAGGACTATATAAACATTCAATGCAGCCTAAGAAATCCGAGACTCTCTTCTTTCATCAAAAAAAAAACTTCATTTCAAAATATTAAGGCTTCGGAGTTGTATGAGCTTGAAATGAGGGTGGCTGCCCCAAATACAATGCAATACATGCATATTGGTTTATATGATGATATGATTATAAAATGGAAAGAGGGGAAACTCTGCCCCTTTATGGAAGAGAAAACATATTGCCAAAGGCCATGGCCAGCGCTTTATCTGCCCCCAAGCATGACAAAAACAAATTAGGTAATGGCGTTCGACGTCCCATTTTCAATTCCAGAAGAAATTCATAAATTGCAGTGAATGAGTTAAGTAAGGCGCTTGAACTCAAATGAAAAGAGCGGCATATTTTCAGTCATGATGAACACATTCCCCGTTATGCGTCTCCTTCAGCGTGGCCTGGTTTGCCTTCACGGTCTGCATGTCGGCTGGCATCTCCACTCTGAACGACTACACAAAGAAGGTCCTCATGGTGGGAGCTCGGCTTAACTCCAGCCTCAACCCGTTCAACTTTGTGGGGCTTCTTCCGCCGGCACCTTATTTTTCTGGAGCGAACTCCAGCATGGCCCGCGCTTTTCATCAATCCCATGCGCCAATCTCTCATTTGTCACCTTACTACGAGCAGCCTCCATCGAAGTCGTCACCACCTGATAAGCCTTCCTCCACCATTTCTCTTCCTTACTGTACGGCCTTCCCTCCTCCGTCTTCCCACCTCGCATTTGCATCCCCTTTGCACCGCTTGTCCCTCCCGTCTCCATCTCAGTCGCCCCGCTCGCCTGTTCTTGCCCATGGACCCCTGAAAGGTCGCCAGGAGAACATAGTCCACCTTTACACGCCACAGGATCACTGCAGTCCTCTTTGAACTCTTAGAGTGCAGTTAATTCGCTCAGGTGCTAACACAGTTATCAAATTTGTGTGCTGATCAAATCGGTTACGCTTCCAAACAAACCTTGGTGCAATTTGTCATGAGATCACTAGTTTTTTTTTTTTTTTTTTTTTTTGCCAGTTTACTGTAGCTCGTTAGACTATCCATCTATTTATTTTTTTATGTTTTTTTTCATACCATTTACCCTGCTGAGTTTCGCAGTGAGATTGATTCTATCCAAACTTACTTTGCTGTCCTGTCGCAGAAATTAAATATCCAATTATTATTCCTTCAGAAGAATGTATCTTTGTCCTCACCCGCTGTCCGTCAACACAATAGCCTGCAATATTCCATTTCACCACAGGGGGAGACAGACCTCACTTAATAATAATAATACATTTTATTTCAAGCGCCTGTCAAAGTCAGCTTTATTGTCAAATATGCTAATATGCATGACATACAGCACGGATGAAATAACTGTCCTCTCGGACCCAGCATGCAAGGCACTTATAATGACTTTAACAAACATAATAAACATGAAAATGTCATTTTGCCGGGAGATGGGAGCCGCTGCGCGTTCACGCGCCGCCATCTTGGGAAAAACAAAAATAAATAATATGACAACACAAAGACACAGAGAGTCATTCATTCTTCAGGACTTGCTGCACCCTCTTTGTGATGACATGAAGAGGATCATAGCATCCATTTCAGCAGTGGATCAGGTACGTCATGATGGAATTTGCACATCTACTACAAGCTAAATGTTGAAAGCAAACACTAAGCTGTAGCATTCATTGACGAAAAGACATTGTCTCACATCTCCTGTCCCACATAAATCCGCTTCAATTCCAAGCCGCGACACTTCCACATATGCATCGGCGCTCTGCGCCCTTTCTTCTTATCGCGGGCTCCTCAAGCCATGCATCCATCCAACCGCAGACTGTCCAACAGCACCGACCTTTCCGCTGAACAAAGCGGGGCTGTGAAGATGCTACCCATTACAGGCGCAAAAAAGCACAATGGCCCCTGTGGTGTCCAGCGATGACAGTCAAATGGCACCGACATTCCTCCCATTCAAAAAGAGTACTGGCATATTCATGCTGCCGAAAGGCGCAACCGCTCAGCACAGTCTCCTCATTGATGATTGTCGTGGCCAAAAATGCTGAAAAACAATCCGTATCCGTTCCACACGACGCACAACTACACAAAGTGACAAAAGAAAACACAATAATAAAAGTGTGAAGTTCTGCATTGGTGATGACTCAATACCAACGGTGTCTGAGGAACCGGTCAAAAGCCTGGGCAGGTGGTACAATGCAAGCCTAAGAGACAAAGATCAAGTGCAGCAACTAATGCAGGACATCAGCAAAAGTCTAGAAAACATCAACACGACTCCACTGCCAGGGAAGCTCAAGCTCTGGTGTCTGCAGTTTGGACTTCTCCCTCGGGTAATGTGGCCACTCACAGGCTATGAGGTCCCAGTCTCAACGGCGGAGAAGATGGAGCGAGCCATCACTAGATAGTTGAAAAGATGGCTCGGTGTTCCACGCTGTCTGTCAAACATCAGCCTCTATGGCGAAGGGGTTCTCGAGCTTCCAATCACAAGCCTCACCGAAGAGCACAAGTGCTCTAAAGTGAGACTTCAGATGACCCTTACAGACTCCAGGGACCGGAAGATCAGTCAAGCTGCCCCCCCCGCCCCAATCAACTGGACGGAAATGGACGCCGTCCATCGCGGTGCAGCAGGCTACAGCAGCCCTAAGGCACACCGACATCGTGGGACACGTCCAGCTAGGAAGAGGGGGCTTTGGCCTTACAAACAAACCATCTTGGCGTAAGGCCTCAACATCGGAAAGAAGGAAAATGGTGATGGAAGAGCTGCGCCGCCAAGAGGAAGCTGAAAGAACTGCGAAGGCTGTATCTCTTGCCAAGCAGGGACAATGCATGAGGTGGGAAGGCCTGGAGAAGCGAAAGCTCAGCTGGAGGGATCTCTGGGAAATGGAGGCAAGCAAAATCAGCTTCATCATCAGAGCTATCAATGATGTGCTCCCATCTCCAAAAAACCTCCACCAATGGTATGGCGAAGATCCAACCTGTGACCTCTGTCCAACTCCAGGAACTCTCAAACACATCCTGACCGGTTGTCAGACCAGCCTCAAGGCCGCTACACCTGGAGGCACAACCAGGTCCTGAAGAGTTTGGCAGTTGTCCTTGAGAGCAAGAGGAATACCATCAACTCCTTGCCCATGAGAGCCACCACTTCCAGCACAGCACCATTGACTTTTATCCGAGAGGGAGAGAACAAGCCCAACCATCCTCCTGCAAAACTAGAGGTTGGACAGCTGTCCAGGGCCCGGCCGGGATTGGAAGATGCGGGTTGACATTGGCCAGCAATTGGTTTTCCCAGCGGAGATTGCAGCCACCACCCTCAGACCAGACTTGGTGCTCTGGTCCCCTTCACTCAAGGCTGTCTACATCACAGAACTCACAGTCCCGTGGAAAAACTCAGTTGAAGCGGCCTATGAGCGCAAGAAGCTGCGCTATGCAGAACTCGCAGTGGATGCGCAACAGCGAGTATGGAAAGCCAAGGTCTATCTATCCCATTGAAGTTGGATGCAGAGGGTTTGTGGCCTCCTCCACCATCAAAATGCTAACAGACCTGGCCATCCATGGACAGGCTCTGCGGCACAATTAGATCACTCTCCGAAGCGGCAGAAAGAAGCAGCCACTGGATCTGGATGAAGAGGAAGGACCCTTGTTGGGCTCATAGGTCAGCAACCTAAGACCCTCCCCCCCCACCAGCTTCTCAACTTCTGATTGGGCATGGGACACAAGCGCGGGCGTGATCAACCTGTCGCTGGCCACCATCGATGAGGGTGTCTAGTGACGAAAGGCCGAAACACCCAATGATTCTTTGGAGCACTACTGATGATGTGTCCCAAATTCACATCCCTTCCCATTCGTGGGGCACAGCTCCCACACCACTCTCAACATCAAGGCTCAATCTCATGTGAGGACCATCCATTGGCACAAATGCACAGAGTAACATCATTTCCAGTGGTTCATGATTCTGATTCTAACAAGACAAAAACAACAAAAAAAGCAAGGCTCATGAGAGCACTTGCTGACAGCTGCCTACTCAGGCGCCATCTCAGCTCTCAATGATACTTCACAGTAACAGACAAGCATAGATACAATAAAAAAATAATAATACAATTATAAGTAGAATACGATACTTCATCTTTCACAAAATAGTTAAAAAACGAGATTGCTTAATAAAATTACAAGAATCTAATAAACCAGCGTTCACTCAACTCAACCCCTATTGAAGTAACTTCAATAGATAGCAAGCTAGCTAGCTAGTGAATATATAGCTAATAGCCAGCGAATAGATAGATTGTTGTTAATACTTGTTGAGTAAACTATGAAAATAACTAGATTCAAATTAGAAATACCCCCCCTAAAAATAAAACTAACAAAAGTAACAAGACGAAAACTCCCAAACTACAATGTCATCCATGGTCGGCAGTCAATCACGAGGCGTGGGGACAGACACGCATTTCGTATCCACTTGGGCGTAGCGATGAATTGGCGGCAGTGATGATGACAGGATGCGGTTACCCAAAGGATGACTCAAGAAAAGTCACTTTCCAAAAATGACATGGAAACGCTGCGCCCAATAAGTGCCTGTGAGAACAAAACTCTCAAATGACCGGTTGGAAATCTTTTTTATTATCGTAAAAATAATGGTCATTGTCATCCATGGTGAGAAACAACAAAACAGAACAAAACAGCATTACATATACAAAGCAGAACAGGAAACGTATGTACATTGACGATGTGATGTCAGTTTGTTTTTCTTTCTTTTTTATATCTGTCAATTCCATGGTCAGCAATGACATTTGGAAAGCAGCGAAGGTGTACATATGAATTTGAACTTTACCCCAAATGAAAATATTAACATATATTTACTTTCTTGATGATAATTATACATTTCATTTATAAGCGCCTCGAAAGCACGAAAACAAACACATCATTTCAAAGTGTCTTACATGATTTAAAAGTTGCCCTCTTAAAAAAAGATGACTGCAACATGACTTCTAATATGAAATAATTCCTAAACGAGCACAACCTTCAGACATTATTTTTTCAAAATCTATTGGCATTGCATCGTCCTGTCTTGAGTCATCCTTAAAATCTACAACGTGGACTGATGGTGTCATGCTGGGGTAGCACCGGAATTATATCTAGCAACACTTAACATAAAGCAGGACCATTGAAAATACACACATTGAGGTTGATAAACTTACAATAAAACAATAGGGGGGGGGGGGGGGAACCTTGAAAAATAATAGACTCACCCTTTTTGTAATCCATTTACAGTAAAGTCTCGTTATATCGATATTCTCGGGAGTCAGAAAAAATACAGATATAACCGGACTATCGATATATCCGACCCTGCGCGCATGTAATTTTCTCCTTGCGTTCATAGAAATAGTATCGTAATAAGCGGTACTATCGATATAACCGATATCGATAGAACGAGAATTTACTGTATATCTATCATTAAAAATACATACAAAGAAGATCATAGATGTAACTTTTTTAATGTTTATTTCTTTTTTTGCTTGCTGAAAATCAGGATGCATCTCACTCTCTCTTTTAGCAACCTAATGCATATTTAGGCCGAACTCTGAGTGGAAAGAATAGATTCCACTCCGTTATAACTTAAGTTGGTTGCGCCTCTATTTTACTGCCATTGTGGAATGTTGCAATCTGCTATTTCTCAGGAACTAAAGATCAGCTTTTTGCCAAACAGAATAGATCCAGTCAAACATTTTGGCTTGGGTGGCGTTATGTCTCGCATCCCTCTCATGCCGTCTTCTTACGTAGCACAAAGTAAGTGATGGCGGAGATAAATGTGAGCGCAAAGGAGATCCATGCGAGGATGAAGCAATGGCCGTAAGAGCCAAAGCTCTCGTCGAGATGGAATCGGTCCGTGTAGATGGAGGCTGCGATCATGATGCAGAGACCTGAAAAGCGAGCACAGGCGGAAAAATGATTTGTTTGGTTCTCCAGAGAACGCAAAAAATCAGAGAACCGACTCAAAACTCACAGGCGAGTGCTTGGAAAACCCCTGAGATGGTGAATCGCTGTCCTTTGTTCAAAGTGAAGAGCTGAGTGACAAACACAAAGATTCCCAGGATGGAGAATATACAGGCAAGCACTGAGCTGGCTTGTACTGCCTGGAGGTAGTCTGCAGGGGGAGTCAGAACGAGACAAAGATCACCCTGCTGCGGGCAAGCCGCAGACTACTTGAAGTACGTGACGCTGCGGGTTGAGGGGTGGCTCTCAACCGGTTCATTTGAACACGTGGGCTTCGCCAGGATTCGCTTCGTCCTGCGGGTGTATGAATTGGGAAGTACCGCGCGGGGCGTACGGGCGTCTTAGGCCCTCTGACTGACAGCGACACGGGTGCTTCTTACCCTGTGGGTAATGGGAGCCTGTTGGAAGATCGGTGTAGTTCCACTGTCCGTTCATATATATCCACCGGGCCCAAACGTCAGTGGATATGGTGTCCGTCACCCACCAAGCCTGAGGGTCATTGTAGAGACAATTGAATTGTTCGTCTTGTACAAAAATTGCACTTACTTGATCCTCATTTTGATTTGCTATGTTAGCAAATCAAAATTCCCCATGGAAATGAATTGAAATGGTGTTCATTCGTTCTGGCCTCGACAAAGCAAAAATGATGTGGGTGTGTTGGTGATTCAAAAAGAAAGAAAAGAAAAGAAAAGAAACAGTCACGAAATGGGATCACAACATTAACCACGGTGAGACATGCATCTTGGGAGGAACCGGGCCAGTCTGTCTTCACGAGCTTTGTGGGAAAGTCTTTGACTTTTTGTCCATATCTGCCGCTCCAATTGTTGCTGTCCTACTCGCGTGGCTCAATCTCGTGCAGACAACTTTGTGTTTTTATGGACTTAGCCAATAAAGATGATGTTGAATCCGATTCGGAAAGTGAATCGGCGCCTGTGGCTCCACATCTTTTCACTTGAGCGGAAGTCAATCTGAGGCTCATTTTTGGCAAATTGGTTATTCTTAATTCTACACACAAAAAAGTCAAGCAAACGATGTTTCCTAATGTGAATAAGTTGACGGCTGGGCCGACGAGCCGGTGAGTTGCGGTGCCACTTTGAGACTAATGAACAAATTCATGGGCGCGGCGTGAAATGTGTTGAATTTCATTGTTCGTCGGGTGAGGAAATGTTCACCCCTCGTGTTCAGACATGTCGGCGATCCAAAATTACGGCGCGGAATGCGCCGGCCGCAGTGACGTGACGCCAGTGCCGACGCGGTACGCAGCGCGGGCGACAACGCGGGCAACAATGTCACAAATTTGTACAGGAATGACGAGTATGTGCAGGCACGCCGTCCGCCTCCCTCAAGCGGCACCTGCCACCGCGCTTCGTCCGTCTTTCGGCGTATGTCAACTATAGCCACGCCCAGCTCATGGTGATACGTCAACTATACCGCCCCTCTCCCTGAACTGACAAAAACAACAGCCCGCGTTGAAAATGTAGACTTTGACTCATCAACTTGCCAATCAATCACTTGTCAGGATGTCCTTTTGCCGCCACCAAAACATACCACGGCAATTGCGTCCCCCTGAAAGCCTCACAGCTATGAGGAAGCCGTTACCGCGCGCACGGACGGGCGCAACGAGGTGCGTTATAGGAGCTCACAAACATACATTGTCGATGGTCGCCACCAGGAGTAGGATAATGCAGATGATGTGCAGGGCAAAGATGCCGGCGAGGAGGATCAGCATGATGGCGGCGGCGACGCTGTATGAGACAAAGGCAGAGAAGCTCGTGAAAAGCTGCCAGCTTGCTTTTTGTTTTTGCTCCTCCTCATGTGACAAAACATTTTTCTTTCCCTGAATTTCAATGAATAGTCAAATATGGCCGCTAGTTTACTGTAGTTGAGCCGGCGGTCATGTCAGCTTCAAGACGCACACACACACACGCACACGCCCATATTGCTAAATACGCAGCAAGGCCAAGTCTCGCTTGGCTAGACACTCCTCTTTGCTTTTTCTAACTTCTCATGACTTTGAGTTCTCTCCAACGGCGCCAGGGTTGGCCTTTGTTGGTTGGGAGTCAAGGAGCGAAGCGTGTGAAGGAGGGAAGGAAGCTCATGGCGGCAAGATGAGTTTGGACTTGCCCGCTGACGCCCGGCAGGAAACCTGCCACTCCTTAAAATAACCGTAAGGAATAGTCCTCCTCCACCCGCTAAATGTATCCCTCCCGCTCTTTGAATTTCTGCACGGAAATCAGCACTTGCCAAAGTGGAAATAAAACATACCGGAACACTTCAAATCAATTCAAGGTGCATTGCCAAACTGAATAGGTGACCACTCACAAAGCGACTACTTTAATAAGACTACACGTTTTTTTTTTTTGTCGTTTTTCTTCGGGGGTGTACACCAATTCAGATGACGAATTCGTAATTTTTTTTTTTTTTTACAGTGGCCAGACTGGGTGTGAAGTCACATCTGGAATGTGCCGCTTCTCCCCACAGTAAAAAAAAGGAGTGGTCAAGGGTTGGGCCAAGTACCTCTTCCTCACGCACGCACGCACGCACGCGCACACAAACAAACGGCCAAGAGTATTAATGTAGACGCCAAAAACACGTGTTAACGCCCGACATATTTACATAAATGTTTTTTTTTATTTGTCTTGCACTGCTACGGTACAGAGAAGTGAAAGATTGAGTTTCAAATATTTGCGTTGTATAATCTATGCCGGAGGCGATGGCGCATAAAAATGCAGGCGTGCTCGGCAGCTTTTTTTTTTTTATCAGAGGGAGTAAAAGGCATAGAAAATACGCAAGAAGTTGGAAAGTTGACATGGAAAAACACACACGCACGCACACGCACACACATTCAACCCATGCACGATTACTCCGCATAAAACCAAATATTTCCCAAACCCAAAACAGCTTCTCCAACTTGTACAGCAGGATAACTGTAAGACCTCCTAAATGTTATTCCGAACGGAGAAAGAACTCTCAACTACTCATGAAATCAGCAGAAGAATTTGTCAAAAGTTGAAAGTCAATAGGAATGTTCCCCACTTACTGTTTGACGGCTGTCTGTCTGTCTCGAACACTAATTTCGGACTCGGGCTGGCAAAGTAGAAAGACGAGAGACGAGCAGTACGCCTACGTTTGCCCCACCTTCTTTTTAAAGGCCACACCCCCCTTGACATTGCCGACTCCCCCCCTCCTCCACAACAAAAAAAAGGAAAAGGAAAAACACACACTGTTTTTCGATGTGTCCAACCAACCCACCCTATTTTGAAGTGGTCCAGTACGCACCCCACAACTCACCAGCCCAGCCCAGCCCCCGCCCCCCATTTCTGTCCGCACGGGGGGCGTGTGTGGACTCTTATACAACACCCTTTTCTTCTTCTTTGGTGTCTCCTGACTTTGTCACTCAGCTGATGGGGAATTTGTTCTGGGAGGGCAGCAGATGACTCACTGAGGTTTTGGTTCGGGGAAACTCCCAAACGATGGACATTGATGAATGTGTAAGGGTTACCATGGCGACAGACTGGCTAAATCTCTCGAGCGCGTTCAAAACACAACGCGTACAAACGATCGGGGCAAAAAAACATCGGCCGTATTAAACAGCTTCCCCACCAGATGATTCACAAAATGGTGGGGCGGGTCTCTGCTATGTTATTTTTATTTATTTACCATCAATCATTTCTCCACTGCGAGACTAATAAAGGCAAATCCAATCCAATCCAATACAGAAAGTCTGAGGCCACGAAAACTATTATTGCTATTATTGTGTGCGTGTGTGCGTATGTATGTGCGTGAGAGAGAGTCCATGTCTATGTGTCTGTGCGTGTATGTGTGTGTGTGGGTGTGTGTGACATGAACATGAACATGAACACAAGTGCAAAAGATACGTAGGTTTAGTAGTATTTCTTCCCGATCAACAACCTTCTTTTCCTGCTTTTGTTTCAGAGGAAGACATTTCAGGAAGAAAGAATGTTGCCGGTTGCAATCGAGAACGAAGTGGGGGCAACTGAGTGCATGTCAGGGCTTGAGAGAGAGAGAGAGAGAGAGAGAGAGAGAGAGAGAGAGAGAGAGAGAGAGAGAGAGAGGAGGGAGGAGAGAGAGGGGGGGGGGGGAGAGTAAGAAAGAGAGAGAGAGGGGGAGAGACGAGTGGAGCTAAGACAAACCCAAAGGTAATGTGAAATGTAGGAGGCCGCTTCACACTCGGAATGAATTATGATTCCACATTGGTCGTTTATAGCTTGCGGTATATGCATGGCTTTGCTCTTTCCAGTGAGTCAAAGTCACGTGGCGTTCCCTTCCACCACGTGCGGCCGCTCCACATTCTTTTTGGAAAAGGGAACATTTAACGGCCACGGTCCCCTGAAATGAGCTCACGTTGCCCAATGCGCGGCGAGCACTTCCGTACGGGTTATTTGGTCTTTGCTTTCCGACTGTCGTGAATTTCAAGAGTTACTGTACATCAAAAGTGTTCCGTGTACTCATTTTTGCAGTATTCATAAAATAGGCGTCAAGCAGGAACGCACGACATCGGAAAGATTTTGAACAAAACAACCCAGAGAAACAAATTTGGTGATCGGTATGTTGGGGGGGGGGGGTGGGGGGTGAAAAAAATATTCCAGATACATCTTTTTTAAGCTAAGTACCATATTTTCCGGAGTATAAGGCGCAAGGAATGGTGTCTTTTCTAACTTTTTCCATATAGTGTAAGACGATTAAAAAGAAATGGAAAAACGTTGAGGGTGTAGCAAGTGGTTACACAGTTCAATAATGTGATCACGTTTTATCGTTGTGATATTGTAAATTCACATAAGTTAAGCGCTTATGAGGCTTGCCGACGACATTATCCGCAAGGGGCGATCTTGCACTTTACAGTTTCCGCAAAAATGGCGTACTCGGGTATATCATGCCCGGACACTCCTGATTTTTATGCAAATCAAGTCTATTTGGCCGGGAAAAGACAACCATATTTTGAGGTGTATAAGGCACACCTTCAATGAATGAACAAAGTTTTCCAAATATCATATCTACATCGATGAAAGTTTCCAAATATAAGGTGTGCTTTCCATTTGGAGACTTTTTACGCCGAAACATTATAAGGCGCTACAGTCGAGGCTGTGGTTACGCACTACGTACTTCTACGGTGGGGAGAAATGGAGTCAGTTGCAGCTGACAGTCCTGCTGTGGCCCGTCTCAGCACGATGGGTGACAGAGCCTTCAGCTGCTCTGCCCACAAACTTTGGAACTCACTTCCTCCCAACATTCTCCTCCCACCTTCAAGTCCCATCTCAAAACCCACCCATGTATTTAAAATTGCTTTTTCTGTGGAGCTCTTGTTTCTTTTTAGAATTGCGTTGTATTTGTGATTGTATTTGATTTATGATATGCTTGTCTGTGACTGGAAAGTGTCCTTGAGAGCTTTGAAAGGAACTTAAAATGTCATGTATTATTATTATTATTATCAATATTACTTCACATACAAGACGCACCTGCATATTTGGAAGGAAATGAAGGCTTTTGGATGCGCCTGTGCTATCTATTTCTCCATGAAAAAAATAGCTAAATCCAAATCAACAACATGAAATGGAGTACTTTCCGCACTTCTCCAGTGCGGACAAGCCCCAAACACGTCAATGTAATCAGGTTTACTTATTTCAATAAAACACCAGTTGGACCTGCCCGTGCACTTTTTAATCCATTAAAACTACTTTGAATAACTGCCGATCCCGAAATGTTGCAGTTCACAATTTGCAGAGGGTTACAGTCCCGTGCGTATGCTAGCAGGGTGCTCATTGTAAGTGACGTACTTCCCACCCAGGAAAGTGACCTTCGGAGCGACGTGACGAATAACCTGAAGTCGGCTCAGATGAGCGCATTCTTTTCGGTGGACGAGAAAGGATCCGCCTCGTCAAAGAGTGTAAAAAGGGTGGGTGGGGGGGGGGAGTTGCGGGCGAAGGCCAGAGAATGAGTCAGTCATTTTGGAAAGGCAAATCGGCATCAGAAGATTCAGCGGAACATCACGTGAGGAAGGAATGTGAGGACCACTGGCCTATGAGCGCATGGCTCTGCTAACATTTGTCCCAGTTTGAGGTCAACTGGGGAATGGGCGGATGAACTGTTGGAAAAATGGCATTAGTGGAATGTCAAAAAAAATGTGTCGGGAGTTCAAGGCTAGAGGAGAAAATCACATCGAGAAATTAAAATGATAACATAAGGTCTTCAAAAAATTACCCTGTGCCTTATAATAATAATAATACATTTTATATATACGCAGGTGCGCCTTATGTGAAGCCACACCAGGTCTCGCAACTACTGTCAGCAGCCAACGACTCCATTTCCTCCTTTAGAAGAAGTCGTGCGTAACCCCAGCCTTTACTGCAGTACCTTATCATGTGACGTGCCTTATATTTGGAAAACTTTTAGCTATTTATAGATTCTATTCAAAAAGTTTGAAAATACGCCATTCATTAGGGGTGCGCCTTATACTCCGCTGAACTGGAAAATAGGCTATACAGCATCACTGAAATACGTGGGTGTTGAAGCCTCCAGATATAGGGAGATTTTTACTTTTTATCTGTTACATTTTCTTGTACGTCCATATTAGAACCCCCTCTAAGGGGACAAGTCAACTTGTGCTGTGCCGTGTATTTGCATTCCATACCGCGCACAGAACCAGATCGCACGCATCTACGCATGAAGAGATGTGCGAAAAGTGCCGCGCCTCAGTGCCGGAAGGAGGGGCGTGGGACATTGTGCCTTGCTCAAGGGGCAATTTGACGGCTCTACAACATTTTGGCCCCGAGTGGGACTTGAGCCAGAAGAGCTCTTGTTCTCTGCAAGTTCTGCTCGGACCCCTCAGAAGTTAGCAAAATTGCGGCTCGCTGGCTGTGAGCTTGAATCCCAAATCTGATTTGTTAAATGCTCACGTCGTCTTAGCAAACAGCGCTTGCGATTGTGATGGCCCTGATCACGTTAGCTTGACATGGCAGCACTTGGCGGCGAACATCAAATTGGAACCAAAAAAAAAACATAACCAACTGGAAGCGCTGACAGAGAACAGAAATGAAAAGAATTACACGAAACAAATATTCTGAGATTGTTCAAGCTAACAGGAACGAACGGCGTGGCTAGCGTAGCCGCCATTGCTGGCTTTGCTAGCGTTGCTGCAGTTGTTTGTACAAATCAAGCTACAGTCTTCTTTTCCTTTGGGCTTTCCCTTCAAGCGAATTCCCACAGCGAATCAGTGTCCTCCATCTTTAGAGGTTTGATCCGCATGTTTGTTTTGGCCAAGCTTTACGTCGGATGCTCTTCCTGACACAAACCTCTGTATTTATCCGGGCTTGGGACCGGCACAATAAGACATATGTCTCTTTGTGGCTACAGAACAAGCAACTCGCTCAGTAAAAGGCTCCCAAACACAAAATGGTCATCGGCACGGCAACATTCAAAAAAGCAAAAACACACCACTAATTTAAGCTAAAGATAAAGGATTATATGCCATTATATTTCGTCGGCAATGATATAGTCTTGAGGTTTCTTCAGCCGTCATCTGTACAAATTTGAAGGTTTCGGACGTTTCGCCTCCTATCCAAGAGGTTTCGTCAGCGAACTAAAGTCTGACTGGTCGTATTGGCCCTATTTATATATCCCTAATGTCCAGACATATGATAGGTGCCTACCCTCAGGTTGGGGGGAGTAGAGGACCACTCCCTGTGGCCCCACTGATTGTTCCTACATTCCTGCCTAACGACTGGCCTGTTTGCCCCACTCCCACCGGTATCACCTCATCAGCATTACGAATGTTGCCTAACCTGTTTTGCCTAAGCAGGCTATTGTATGAACGATCCAAATTGAACCTCACCCCACCACACCGGTTTAATGAAGGATTTTGTTGTTTTATAAGAATCACTTCTTTTCCTCCCCTTTCAAACCATCTATGTTCTTTCGCTAAGATTTTAACCTCATTGTCGTCAAATGAGTGGTTGCTAGCTTTTAGGTGCAAATGTACTGCCGATTGATGATTGATTGAAATGGGCCAGTCGTTAGTCAGGAATGTAGGAACAATCAGTGGGGCCACAGGGAGTGGTCCTCTGCTCCCCCCAACCTGAGAGTAGGGACCTATCATAGCTGTGCCCGGCGCCACCATGTCTGGACATGAGGGATATATAAATAGGGCCGATGCGACCATTCAGACTTTAGTTGGCTGACGAAGCCTCTTGGATAGGAGGCGAAACGTCCGAAACCTTAACATTTGTACAGATGACGGCTGAAGAAACCTTCTCATCGATGGACCACTCCTGTACGACTGAGAGCTTACACAGACATATAGTCTTGAAATATTTTTAAATGTATGTTTACTTTCGAGAGCGGAGGCATTGCTAATTTAAAGTGTTCCCAAAGACAGTCCTGGGCCTGATGAAAGGCTCCGGACACGCCCAAGGTCTGAAGGTGCTGTTATCAGTCATTTCCTTCACGAGTAGCTGCGCTCGTGTAAACAAAAGGCTGATATCGTTCATTTGTCGGACTTCTCAAGCGACAACGGAGATTCTCTCTCCGTAACTACGGCGTAGATACGCATCCACAACAAGTGCTCCGCCCCCGGGGGCCATGCTGGCATCGCAACCTCGCCATTAAATACGCGACGTGGCGATAAATCCGTCTTCGCCCCAGAATGTCAAGTAGGACAAGAAAGAGGCAGGATACAGAAGAGAGAATGCGGAGGAACCCGATTATCTTCTGGGCGTGTCCAACCCCACCTTTAGGTGAGGTCAACTCAAATTTGCTGTGTGCCGTATGTACGCGCAGCGCGATAGCACAAGCCCGGAGGTCATTTTACGGAATAAAAGCAGTGGACATGCAAATTTTAGGGGAGGGGGAGGTTGAATGATGCAAGAAAGGGTCTGTGACCAATGCAGACTTGTCTCAGGGCCGAGGACGAGAACAGAGTTTGAGACTTGGCCAAAAAGCCGCGGTTTTGAAGCAGGCGCAAGTCAACTCGTCACATGATGTGTCACGAACAAGTCGACCAATTGGGCGGCTTGCTCAACAAACAGCTCTTTGTCATAAGTGCGTTGGCAAGCGAGTACCGGAAAAACCAGAATCGCCAAGCATAGTTTGAACGGTGTGATATTGCGTGCTCGTGTGTATGTCGCACAAAAACAAATGAATCCATGAAACAAAAGACGTCCTCCCAAGCATTCCTGAATAAGGGTGGTGCTCCTATGAAGTTCCTGTTTGGAATTCACTGTGGGATTTTTATGAGATCTTAATGCAGAGGCACAAAATACCATTCAACGCGTACAACTAAGCTATGCAACTTCCCAAGAATGAGTTACATGCCCCGTCACGATAAGAATTCCAGTCAGTCGCTTTGAACAATGACAAGCGGCCTTTTTAACGCCAGAACGCCGCTATTTTCAAACTGCGGCGTTTTTTTTTAATCGGGAATGCGTGTACGATTTAGCGCTTTTTCGCCCGAGCGCGTCTCGGGTAAGACGCAAAATCTTGTCGCACGACATGTGACTCGTGTTTGTCGGATGATAATGCTTTGATGAAGGTGTTTGCGAAAGGAGGGGAGCCCTTTTCAACGTGTCCGTGGGAAGTCAAACGGCTTTGCGCGTGCCGGATGAGCTCGCCCGACCACAGCCAATGAGAGCCTTACACAATTGTAAAACTCCTGGTCTGCGGTTCGTTGTCACGCCCTGCCAAAAGAAACACGAATGCTCGGTTTTAACACACACAAAAAGGCAAAAGCAGCAAATTGTCCATTAAAAGTGGCGGTGGTTGGAAATATTTTCCACTTGGAGCTTTTATGAATTGGAAGGGCGAGCTCAGGTTTACCTCCAAAGATTGACTGAGGTCTGCCCGACTTTGCTTTCGGTGTGGGCGAGCTTGCTTTGGATGATGATTCGGAGGCGCGCGGGCATATGTTCCCCGAGTTACACATATGCGCCTTCACATGCGGAATATGCATCTGGCCGGTGACACGTCGGCTCCCGAGACAAACAAAGACCAACGCTTACTCACTCACCAAGGGAGTGACGCAGAAATCTTTTTTCCCCTTTACTACACTATGTTTCACAGGGTTGGTCATCGGTCTTTATTTCCTTGTCCCTACACCTTGTTTAAGTTGTTGCTTCATAAGAATTTACTCTTGTTGCAAAAGTTGAAGTCACGCTTGTCAAATGTACTCGCCGCCACACGTGGCGAGCGTGTGCACCGCACAGTCAAAGGTCACGGGTTCAAACTCATATACAGTACGTGCCACCCCAGGCTTCAAGTACAGGGTGTCATGATCTGGTTGGCGACCAACGGGGGGCGCTGTCGGCCCCGCCTACACCTGCACAGGTGCTGGTCGTCCCGATCAGATTGGCGACCAGCGGGTAGCGACGTCAGCCCTGCCTGCAGCCTCGCAGGTGTTGGTCGTTTAATCATTGACACTTAAAAGGACACCCGGCGCGACCATCCGGTGCCGGTTCATTGTTTGTTTGCTGCTTGGTTGCTGCATGCTTTGTGTACGTGTTTGTTTAACCTTGGCGGACTTTTACTTTTGGTCTTCTTTTGATACTTTGTATTTTTTTCCGTTCAGATGATTTTGATGTTTTACATTTTGTTCCAGCTCACCTTTATTTTAATACAATTTGTCAAACAACCTCCTGCTCCCTCCTGCCTGCTTTTTGGGATCCGCACCCGCCATCAGCACCTCGCAAACCGTGACACAGGGTGAGCCAAAAAGATGCATACCCGCCCATGAAAATTTCAATTGTGGCTTCGATTTATTTCAAATGACAACCACAAATTATTCAGTTGGTGGAAAACCCTTCACCAGACTTTCAGCCAATTTTGAGTTAATGTATTTCTTTCCCGAGATGTGTTCCAAATGTCCACCATTTCCTTGAGAGCAAACCTGTCCAGTACTTGTATGACAAAGTTGTCACTCACTTTTACACACTCCTCTTTCGGGAGGTCGACACAAAAAGATGCGTCCTACCGAGTCCCTCGCTGCAGCAATGGTTTCTCCCGAAAGAGGAGTGTTTGACAACTTTGTCGCACGAGTACAGGTATGCTTGCAACAAAATGGTGGACATTTGGAACACACCTTGGGAAAGCCATAAATGGACTAAAAATTGACAGAAAGAGCTGAAACTCTGGTGAACGCTCTTCCATAAACTGAATAACATGTGGTTGGAATTTGAAATAAATACAGTAAAGTCTCGTTATATCGATATCGGATATATCGATAGTCCCGGTTATATCGATACTATTTCTATGCACGCACGGAGAAAATTACATGCAAACAGGGTCGGATATATCGATAGTCCCGGTTATATCGATATTTTTTCGGACTCCCTTGAATATCGATATAACGAGACTTTACTGTAGCTTTTTTTTATGAAAGCCACAATTGAAATTGTCATGGGTCCGCATCTTTTTGGCTCACCCTGAATGTTTGTCCTCACTTGGCATTAATACTCGATAGACAAGGTTAGTAAACCATTTTTTTTAAAATCATCTTTACATTAGGTGGAGAAATGATGAGAGAAGCGCCATATCTTTTTAACTTCAATTTTAACTCGGATGTGTCAGTCCATTCTGGCATTTCCTCACTCATCAGTGCAACAACTGGGCTAACTCCCATTTCCAAGATGGCCGTACCCATGAAACCCATAAAGGTTCCCTCTGTGCAAAAATATCCCAGAAACTTTAGTTCAGAAACAGATGCGAGACTCAGCAAGGAACTAGAGTTTGACAATATTAGTGTAAATGAATTTTATTCTTAATCCTGAAGTATAGATTGGACAAATATTTGGAGCTATTGCACTCTGAGTAGCTCAGTTGCATGTCAATGCATTGATGTCCTCACGCGTGAAAAACGAATCTTTTCAAAGCGTTTCAAAGGTATCAGCTTGACAGATAAAGCAATGCAAATCCATTGAAAACGTCAAATTACACCCTGGTCAAATCTTTCTGCAGGTCCCTTGTCCTTTGGACTGAAAAGAATGTGAACATTGCGGAATCCGTAAAAAAAAACAAGCTGACATCAGGCCTTTCTGTTTTGCTACATTGTGGCCGGCAGTGGGGCAAATGTGAGACGCCCAAGCCACCGCCGTGTTCACGTTGAGTTAAAAAAAACACATTTGCCTGAACGGAGCCGTTTCTATGCTTTTTCATTCTTGATTCACTCCACCTCACGCCTCTCTGCTGTTTTTGTGTCGGCATAACTACATTCAACTCTCGTTTCTTCTCACGTGATCGGACTCCTTTTTGGGAACATTTGTGCTCCGCCAGTTTCCGCCTGAGAGCCACACAGTGTCTTGAGGCGGCGCCCACCCCGATGAAATCACACACACACACACACACACACACACACACACACACACACACACACACACACACACACACACACACACACACACACACACACGCGCACACACGCACACACACACACACACACACACACACACACACACACACACACACACACACACACACACACACACACACACACACACACACACACACACACACACACACACACACACACACACACACACACACACAGTATGCTCACTTGAATTCGAAAGAAAACAACTCCAGGCTGTAGCTAGGCAACTCTAAAATGTGAGTCATCCAACTGCCGCGCCCGTCGTCTACTGAGCTACACACGTTCACACACACAAGTTTAGGATTGACATGAAATTATGAATCATTGAAATACAGCCAAACTCAATATGTATCGTTGCAGTTCTCACAACAAACAAACCTACGCGATATAAAAGAACAGAGCGTGCAAACAAGCTCTATTTATCATTACAGTACTTAGTTCGAAATTAAAAATTTCATTTGAAAGACCGATACTGCCTTTCTGAACATCAATGTGTTATTGTCAGTAAATAATTTAAAAAGCGTGCTTGTACCGTGGTCGATGGCGGTATATTGATACTGCAGTAGACCGCCCTCTAGTGGACGAAAGGCTGTATTGGAATGTATAAATTTTATTTTCGTGGTTTGCTGCGGCGACCCCTCGAAGGGAAAGCCGAAAGGAAAAGAATGAAAAACACCTTAATGTTTGAATTCATTGATTGGAAATAAATAAAACAGGAGTGCTTCGTCATTCATTTTTTCTCCTCTTCCTGCAAGGGTATGTACATTTATTCCTGCCGGTATGTAGCAACTCAAAATCGCAACTCGTGTTTTATCACCCCCCCCCGGCGTTTTCAAGTCCATTAAAATCATGGCAGTTGATTTCAGAGCAGCTGTTATCTGACATTACGTTTCCATTTCGCATCTTTCTCTTCGATAAAGCATCAAGCATCCCACAGCTCAGACCTTTTCAATGTGCGCGTTAAAATCTACGTATATAACTTGTGCTTCACAGAAATGTGAATCTGTCCCTTTTCGTATCGGCTGACGCGTTTCACAGCTGCGACTTTCTCCACAAAGCAAGCACCACCGCATCGGAAGGATCTGGAGCTCTCACTTTGTCCCTTACACTTGCATTAAGTCGCAAATGCTGTCACACCCCACAGGTACTTTACCCGGACCTTTTGTCAGACAACTGTCAAAGTGCTATTTTAAACTTCAGTGGTGTAAAAAATGTGAATTATTTGTAACAATATAGCGCAAAGGAAACAAAAGGACATTCATCAAAGGCAAAAACAGGTCAAGTAGAACTTTATTGTCAAGTGTGCTGTATGTGTAAAAAGATGATGATAAAAGTGTACGTTGCTAGCAACGTTTTGTTGTTCTATAAAGTATGTCAAAATCCAAAACTGTACTTAAGCAAATGCCAGGTTACACTTGCATATAAAAAGACCCTCCCTAAATGTCAAAAGTGACCTTCACAGAAATCCCAAACTTTGTACTTCAACGAATCCTCGGTTCTACTTGGACCAATTCCGGTAAGATGGCAACGACGGACGGTTTGATGCTGGTTGGGAATGAAATGGGAATTCTCCAGCTAGTAAACCGCGGCGTAGCGGGCAGCGGAGGCCGTCTGCTCTTTCTTGATCTGTTTCAAGAGGAAAACCGTGCACACCAGTGCGGTGATCTGGAAGGCAGACACAGAAAGTAATAATAAGAAGAATAATAATACATGTCATTTTAAGTGCCTTTCCAAGCTCTCAAGGACAACTCAAGTATCCCCAGTTAAGCCCCATCTGCTATTTTATTTGACATCCTCAAATTATTATATTATATTGATGAATTCTAGTTTGAGCCCCACGATGTCTTAGTCAAGCTACCCTTTCAGATCAAAAGCCAAAATGCCCGTTTAGTGCGATCACATGACAATGGAATTTGTTATTTGCCGCAACAGAACCCAAAGTACCTTTTGATATTGTAAAACACTTTGTTCCCAAACTGTTTACCCGCAAGCTGTGTCCGCACGCCTCCATCAAACCCCTCAACGGTTCTTCACACCTTGGTGGCAGAGTGATTACGTACTTGTGTACTTCAAATACCTCCCCCTCCCGGACGGCCCGACACAATTACACTGAGACGATTGGGAGCTTTCAATACACAAAATGTTACTTCAGGGTTGAGTGAACGCTGGCGCGTGTGGCTGCCGCTGCTCACCCGCAGAAAAAATATCCTGTGACTGTAAAGTGTCCTTGAGAGTTTTGAAAGGCGCTGAAAAATGAATAATAATAATACATTTCATTTATAAGGACACTTTACAGTCGTCATTTTTTTTGTGCGGGTGAGCAGCGGCAGCCATTCGCCCCAGTGTTCACTCTACCCGGAAGCAACACAGCAGCAAAGTTATGAAATGTATTATTATTATAAAACGTCTCAACAGGCCCGAAATGAAATGAAACTTCACCGTGTTTGTTAATTTCTCAATCACTTGATTAAAAAAAAAGAACTAAAATAAAATTAAATGACATTTAACATAAAATAATAAAAGAAGATAAACTGAAATATATGAAAATGGTTTTTACCAAAATGATCCCCATTCCAATGAAGATGGCCATCACCATTGGTGCATTATTGTTGAAGAAATCGTTGATGACCCCAGGACAAGTCTGAAAACAAGTACGTCGTGGAAATGAAGACGAGCGAGCCTGAACAAAACCATCATCGCCATCCATCCTTTCTGAAGATCTCTTACAGGGATGATGAAGTTCTCCAAGAAACCTCTGGGTGCTGGGCATGTCTGTTGAACGCTGTCCAACATCTTGATGCCTGTGATCCCGCAGCAATGAAGCTACACAACGGGGTGAAAGCAAATGAGCCACACTCACTGCCAAGTAACAACAATCTTTTCCCTGCATACGTGCAAGCGACCTTATGAGGAGCACATTTGAAAATACCGCCCCGCTTCATTGTCACGAGGGTCGCCATTCGGGCCGGCCGTCTTTGGGCACACCCTCAATTGGCATGCAGCCAATCGCAGGGCGCACAAAGACAAGCGACCATTCACTGACACTCACGCCGAGGGACAATTTTTGAGTGGTCAATCAACCTCGAACTCGAGACCGTGAAACCGGCGTGATAAGCACTTGTTTACCGGATTTGAAATTACATGAAATATGCTGACAATGTTTGAAATTCAATGATCATAAACAGAAACATCACGGAACATAAGATGGCCTAAATGAAGCAGGGTTGGAGAGGGGACTTGCTTCTCACCATCTCATGAATGAATAACAATGTGACACCGAGGCCAACGTCGCCAGAGACCGAAAACAGCGTATGGATGCTATTGTAGAACTCGCCCACCTTCATCCCAACCTTCAAATCAAAGAGGTGGGAAAAAAACAAACATAGGTGTTGATTAAAAGTAAACGCTGCATTTTTCTTCTATTTTCTACCGGTGAAACCGCAAGTACCTGTTCCCTGCTGGTGTAAGCAAGCGCCCCAAAAGCAATCTCTGCGGCCGCCAGGAAGAACAGGAGAACGGAAAACTGAAAAAGGAAGGGGAGATTGATCATCATCAGAATCAGAATCATCTTTATTGCCAAGTATGTAGAACGCACAAGGAATTTGTTTCCGGTAGAACACGCTGCACTAGTATCGTCGTCAAAAAAACTGCTAAGTGGCACTATACAGTTCATCCTCATCCATTTATCGTCCACGGTCGGAGAGAAGTGAGAGGCATGCTACAGACCATAGAAATAGATAGGTTTAGAAGTGGCGTCGAGACGAGGTTGATGGCAAACCCGGAAGTGACGGCACGAGTTGTAGCGTCCGTAGTAACGTGGCTTGGTTTGGCATAGAAATAGGATAGTTTTGAGCGTATTTAGGTCTATTTAACGGATGGATGCTGTAAAAAGGAACAACAGTTGGGGGCCGCAATGTTTGGCTTACGGATGCTTCAACTACAAGCTGAAAAACAAAGGAATTTCGTTCTTCAAGTGAGTGAAAATGAAAGTTCTATCAAAAGAAAAAAAAAAAAATTCGTTTTGCGATGTTTTAGCGACTAATTTTCGTCCTGTTTTCGATCTTCGACCGTGTATAAGTACGTTCTAGCTGTTCTTCATTAGTATGAAATTTTTTTTTTGGAAACCTTGACACTCGTATGCACTTTCAGATGTCTGTAATATTAGCGGCACACTCGGTCTACTGATAGTCCAAGTCTTATCAAACGTGTGGGCAGGGAAGAGTTCGCTGATAATGCGACGAAGAATAAAGCCTTCTCACACAAATATGTCAATTTGACCAGCTGCACTCCCCGAGGCTCTAACGGAGGAGGTGGCCTTGAAAACCAGATACGCATTCCGTCTGCGAAAGCTCGGCAAAAATCATCGGCAGTTTCTTTCAGATCTTTGACGAAATGGCAGTACAGCAAAGTTAATGTGTTCTTTGCAGCTTTATTTCGCATTATTATGTTGCTGTCATGCCATTTTTTCCATCATGAAAAACAGGGGTCCCCAAACTTTGTCCTGTGAGGGCCACGTGACTTTTCCCTTCTGTGACGCTGTCACTTTGTCACAGAAAAAGTGTGACGATCGTAGGGGAGCTTAAACAAAAGTGTTTTCCAGAAAGCCACACATAACCAAATAACCCTTTCCAGGTTCTTGACAGAAAAAAAACAGGATACAAATAATACCACTATTCATGAAATAAATAAGAACTAAATAACCCTCTCTGAGTTCTTCACAGAAAAAAAAATCAGGAAATTAAAAATAACATTTATGAAATAACTAACTAAATAACTCTCTGGGTTCTTCATAGAAAATTGGGAAATTAATAACAACATTTATGAAATAACTAACTAAATAAGTCTCTCTGTGTTCTTCATCGAAAAAAAGCCATGGAAGATGAACTTTGTGTTGTGCCATGCACAATCTTAACTCATTCCTCCCGGCAAACGACGACGAGTCGTGTTTTGACTTCCGTGCATCCCGAGTCGCGCCTCCAGTCGGGCTGAAGCGATAGCAAATAATGCCGGATGCAGACTACAACAGGCGGGCCGCGAATACATCTTAACCCTTTACGGACCATTGCGCTTCTAGATGGAGAAAATGAAAGGTGGCAGTTCAAGTGCCGATTGAAAGTGATGCGGCGCAAGTTACGTGTCCCTTTAGAACAGATTATGTGCAGCTTTGCCTTTAAGAGCGTCAGTGACATCATCTCCTTCATGCGCAACACAATGTGCTCTCCTCCATCCTTCTATTTTTCGTCATGGATGAAATACGTACCACGTAAGTATATCTTGTAACTATTTTATGAGCTATTCAGAAAAGGTTTGCCTCGATACTGAAATGCATAAACTAACGCTAACTTGTGTATTTATATTAAAAATAAGGAGTGTCCCGAATTCGGAAGATTCGGCGTGCTAACGCTATTTTCATGATGATATTGTTGATCCTGATTTGGTACCCGATGCGAATAATTGTAAGTGAATGGTGCGTTTTCCACTCATAGCAGTACCTCATCGCTTTGCATTCTCAATATGATTATTGCAACGGAGGTCCATATGTTTTTTTTTCCTAAAATATCCATCTACTGTTTATCTTTCCAGATCCTGATGAGAATGAAATAGATGAGCATGTTGATGAAGACATTTTGGCATCTGACACAGTCGTGACTGTTGCATTGATGAACTTCTATCACCATTCAAATACTTTCGGGCTGATCAACTACGTGCTTCATCTCCAGGAAATCACTCAAATGGTGCAAATACCTGTTCTGGTTTCTAGTGGATACAGTGAGACCTCAACTTACAAACGTCAAATTTCTGAAAATTAATCCTTATAATAAGCACTATTTTCATAATACACACCCACCACGGCTGGCGGAGTGATCTTCGGCGGAAGCACACGACCGAACAGCACCAGAGGTTAAGTTACCAACAGTCCTTATGGAAGGTGACTCTCCTTCCATAAGCCATCAACGACCATCAAAAAGGCAAATAAAACGTTATTTTACAGCAGTTAATTTCTTTAATTACAGTCCTCTTTCCAAACAGCAATTCCCTTTGACCTTCGACCTCCAACGCCATTCCATTAAGCCATAAATGACCATCACAAATGTAAATAAAGTGACTTTATGATACAATGCAGTGTATTACTTTCATTGCAATACAACAGCACATTTATTATACATAGAATAAGGTATGTTGTGTGTAGTTTTAAGGCTTATTTAGTTGAAAAGTATATTTTATGGAAACCCGGGAACGGATTATTCCCATTTTAATGGTTTCCTATGAGAATATTTTTTGGAGATACACACTTTTCGCCTTACACACTCTGTCTGGGAACCAATTAAGTTCGTAAGTTGAGGTCTCACTGTATTTGTATTTGCAATGGATTTAGACTGATGCAACTCTCTCCAAACCATCAAGTGAAAACCAGAACAAATCGCCTCCGAAAAAGGACTCCGTTAGAATTCAGGACAAACTGAGCTCATCAGTTGTTTGGCAATTGCAGAAGGAAAAGAAAAAGAGAATGCATGAAGGAGAATGACACCGTTGCCCTCCTTCATTGGCCAGTAGAATTGAATAAAAAGAGAACGTGTAAAGAGTGTGCAAAGAAGACAATTAGTCGCGAGCCAAGAACAGGTTGTGAGCAATGCAAGGTGAACCTATGCATTCCATGCTTTAAACCATACCACTAATAAAAACATCTTGAATTATTTTAAATGCATTCTAGGTTTATTTCATGCATATGTGACTTGTTGTGAATGCATTTTGTTGTAATTTGCAGGTTTTTTTTTTTTTTTTGGGGGGGGGGGGGGAATCTTTAACGTTGCAATAATTTTCGAAAACTTCAATTTCACAAAACAATTTGTGATCTTATTCTATTATATGTTATGAAAGTGTACTGAAAGTTTCATAAAGATTAAACAACAAATAAAGAAGTTATAACAGTTTATTTGGACACACATGTTAGTTATGAATTTCCTGCTGAAGCTACTCAGGGAGCACACGACAAAGCTAGGCTGCAGGCTCTGGAGGCTGTGGGGGAAGAAATGCAAAATGCCTGCTAGGGGGGAAAGAGTTAACAGATACAAGTTCAGCTCAGTTGTCAGAGCAGAATCTCTCTGACACATATGAGCAGTCTCTTAAAGTTCTTGTGTTCCTTCCTGAGAATCCTTTTGTAGGTTCCAGTAGGCTTGTAGACAGACAGCTGTTTGCAGCTCTCTCTCTCTCTCTCTCTCTCTCATCAACTTCCCTGTGAAAACCACAAAGGAAGCAAGAAACAAAGTCAACTAAGTGATACAGCACCTACACCGCACAATACATTTCACTACCAGTATGGCTGTAAAGATGGATTTTATCCCAGTAGATGTGATTATGATTATATTTGTTTGTGCTCAGAATGACTCATTCAAGTCAGAAAATATCTTATTTTCTATCCTTTAACCCCCCCCCCCCCCGCCCCCACCCCATCCCCTTTCAAATTGCTGCTGTGGACTGCAAATTTCCCCATTGTGGGACGAATAAAGGTATTCTGACTCTGAAAAGTGAGCTTACCTATGTACGTTCATCAGTGTGAACTGTGGCTCTGCATCTGGTTGGTGAGAAGTTGAAGATCAGGTTCCATTCTAGTTACAGCCAGTGTCAAGCACCGATGCAAATGTTCTTCTGTCAATCTTGATCTCATCAGTGATTTCAGCAGTTTCATGCGAGATAAGCGTTTCTCGCAGATATACGTGCTGCCAAAAACGGTGGACATTTTCATTGCGTATTTTTTTTAGGTTTGGCAGGGCGGCATCGAAGTCAACGAGACCGTTGGGCTTGACTGCGTCTTTCAGACCACCACAGTTCTGTAACACAGGTCCAACTTCTCCATGGTTTGGTACACTTGGTCCAAAATATCCTCTCCCGTTGTAGTCCCTTTGAGACTTTGGAGGGCTGCCACCTCCTCGCATATCTCAAAGTTTTTTCGTCTTCTGCTGCAGCTGGGCATTTACATTCATCCCGATTTCTTCACCACGTCTGGTGATTGTACTCCCCGACAGACCTACGACATTATATGCATCTTTCTTCTCCTGCGCGACAGCATCCGTGCATTTCTTAACAAACTCTCCGTCCGTGAAAGGCTTACCGCTGCTCGCTATCAGCTTAGCAAGCCGAAAGCTGGCCCGAACGGATGCCTTCTTCAGCTGAGCTTGGCGTACAAATGTATTCTGCTGAGATAGTCGTCCACTTTTCGCTTTGAGAGTTTGTCTGCTCGTATTTGGCCTTGCAAGCTATCGTACTTGTCTTTGTGACGGGATTCATAGTGTCGGCGAAGATTGTATTCTTTGAATATCGCCACCGCCTCTTGACAGATGAGACAAGCAGCCTTTTCTTTGCATTCAACATGAAAATCATCGTTTGTCCACTGCAGGTTAAATACCCTGCATTCTGAATCACTTTTTCTCTTACCTAACCTTTTCGCCATTATTCCGTTCTCTCTTTGACAGGAAGGTTTACAAGAGAAAACAGGTGTGGGACCAAATAGAGCGCCAAACTGAGCGCACCTGAATGTACCACCGGACTCCCCTCCACTTCCTCAGACGTCACTTTCTTGTGTCGCGTCGCATTGTGACCGACTCCTTTAGCGTTCTATTGTGAGCAGGCGGGTTTGTATTGTTCAATCGCGATTATAAACAACATACATTGATTAAAATATGAACAGATAATGATCGAAAACCGACCTTTGACTTGTAAAAGGATTTTTTATTTTTCTGGAGGCCAAATAGGAAAAAAATCTGATCGCATCACTGGTATTGTTCAGGGGGCCGGGCCAAATGTGCTGACGGGCCGGATACGGGCCGCGGGCCGTAGTTTGGTGAGCCTGATGTAAAACAAACCTCTGATTCTTTTAATTTTTAGCCTTTGAGTACCGTATGTTCCGGTGTATAACGCGTACCCCCAATGAATGGTGTATTTTGAAACGTTTTCCACATATAAGGCGCACCTATAATGCGCACCTTCAATGAATGAAAAAAGGTTTTCCAAATATAATATATAAATATTTACATTTAAAGGTTTTCCATATAGATGGCTGATAGAGATTAAACAGAATAAGAAGTTATCATATTTAAAAGTTTCATGCTGTTATATGCTTAGTCAGCACTTGTGACTCAATACACAGACAACCCGGGGTCAATCAGGTCAACAGACACAGCAAGTTAAAGTGTCAGCTTCGTCTAGGAGATGTGACCTGGCACAGAATTGAGTACATGAGAAACTCCTTATCACACAAGTAATTTAGGACTTCAAACTCCCTCACAGGAAGAGGTCATTCGCCAGGTTAAAAATCTATCAGCTCACGGAAAAGACAATATTTTCTTGCTTACAGCTGTTGAGGCTAAGAACGTTCCAGGGGCATGTTATTCTAATCAAGAAAACTATGTTTTACATTGCATATATTCACAATAAATAGCTTGGAAGAGGGCGGCAGAATTCAGACGTCTGTCATGAATAGCTGCGTCTCCTGCCGGCAGTCGGGACAATCTTTCTGGTTCCGAGTCTTCGTCCACAGTGTCTGACTGTCATATCTCTGACAATGGCACACCACATTCTAAGTAGAGGCTGTGGTTACGCACTTCTTCTTCTACAGTGGGAAATGGATAGTTGTATTAAGTTCATCCTGTCTACTTGATATCTAATTTAAAACAGATTCTTTTCTTACAGACAGTGTATTGTAGGTGTTCAAATAGCGGACATGTTTCGGCGTATACTGACGAAGGCGGAAGTATACGCCGAAAGCTAGCTATTTGAACACCTACAATACACTGTCTGTAAGAAAAGAATCTGTTTAAAATTAGTGGGAAATGGAGTCTGTGACTACTGACAGTAGTTGCGAGACCTGTTTTGGCTCAATATTACTTTGCATATAAGGCGCACCTGCGTATAAGGCGCAAGGTCATCATTAGAAGAAAATCAAGGCTTTTTAGGTGCGAAAAATACGGTATTTTGATTTTAGAATCTCCTGTGTGCGCGTGAAACCAGTATTGGGTGATTTCCAGGCATCTCACCAACTGGAGAGCACATTTCTTCTCACTGCACACTCCGTATTCTCCGACCGTAACCACCACCAGCATTACTGTGCCAAGCACGATCAGTAGAATCACACCTTTAACCGAAAAAGAGAAAGCAGAGTTCAAGTCAATGAAATAGACAAAGTTCATATTGTAAACTGATTGCGAACAGGAACAGTCATTCGGTCAACAGTCTGGAACGGAGCTGGATTATATCAAAATGAAATCACGAATCCTTGAATCTAAATAAATCTAATCATTTTGCACCTCATATCAAGATATGTAACAGATTGTGTTTCATGGCTGCTCGGCTCAGAAAACGAACACCAAACTCACCAGACGCAAAGGTGCCGGAGCCGTTGATTTCAAAGAGCAGTTTGGTGTTGTCATCAAACCTGAGCCACAGGCCCAGGACCAAAAGTGCACAGGCCAGCATCTGCAAGGCAAAGACAGAAAAAACATGCTTCTGTCACAGAAAAATAAAAAAAATACAGAAAGCCACAGAAGTTCCGTGGCTTTCTGTATTTTTATTTTATTTTGCAAACATTTATTTGGTCCAGCTGTCAAGGCACAGCATACAAATGGAATTCTTTCACTGACGCCAAACAGACCGTAAGGCAGCTTGATCAACAGCCAAAGGCTAAACGGGCAAGATATTCTAAACCATGGTGTCATTTAATAGTATTGTATGATGTCTGAAGTATGCCTTACAATAAGTACCATTGGTATGGAACACTTCTCTCTCTCGAAACGTCTGTTAAAACTCTTAAAACAAAGGATGAAGTGTGCTTAACAGCCCCCCTAATATGTTCCTTGACCCCCAAAAACGTCTGAAGACTCCCTAAAGGCCGTCATGCCACTGCGGTCAAGCCAGCCTCCTCTCGCAAAATCAAAGTCAAGTGATCCGCCACTTTGATTGACAACACTGTGCATTACGGTAGTCTGTGGCGGGCCAGCGAGGAGGGGGGGGGGGGGCACCTTCAATATAAAAGCGTCACGAGTGCATGCCCGGCAGTAGTTTGGATGTAAATGAACATAAAATATGGACAACAGCGGTTTCTTGGCTGTCGAGTAAGGATCACGTTCACCTGTGAAGAATAAGAACTCTCAGAACAGTGCCAAGACGCGTTCTCAAGTGGAGGTAGAAAAAGTAGTTGTCATAATAATAATGGTACCAACATGTTCACATGCATTGGAGTCAGGAAGGAGGTCAGATGTCACTTTTCACATGCCCATTAATTCAAAATACAACATCAGTTCTGTATCAGAGTTGTCTGGTTGGATAGCTGGGGTGCTCTAGTCTCTTCCAGTGTTGATTTGGTCCAGCGATATAGAAGATTTTCCCTTTAGAAGTTTTAAATATTGATTAAAAATAACGTCAGCTTGCCCTCAACTATGATGGTGTTTATTTCACTTGTATTATTATTATTATTATTATTATTATTATTATTATTATTATTATTGGATTGGATTTGCCTTTATTAGTCTCGCGGTGGAGAAATTTACATTTCACAGCAGCAAAGTTATGAAAGAAATGAAAGTACAAAAACAAAATACAGGAGCGGCGCCGTCTTGAAGTCAAAAGAACAAAAAAAACACTAAATCACAAATAACATGACAACACAAAGACACAGACAGTCATTCATTCTTAAGCACTTTCTGTGCCCTCTTTGTTACACGAAGCAGTTCCAGGGAAAGAGGAGAGGATCAAAGTGTCTCTTCACCAGTGGATCAGGGACATCATGGTGGAATGTGCACGGCGACGGCAAGCTAAATGTTGAAAGCAGACTTATAAATAAATATAATAAATAATATAAAAGTATTATTATTATAACTACTTTTTCTATCTCCACTTGAGTACGCGTTTTGGCACTTTTGTGAGAGTTGTCATTCTTCCTAGGTGAACGTGATCCTGCTTGTTTGACATACTATTTTTTGTGTGTTTATTTACATCCAAACAAACCACTGCCGGGCATGAATTCGTTGTGTCGCTTTTATTTAGAAGGTTGCCCACGCCGCTCGCTCGCCTCTCCATTGCCGCAGACTACCGTAATGCACAGGATTGTTAATCAAAGTGGCGGCTCACTTGACTTCGATTTTGCGAGTGGATGCTTGCTTGACCCCCCCCCCCCCCCCCCCCACACACACACACACACACACACACACAAGATGAAAGTCTTATCTTGAGATTTATGTACAGCGGGAGGTGTCTGGAATTTCTCATCTTGCCAAATTCAAATAGCATCAACGTTCCTTTGTTTCCGAGTTTTAAAACAAAATTCACAAAACTGCGTAGCCGAATTTTTTTACCCACGATGCATTGCGGTATACATTTTAACGTAAAATGATAAAACAAGATACTTTAGACTTTCATTGTAGATTTTACAGCAATTTATTCCAGTGTTTGTGTTGTCTTTAAAACGGTTGCGTTGTATTCCGGTTTTTATCCCAACGAGGGAGAGGAAAACAAAATAACGGTATGAGGTGCTTTTCCTGAGAAACGAAACAAACCGAGTAGTCAAGCACACACTTTGTAAACTCTCTCAAACACCACTGTCTACGCATTTTTGTCGGTTAGATTCCTTATCCAACTTTCAACTTTTTTTTCAATACTTCTCGTGGGTTAAAGTGGTCTTTGATGCCATAGTACAACAAACGAATATGGAAATATCATCGCGTTCCTAGCAACCGGGCACAGATGTTGGAGTAAAGTCCAGACGTACCGCAAAAACCATATTGAAGGTGATGAGGATATACTTGCAAACGAGGCCACATCCGTCCAAAGCCATGGTAAAGCGTAGTGGTGTGAGCCGCGGTAATCACATACAGTGCGTACATCAATTCTAAATCACGCAACCAAGCTACGCGCGCATGCGCACGTCCCGTCCAATGAACGGAGTTAGTGTATTCTCACGGTGTTACAAAGACATTAAAACGGATAAACCAGCAATATTTGCTACGCAACAGATTGACATTAATTAACGTTTCCTCTACGACGAGCTAAATGTTGAAAGCAGACTTATGAATAAATAATAAATAAATATAATAAATAATATAAGTAATATTATTATAACTACTTTTTCTATCTCCACTTGAGAACGCGTTTTGGCACTATTCTGAGAGTTGTCATTCTTTCTAGGTGAACGTGATCCTGCTTGTCTGCATTTTTTTTGTGTTTATTTACATCCAAATAAACCACTGCCGGGCTTCACCAGCGAGGCATCCAGGGGGCATCCTCATCAGATGCCCGAGCCACCTCATCTGGCTCCTCCCTATGTGGAGGAGAAGCGGCTCGACTTTGAGCCCCTCCCGGGGGACCGAGCTTCTCACCTTATCTCTAAGGGAGAGCCCGAGCACCCTAAGGAGAAAGCTCATTTCGGCCGCTTGTATCCGGGATCTTGTTCTTTCGGACACAACCCATAGCTCGTGACCATAGATGAGGGTTGGAATGTAGATCGACCGGTAAATTGAGAGCTTTGCTTCTTGGCTCAGCTCCTTTTTCACCACGACAGATCGATACAAAGTCCGCATCACAGCAGACGCCGCACCGATCCGGCTGTCAATCTCTCACTCCCTCATACCCTCATTCGTGAACAAGACTCCTGGATACCTAAACTCCTCCACTTGAGGCAAGATCTCCTCCCTGACACGGAGAGGCCACACCGCCCCTTTCCGACTGAGGACCATTGTCTCAGATTTGGAGGTGCTGATTCTCATCCCAACCGCTTCACATTTAGCTGTGAAACGCTCGAGAGAGAGATGGAGAGCTCCGCTTGAAGGCCCCAACAGTACCACGTCATCTGCAAAAAGCAGAGATGCTATACTGAGGCCACAGAAATGGAACCCTTCAAGGTTTCGGCTGCGCCTAGAAATTCTGTCCATAAAGGTTATGAAGAGAATCGGTGACAAAGGGCAGCCTTGGCTCACTGGAAACAATTCCGACTTACTGCCGGCAATGCGAACCAGACTCTGACATTGGTAGTATAGGGCCCGAACGGCCCGTATCAGGTGCTCCTGTAACCCATACTCCCGAAGCACCTTCCACAGAACTCCCTGAGGGACACGGTCAAATGCCTTCTCCAAGTCCACAAAGCACATCTAGACTGGTTGGGCGAGCCCACCGGTTCACAACGTCCTGAGTTGAGCTCAGCAGCGCCCCATCCTCACTGTATACAGTGTTAGTGGTGCACTGCTTTCCCCTTCTGAGACGCCAGATGGTGGACCAGAATTTCCTCAAAGCGGTCCGGAAGTCGGCTTCCATGGCCTCACCGAACTCTTCCCATGTTTTCATGTTTTCTGTGTGGAGTTTGCATGTTCTCCCAGGTTACTCCGGGTCCTCCAGTTTCCTCCCACACCCCAAAAACATGCATGGCAGCAAAGTGTGCCCTGTGATTGGCTGGTAACCAATTTAGGGTGTACCCCGCCTCGTGCCTGAAGACAGCTGAGATAGGCTCCAGCAACCCCCGCGACCCTAATGAGGAATAAGCGGTACGGAAAATGGATGGAGGGGATTCCGCCAGACGTTCCCAACAAACCCTCACAACACGTTTGGGTCTGCCAGGTCGGACTGGCATCTTCCCCCACCAACGGAGCCTACTCACCACCAGGAGGTGATCAGTTATTAGCTCCGCCCCTCTCTTCACTCGAATGTCCAAAACATGCGACCGCAAATCCGATGATACAACTACAAAGTCAATCATCGAACTGCGACCAAGGGTGTCCTGGTGCCATGTGCACATATGGACACCCTTATGTTTGAATAAAGTGTTTTTCCGTGTCGAGCACAGACGTCCAATAACAAAACACCACTCGGGTTTTGACCGGGGGGCCGTTCCTCCCAATCACGCCCCTCTAGGTCTCATTGTCATTACCCACATGAGCATTGAAATCACCCAGCAGAACAAGGGAGTCCCCAAGGGGAGTGCTCTCCAGCACACCCCCTAAGGTCTCCAAAAATGATGGGTACACTGAACTGCTGTTTGGTGCATATGCACAAATAACAGTCAGAACCCGTCCCCTGACCCGAAGGCGGAGGGAAGCAACCCTTTCGTCTACCGGGGTGAATCCCAACGTACAGGCGGCGAGCCAGGGGGCAATAAGTATGTCGACACCTCTCTACGCCTCTCACTGTGGGCAACTCTAGAGTGGAAGAGAGTCCAACCCCTTTCGAGTGGGCTGGTACTAGAACCCAGGCGGTGTGTGGAGGCAAGCCCAACTATGTCTAGTCTGAACTTTTCGTCCTTGTACACCAGCTCGGGCTCCTTCCCTGCAAGAGCGGTGACGTTCCACGTCCCTAGAGCAAGCTTCCGCAGCCGAGGATCGGACCGCCAGGGTGCCCGCCTTTGGTTGCCGCCCAGCTCACAATGCACCCGACCCCTTATGCAGCTCCCATGGGTGGTGAGCCTTTGAGAAGGGGGACCCCCTTTTCCTCTTCGGGCTGAGCCCGACCGGGCCCCATGAGTGTAGGCCCGGCCACCAGGCGCTCAACAACGAGCCCCATCTCCAGGCCTGGCTCCAGAGAGGGGCCCCGGTGACCCGTGTCCGGGCAAGGGAAAACCAAATCCATTTATGTTTTTCTTCATATGGGGTCTATTGAGTCGTACTTTGTCTGGTCCCTCACCAAGGACCTGCTTGCCATGGGTGACCCTGCCAGAGGCACAAAGCCCCAGGCAACTTAGCTCTTACGATCATTGGGACACACAAACCCCTCCACCACGGTAAGGTGACGACTCATGGAGAGAAATTATTATATATATTGATGTTGTTCCCAGGATCTGTTGCAACCACTCGTCGAGTTTGGGGCTCACTGCCCCGAGTGCTCCGACCACCACAGGCACGACTGTCACCTTTACCTTCCAGGCTCTCTCCAGCTCCTCTCTGAGCCCTTGGTATTTCTCGAGTTTCTCATGTTCCTTCTTTCTGATGTTTCCATCACTCGGGACCGCTACATCCACGACAACGGCTTTCCTTTCCCCTTTACCACGATAACCACAATATCTGGTTGGTTGGCCATGACCATCTTGTCAGTCTGTATCTGGAAGTCCCACATGATCTTTGCTCGGTCATTCTCCACCACCTTGGGAGGTGTTTCCCATTTTGACCTTGGGGTTTCCAGTCCATACTCCGCACAGATGTTCCGGTAGACTATGCCAGCCACCTGGCTATGGCGCTATATATATATATATATATATATATATATATATATATATATATATATATATATATATATATATATATATATATATATATATATATATATATATATATATATATATATATATATAAATCCTCGTCTCACCCACCATGGGTGGTGTCTGTCCCCATTTCAGCTCGGGTCCTCTACCAGAGGCCAGGAAGCTTGAGGGTTCTGCGCAGTATCCGTGCTGTTCCCAGCACTGCGCTTTTCTGGACCGAGATATCCGATGTTGTTCCCGGGATCTGTTGCAACCACTCGTCGAGTTTGGGGGTCACTACCCCAAGTGCTCCGACCACCACAGGCACGACTGTCACCTTTACCTTCCAGGCTCTCTCCAGCTCCTCTCTGAGCCCTTGGTATTTCTCGATTTTCTCATGTTCCTTCTTTCTGATGTTCCCATCACTCGGGACCGCGACATCCACGACAACGGCTTTCCTTTCCCCTTTATCTATGACCACGATATCTGGTTGGTTGGCCATTACCATCTTGTCAGTCTGTATCTGGAAGTCCCACAGGATTTTTGCTCGGTCATTCTCCACCACCTTGGGAGGTGTTTCCCATTTTGACCTTGGGGTTTCCAGTCCATACTCCGCACAGATGTTTCGGTAGACTATGCCAGCCACCTGGTTATGGCGCTCCATGTAGGCTTTCCCTGCCAGCATCTTACACCCTGCAGTTACGTGTTGGATTGTCTCAGGTGCCTCTTTGCACAACCTACACGTTGGGTCTTGCCTGGTGTGGTATATCCGTGCCTCTATGGCTCTGGTGTTCAGGGCCTGCTCTTGGGCAGCCAGGATGAGTGCCTCTGTGCTGTCCTTTAGGCCAGCCCTCTCTAGCCACTGATAGGACTTCTTGAGATCAGCCACTTCTGCTATGGTTCGGTGGTACATCCCGTGTAGGGGCTTTTCCTCCCATGATTGTCCCTCTTCCAGCGCCTCATCCTCTGTTCCCCATTGACTGAGACATTCTCTGAGTACATCATCCGTTGGAGCCTTCTCTTTGATGTATTCATGGAGCTTGGATGTTTCATCCTGGACAGTGGCTCTCACACTCACTAGTCCCCGGCCTCCTTCCTTACGGCTTGTGTACAGTCTCAGGGTGCTGGACTTGGGATGGAACCCTCCGTGCATGGTGAGGAGTTTTCGGGTCTTAACATCCGTGGTCTGAATCTCTTCCTTTGGCCACCTTATTATTCCTGCAGGGTATCTGATCACTGGCAGGGCATAGCTGTTTATTGCCCGGGTCTTGTTCTTGCCATTGAGCTGGCTTCTGAGGACTTGCCTCACCCGCTGGAGGTATTTGGTCGTAGCCGCTTTCCTTGTTGCTAATTCGAGGTTGCCATTGGCCTGTGGTATACCGAGGTACTTGTAGCTGTTTTCAATGTCTGCTATTGTTGCTTCAGGAAGTGAGACCCCTTCAGTGTGAACTACCTTGCCCCTCTTAGTCACCATCCGACTACATTTCTCCAGCCCGAATGACATTCCGATATCACTGCTGTAGATCCTGGTTGTGTGGATCAGGGAGTCTATGTCCCTTTCGCTCTTAGCATACAGCTTGATGTCATCCATGTAGAGGAGGTGACTGATCGTAGCTCCATTTCTGAGGCGGTATCCATAGCCTGTCTTGGCGATTATCTGGCTGAGGGGGTTCAGTCCTATGCAGAACAGCAGTGGGGAGAGTGCATCACCTTGGTATATGCCACATTTGATGGACACTTGCGTTAGTGGCTTGCCATTGGCTTCAAGTGTGGTTTTCCACATCCTCATCGAAGGCTCTCAGGGTCCTGTTGACCTTATACAACTCCAAGCATTCATTGATCCATGTGTGTGGCATCGAGTCATATGCTTTCTTGTAATCAATCCAGGCTGTGCACAGGTTGGTATGTCGGGACCTGCAGTCTTGAGCGACTGTTCTGTCAACCAGCAGCTGATGTTTGGCACCTCTAGTATCTCTACTAATGCCTTTCTGTGCTTTGCTCATGTATTGATCCATGTGTCCACTTATCTTAGCCGCAATGATGCCTGACATGAGCTTCCATGTTGTGGAGAGACAGGTTATTGGCCGATAGTTGGAAGGAACTGCACCCTTTGAGGAATCCTTCATGATCAGGATTGTTCGCCCTTCGGTTAGCCATCCTGGGTGAGTCCCATCCATCAGCAGCTGGTTCATTTGTGCTGCTAGGCGCTCGTGGAGAGCTGTGAGTTTCTTTAGCCAGTAGGTGTGGACCATATCCGGGCCTGGTGCCGTCCAGTTTTTCATACCTGAGACTCTTCCTTGTATATCTGCCGCTGTGATGGTAACTGGGTTCTGTTCAGGGAGGTTGCTGTGCTCCTCTTTCAGAGTCACCAGCCATTGTGCACTGCTGTTATGTGCGACCTCCTTCTCCCATATGCCTTTCCAGTATCTTTCAGTTTCCAGCCTTGGAGGGTCTGCTCTGCTGTTAGAATCCAGCCGCTATATATATATATATATATATATATATATATATATATATATATATATATATATATATATATATATATATATATATATATATATATATATATCCCCTGTCCCACCCCGGCCCCCCTGTGTGGAGTTTGCATGTTCTCCCCGGACCCGCGTGGGTTTTCTCCGGGTCCTTCGGTTTCCTCCCACATTCCAAAAACATGCATGGCAGGCAGATTGAACATTCTAAATTGTCCCTGTGTGAGAGTGACTGTTGTACGTCTTTGTCTGCCCTGCGATTGGCTGGCAACCAATTCAGGGTGTCCCCTGCCTCGTGCCCGAAGACAGCTGGGATTGGCTCCAGCAACCCCCGCGACCCTAGTGAGGAATAAGCGGTACGGAAAATGGATGGATGGATATATATAATCGTCAGTGACGTGCAGTCAGGGGAGGCAGGTGAGGCTCACCTGTCATCATGAAAATGTCAAATGACAAAATAAATTAAACCGTTATATTTATTTAGTGATTTGTACTTTAACGTTCTTTTCCATTTAACTTCACCATTTTTGGATTTTTTTTCAAAATTGCTGAATTTTCACATTTACCGTTCAAATACTAAGTAGAGACGAGCAGTGAGGCAGCAGCCGGCTGAGCCTCACTATGGATTGCGCAATCACTACGCTAACTGTGCTGGCTTGCTCTTCAGTGAGACCGCATTGCTGTCCCTCTGCATATCGCTATTAAAGTCTTCAAAAGCTTTTCGTATATGAACTAAATGTCTACACTTTAGCTGGTGTATAGAATGTACAGTCACTGTACATTATAAACACTGTACTACAGTGTTTATTGTATTTTATTTTTATCAAAACTGTGTGCATAGGTGAGGCATACAGTTCTCTTGCCTCATGACAGGGGGCGCTGGTGATTAGAGATTCTTCTTGCGACTCCTCGGCTGCAGAATAATAGAATTAGTGACAGCAAGCTACAGTAAACAGTTAGCAAGTTAAGTGCAAACATCCAGTCATTTTTTCCCGTTGCTTGGCCTTATTTTCAGAATGATGGATTACATATCTAAATTGAAAGAATTTTCTAAACTGGATTTTCAATCAAAGACCGGACTGTATAGCTCACAAACGGCGAGGGATGAATGTAAATCTCCTGGACTGAAAACATACAGTGGGAACAGGACTGATCAAGGACGACTTTCTTCACTGGCAGTGATCTCCATTGAGACAGAGAGACTTGGACTTCATTTATAAGTAAAGGTAACACGATAATAACGTTTTTTAATTCATTTTTTCTATGCTACAGTTTGTATACAGTATATAAAGAATGCTGACATGACATTTTAAACGAAACACAATAACTGTTGCCAATCAAATGGTGACTAAGTTTAGTAAGCTACTCTGTGGAGTTCATGTTTGTAAATCTGACTGTGATGACGTCAGTGTCTCACCAGCCGTGAACCTCACCGCACGTCACTGATAATAGTAGTAATGAACACACTTCGTTCCAACTTTTCGGAGGTGGCTTTTGTAATAATTTTAAATTTGTATTTAAACGCTTCTCCAGGTCCGACTCAAGGCACCTTATTAGTTTCTGTGCCTTCATTTTTTTTTTACATTTTAGTATCCACCTCAAATGAATGCAGGTAAAATGTTTCCTTTCACACTCCAAAAATTGTTGCTTAATATCCACCAGGGGGCGCACAAATGTTGCAGAAATTCGAGCGCAGCGTGGACTGCACCGCCTTATTTTGCTCGCCTCTTGAAATTACAGTGGATGAAAATGTAGATTTCTTCTTCTTTTCCTTTGGGCTTTTCCCTTCAAGGGGTCGCCACAGCAAATCAGTGTCCTCCATCTTTAGAGGTTTGATCCGCATGTTTGTTTTGGCCAAGCTTTTACGTCGGATGCCCTTCCTGACACAACCCTCTGTATTTATCCGGGCTTGGAACCGGCACAAGAAGGCTTATGTCCCGTTGTGGCTACAGAACAAGCAACTCGCTCAGTAAAAGGCTTCCAAACACAAAATGATAATCGGCACAGCAACATTCAAAAAAGCAAAAACGATTCTCACCATTTGATGACAATGCTCTGACCTTACCGTGAAATGGGCATCGCTTTCCCTACATTAATAATAATAATAATAATAATAATAATAATAATAATAATAATAATAATAATAATAATAATACATTTCATTTACACTATATATATATATATATATATATATATATATATAGTTTGTTTGTGTGAATGTGATTTGTTTGTTTGCTTGTAATCAGCAATCCTATTTTAAATGTATGAGCACACTAAGATTCCATTGAAGCCAAATTTAGGCCCAATTGGTTTTAGTTGTATTGTTTTATGTTCATAGAGGAGACGTCCCTTTCATATAAATATGCACAGCAATTCAGAATTTAAAACGGCGTAATCGTAGGTTAATGAACGTAGCTTCGTCGCAATTTGACGACTTCCAGAAATGCGCTACTTCGAGTGCATCATAACGTGGAAACATTCTGCTCGATAATATAATGTACATACAATTTCACATTTAACTTAAATGTTTTTCATGTATTGTTCCGTTGTTATTTGTCCACCCCATTTAACCACTCAAAATATTTAGATGAGATCGAAGTTATGATTGGAAGAGCAGTAATGTAAATAATCAAAGAATGTCATGCATTAAAATAAAACGATGGAAGAGGGAGAAGGGATGCGAGCGGGGCCCAAACAAACCCTTAAGACCAACAGAGTTACAGATCTCAGACCTGTCACCCTTCCCGAATCATCACTAATAATGGGAATCAATCTGACCGAGGACCAGCCCACTCGGGCTCCCTACTCACTCGGAGTTACGCCAAGTGGGATTCAGACCCGAGAAAATCGTGCTGGAGCCACATCCACACTCCACAGCAGCTCACGGCTTCAAGAGGCACGGACAGAATTAAGTGAAAGCCTGGTAGGAGCGGCACAAAGGTTTGCAGAGACAGAAAAAAAAACCACCGCAAGACGCGGCAGACTTGAAGACTCGGCGACCGCGCGATAGCTGTGGACAATTCGGAACATTTTCTTGCTCTTCCTACTGGTATAGCGAAAGTGCTCTCTGCGAGCCACGTTTATTCAGAGAGCTAGCGGAATGTATTGCTAGCGAGCTAGCTAAGGTTAGCCAGCTAATTAGCTTGTCAGAAGAGAGACAAGAGTCGGACGGACGTGTGGTCTTCACTAAATTAGGTCACTTATTTGGCGGCGTTTGACTTGATGGAAAAAGCCGTACTCGCTGTGCTTTATCCATTATCCTGACACGGTCATTATGTTCCGCCTCGAGTAGCCTACGCCAGCAAGACGCACAATAATTGCCCGAATAGATGAATTACTAGAGCCATTTTCGTCTTCTTCAACCGAATCCTTCGTTGAGGACTACGCCAAGAGGAGAAGGAAGGGGGAAAAAAACAACTCAGCTCAACATTTTCTTTCTCCGATCGAAGACTCTCTGCTGCCCAATGTTAATGTCGACCGACGTTGCATCTATAATGCTACCCGTTAGTCGGGGGATAATGGACCGAGAAAGAGACATCGATACGTCAGCGGTGCCGCATACAAGCGCTGCCGGAGGTCCGGCGGCGGTCCGGGGGATGAAGAGAGGAGACCCGGAGCCCGACGCTCTTGCAGCGGCAGTTCTGGCTGACCTAACCGGGGCGGAGTGCAAAAGACCGAGGATAGACGCCAATGGGAGCGCGATTGGCGAGATTGGACAGGTAAACATTCGTTAGTCACCTCTACAGTCCTTTGTTTGTCGGTGATTTGACAGGCTCGCTTTTATTTCGCGAACGACGCAACCGTACGCCGTCAATTTCGTCTTGCTTTTCAAGTGTGGAGCAGGAACCGGCCAGACAAAGGTAACCTGATCCTGGCTCCATGGCCATGACAGACGGGTGTGATCGGAACCGTTCCCCCGTGCCTGTCTTGTGGGGAGCACACACTTAATGGAATATTTTATTCACATCAGCCACAATTACAGAAGCCGTTGGCAAGTGACAGTGAGTCACCCACATCAAAACTGATGCACACTGAATTTCCACCTCCTCCCTTGATTGTCGCTAGGTGTTAAAAGGGAGGCAGACAGCAGATTGGGGGAGGGGTCACCGCTGCGAAAGACAAAGAACAGAGCCTTTTGGTATTAGCTAAAGGAGAGGGGCTCTGGGGGGGGCTTTCTGCTGGTCTTCCCCTCTTTTCTTAACCCAACTGCTGAGACTGCAAAGCATCCGCACCTAATCTTGACCTCTTCTTAAATGAAATAAATATGCCTTTGATTCGTTGTATCTACTCACACTTTCAGCACTACCTCCTGCCATGTGCAGTGCGAATTGGTGCACGAGCCCCACGACTTAATTTCCAATTTTGGCCTCGTCTGCCGTATTCGTGCAGCAAAACAGCTTTGGCAGCAGCCGCGGGGTACGCGTGAATGAGATCTAAGGTCATCTGCAGGTAATGGAATGGCGCGGCACTGGTAAAATACTTGAATTCAACTCGTGCAGCTGATCAATTGCAATGGCAAAGAGGTCGTGTAGTTATGGCGAGCATGCTTCACAGCAGATGGTTAGAAACCGCCAGTCGAGTTTATTGGGAACACGCAGCATGGCGCGGGGTGGTCTTTCCCTGACCATCACCGGTATTGATTTCCAACCACGGTGGCGAGAGGGCGTGCGTGTGTTTATGAGCAGGGCTTGGGAGGGCCGCGGTCCAGGACAAAGAGGTGATATTTGGCTGGAAAAAGAAGATGTTGTCAGAATAGATTTATTCGGAAATAAAGAACTGTGCATAGGAAGAAGTTGGGCTCCATTATATGTTTACCTCCATGAGGAAGAGCAAGAAAGGAGTAATGGATTGTAGGCTGGATGGTTTGATGAATTGGTATAGGCAAGTTGGCTAATTGAAACAAAGCCAGCGTGTACCGTATTTTCTGGTGTATAAGGTGCTCCGGAATATAAGGTGCACCCCCAATGAATGGTGTATTCTCAAACTTTTCCCATATACAGTATCGGGCACACCGGAGTATTAGGCATTCATTGTATTCAATGAATGAAAACAATCCCAATATAATATATAAATGTTCCAAATATAAGGCACAGCACATACTGTAATAAGGAGCTACAATAGAGGCTGGGGTTACACACTACTTCTTCTACAAGGGCAAATGGAATTGTGGCCGCTGACAGTAGTTGCGAGACCTGTTGTGGCTCAATATTACTGCACATATAAGGCGCCCCTGTGTATAAGGTGCAGGGTCATCTTTTAAAGAAAATGAAGGCTTTTTTGGGTGCACCTTATACACCGGAAAATATGATATATATTGATATAATATAAAATAATATATTTTTTTTTGAGGTGGGGTTGACGGAAGCATTCTAATACAAGCAATCGTAGTCAAGGCACAAGTGCACGTCTTGACCTTTCAATATAGTCTAAGATGAACGTCGTCATTAACTTATATGGCTACTGGATATTTGGCTTTATTTTATTTTTTTCCGAGTCATTAGCTATATTTTCGATTTCCTGAGATGTAGTAGTATGGTTATAAGGTCTTCTTTTTCTTTTCCCTTCAAGTGGTCGCCGCAGCAAATCAGTGTCCTCCATCTTTAGAGGTTTGATCCGCATGTATGGTTATAAGGTGTTAACGTTATTTCAGTCGCTAAGGCAGTTCAAGTTGAGGTCAACTCACACGGTTCCAAGCGAGGTCATATATCAGCCCTCATTGTGTCTAATAATGCAAATAGCTAAATACTGTGGTGGCTTCACTTATAATAATAATAATACATTTCATTTATCAGCGCCTTTCAAAACTCTAAAGGACACTTTACATTGAGGATATTTTAGTTTTTCAACACGCGCCAGCGTTCAGTCAACATCGAAGTCTGTATAATAATAATAATAATAATAATAATAATACATTTTATTTTAAGCGCCTTTCAAAGCTCTCACGGACACTTTACAGTCACAGACAAGCATAGGTACTATAATAAATAAAATACAATCACAAAATAGAATACAATAAATGAAATACAATTATAAATAGAAACAAGGGAAAGCGCTAAACAGAAAATGCAATTTTAAATAGGTGTGTTTTGAGATGGGATTTGAAGGTGGGAAGAGAATCGATGTTACGAATTTTGGGAGGAAGTTTGGGGTCAGAGCAGCTGAAAGCTCTGTCCCCCATCGTGCCGAGACGGGCGGGGGGGCACACAGAGGTGGAGGGAGGAAGAGGATCTGAGGGAACGAGAGGGAATAGAAAATTGAAGAAGGTCAGATAGGTATGGGGGGGTAAGGTTATGGTTAGCTTTGAATGTATAAAGAAGAATTTTAAAGGACAACCGACGTCTCCGGACAAGTTGTGTCCATAATTTGTAAAATCGCTTCATATGACTTCTACGGTGTCTCTTATTTAAATAAGCCCCGCTCCCTTTTCCAGACTGAATCGTTTCAAATAATGCAACAAATAATATACATTTTTACAACTGAACATCTTTAGTTGTTCACACAAAAACAAATAAAACCAGATTCGGTGCCATTGAAAATGTAGAATTTGTCATTGTTTTTGAATGTACAGTGGGACCTTGGCTTACAAACTTAATTGGTTCCCAGACAGAGTGTGTAAGGCCAAAAGTGTGTATCCCAAAAAATAATTTCCCATAGGAAACCATTAAAATGGGAATAATCCGTTCCCAGGTCCCCATAAAACATCATTTTCTACTTTCTAATTTTCTGAGCCTTAAAACTTTACAAAATATACCGTATTTTATGTATAATAAATGTGCTATAGTGTTATGATTAAATAAACTGTACTGTACAATAAAGTCATTTTATTTACCTTTGTGGTGGTTGTTAATGGCTTGATGGAATGGAGTGTCCGCTTTCATCAGCATTCAACACTTGATGAGGAACATGGGCTTCTTCTTTCACCATCTTGAGGAATGATCCCTTGGAGGTGCTTTCTCTGTGATAATTCTATCTAGTTCATCAATTGTGATCTGTTTAGCTGGGTTAATAGCTTTTTGCAACAAGTGTATAGATGACTTGTGCGGGTTATTTGTGGAGCCTGATTGATGGGATATTTAACCTTCCAGTCACACTACGCTTTTGAACTATCAAAGTTGAAATGGGTCCAAATTTTCTGTTTTCTATCCATTTTCTCACCATTTTACTTGTTTCCCCCCCCTTTTTTTGTTTCAAGCTCTGTCCTCTCCCTTTCGTGTGTGTGTGTTTTCTCTCTCTCTCTCTCTCTCTCTCTCTCTCTCTCTCTCTCTCTCTCTCTCTCTCTCTCTCTCTCTGTCTGCCTGTCTCTTTAATGTTTAACGCCCCCCCCCCCACTGTTGGGTTCTTGACCAATCACGTGGCTTTAACCGAAGACGCCATTTTGTTTTTTGGAGAACGGCCTCAATCTCTCTCTGTCTGTAACCCGATCCCCCGGGGGCGGGGAATAGAGGACAAAAAAAAGTCCGCTGCCATTTCCTTGTTTGGAGAACGGGCTCATATTCGAACGACACATCACTTACTGTGGCAGCTCCGTGTGTATCCCGAAAAATAGTTTGTATGCCAAGGTAAATTTTTTATAAATGTAACGTTCGTAAACCGAAAAGTTTGTAAACCAAGGGGTTCGTAAACCGAGGTCCCACTGTACCTGATTTCTTACTGTCCCTTGAATCACGAATGCATGTGTCAGTCTTTCAGACCGCCTGCCCTACCATCGTACTGACTGACTGCTAAATCTCAGCGCATTTGCTACCCGCTAGAGACCGCGGAAAGGTCACCGCTGTAGCGGAGTGCGTGCTCAGGATAAGTGGAGAGGATGCTCCAAGATGCAGCTCGTCATTACTGTAACGTTCCCATTGTGACGGCGTGCTGTACAAGATGCGCCGCTAATCCACACTGTAATCATAAATGAGAGTGCTCGGGGTTGATTTGCTCTCCTCCCACCGCTCATACAAACTCTTCCATATACCCCTCCTCCTCTGATATCCTCCCCTCCCCACAAAAAAAATCTAAACTTTTCTCCTCCTGGCATATTTCCAGATTGCAAATTGAGTCCTGGTTCACAGGCACGCTACGACCCCTCCCCCAAACTCTCCCCCATGTCCTGTTTGTTTCTTTCTTTTTTTAAAGTTATTTTATTTTATTTTTTCATGATAATATGCTTCTCAGGACAGCCCTATTCTCTGTCCTCCCTTGTTAGCATTGAGGGTTTCTCTCAATGCATGGATACAATGCGAATTTCCCCATTGTGGGACGAATAAAGGTTTTCTGATTCTGATCCAGATTCTGATCCATCCAACAGATTCATTGGCAGTGCAGCTTTTACGCTATGTCGCCGCCTCTGTTTCGGAGAGCCGATTCGTCCTATCGTTGGCAGTAAAGAGGCTTTGTGTCATTCTAACGAGATCAAAGCTCATTGAGGGGGGGGGGGGGCATTAAGTAGACTGATCGCTCTCTAACGGGCATCGCAAAGCTTGAGTGGGTGCTTAATTTGAATGAATGGAGCTCCATATGTTATGCTCCTGTATGTACATGGAGAGATTACCCACTCAAGAATGACACTCGTATATTATATCCATTCTGAAAATAAAAAGCTCATTTTTTGCTGGTCTCCATAAAAATAAAAGCATTATCATCCAGTAATTCTGTCAAGTGCATTTTTTGGTTTTCAAACACAATACAATACTTATTGATTTATATTGACCTTTAACAACAGCTGAAGCTGTAACAAAACACTTCACGTGGACAAATATGATATACAGGAAATAAAGCAGTCCCAACATACACATTTTGTAAATATAGCTGTTCAAGCAAGGTAAGCAAATGCTTTCTCAAAACTTGTAGACAGACATAAGAATACTCGTGCATATATTCATTATCTTAGACGAAAACCGGCTAATTGTTTGTGAGTGTCTTATACAGGATGTCGCCAACAAAAAACTGAATATGTTGCACAAATTATGTTTATTATAAATCTTATTTTGCCCTCAATGATTGTGCCTGAAGCACTTGTTGGAGTCTATTGCCAAACTAGTCAATTGTATATTTAAGTAAAACACATAGTTGGTCATGCCAACGGTCCATGTCAATAATGGGCCAGTAGAAATTAACGTTATGTTTGATCAAGGAAGGCGGAATTTTTTGTTGTTGTTCTTTCGTTTAGCCTTAATGAGTCATACATACATCTCAATAAAACGACAATCAAATCTTCTCCTTGCATAATGACTTCAGGTGGTGTACCAAGTAGCTGTGTGTGTGTGTGTGTGTGTGTGTGTGTGTGTGTGTGTGTGTGTGTGTGTGTGTGTGTGTGTGTGTGTGTGTGTGTGTGTGTGTGTGTGTGTGTGTGTGTGTGTGTGTGTGTGTGTGTGTGTGTGTGTGTGTGTTTTGCCCGCTCTGCCTTCTGCTACACAATCTCTCCCACCGTTTAAAGATGACTTTCGATGAAAAGGTTTCTTCGGCCGTCATCTGTACGTCTTTGAAGGTGTCGGACGTTTCGCTTCCCATCCAAGAAACTTCGTCAGCAAACTAGTTTCTTGGATGGGAAGCGAAACGTCCGACACCTTCAAAGACGTACAGATGACGGCCGAAGAAACCTTTTCATCGATGGACCACTCCTGTACGACTGAGAGCTTACACAGACGTATTGAAAGATGACTGTTAAACTTTGAGCTGTAACTCAGGCGGCGTCACACCTGACTTTTGAACCGGCAGCGATAAGCTACAAACGACCGTTGGCGTGCGTCCGTGTAATCCGCGCACTCTTGTGTGAGTGGTCACGTTCTTCTGTTCGTCGTCACCAACGGGCAACTCACATTTCCTATTTCTTCTAAACAAGCCCCCACCCCCAAAAAAAGCACAAGCAAAACAGACGCTCCCGTCTCATTTGCGTTTACACCAAAGTCAGTCCCTGACGTGACACTCGCATGTTAACTCTTCCATTTATGGTGAGTCCACTTCACACAAAGCCTGCCGCCATACGCACTCGCCCCCACGGCTGCCCCCAAACTGTCATCTGTGATCCCATCTCCACCCACACACAGCAAAATGTCAATTTGGTGTTTCCCTCACACGAGGTCATCGGTGACGGACGGCTATACTGTACAGTGTCAACGAGGACTGGAAAGCAGTTTTCTTTTCATTCCGTTTGCCATTTCTATTTTTGATCAAGTAGAAATGTGTTTAGAACAAATGTCAGCATGACTAATTGAAGCAGATGCTTTTAAAATCAGAATATCCCCCAAAAAGTGCACGTGTTACAGACAAAGAGTGACGTCCGGTGACTCTGGGAAGTGGAATCAAAATTAATTTAGGCCGATCGCAACATTTTTCTCCTCCATCCTCTTAAAACGATTCTTTGGCTCAGTCCGAACATCCCTTGTGTGCAACTCTATTTAACAGACGTTCTATTGATCATCAACTCAATTGATGGGTTGTGTTTCGTATTACTATGTTAAAAATGACGTCAATCCTGAACTTGCTTTCTTCTTTATAAACGAGAACACGCATTGGCGTTTCGGGGACTTTGACTGGTTACAAAATGTGTCAAACCAGTGTCGTCTGGGTATCATCATGGACATTTTTCTTATAAAATGTGATAAAACAACGGAGGTTTTCTCAAGGCCCTGCATCTGGATTGGATTGGATTTGCCTTTATTAGTCTCACAGTGGAGAAATTTATATTTCACAGCAGCAAAGTCTTCCTCCAAAGTCTGTCCTCCATCTATCCCGGTTTTGTGCATCCTCTTCTCGCACACCAGCTACCTTCATGTCCTCTTTGACCACATCCATAAACCTCCTCTTCGGTCTTCCTCTCTGTCTCCTGCCTGACAGTTCAAGGCTCAGCATCCTTCTCCCGATATAGTCACTCTCTCTCCTCTGGACATGTCCAAACCATCGCAGTCTGGCCCCTCTGACTTTCTCTCCAAAGCCTCTAATATGAGTTGTCCCTCTAATGGACTCATTCCTGATCCTATCCAACCTGGTCACTCCCAAAGAAAACCTCAACATCTTCAGCTCTGCTACCTCCAGCTCTGCTTCCTGTCTTTTCTTCAGTGGCACCGTCTCCAGTCCAAACATCACGGCTGGCCTCACCACGGTTTTATACACTTTCATCCTAGCTGAAAGCCTTCTATCACACATCACACCTGACATTTTTCTCCAGCCTGCCTGGACACGCTTCTTCACCTCTTTTCCACACTCTCCATTGCTCTGGACAGTTGACCCCAAGTACTTAAAATCCTCCACCTTCTTGATCTCTTTTTCCCTCTCATTTATTCCGTCTTGCTGCGACTGATCTTCATTCCTCACCTTTCCAGGGCATACCTCCACATCTCTAGTTTTTTTTTTAATTTAATTTTTAGACTCCAGACAAATCCATTTTTTTCTGAATCAGAATTATATTTATTAGCCGAATATGTAGAGCACACAATTAATTTGTCTCCGGTAGAACATGTTGCACTAGTATCATAAAAAGGCATGACAAATAAGTATGGAGGTCACTCATAAAGGATAATCTAATCTAATTCCTTAATGTAAGTGGTCCCTCTCAGGAACAACCGTGAGACAATGTGCAAAGTATCAAGCAGACAGTGGTTCAAGTGAGTTCAGAGGAACAATGATTGTAACGGGATGGTGTCCCACAGGGTTGTGCAAAATTGAGAGACACTATACAATTACAGTGGAACCTTAGTTTACGAATTTAATTGGTTCCCAGACAGAGTGTGTAAGGCGAAACGTGTGTATCCCGAAAATTAATTTCCCATAGGAAACCATTAAAATGAGAATAATCCGTTCCCAGCTCCCCATAAAACATAATTTTCTACTTTCTAATTTTCTAAGCCTTAAAACTACACAAAATATACCTTATTTTATGTATAATAAATGTGTTATAGTATTATGATTAAAGAAATAAACTGTACTGTACAATAAAGTTATTTTATTTACCTTTGTGATGGTCGTTGATGCTTGATGGAATGGAGTGTCCGCTTTCATCAGCATTCAACACTTGATGAGGAACATAGCCGTCATCTTCCACCATCTTGACGAATGATCCCTTGTAGTGTGAGAATAGTGAGAAAATGGATAGAAAACAGTAACTGTTTTCTATCCATTTTCTCACTATTCTCACACATTTTTTTTTGTTTCAAAGTCTGTCAGCTCCCTTTCGTGTGTGTGTGTGTGTGTGTGTGTGTGTGTGTGTGTGTGTGTGTGTGTGTGTTTTCTCACTCTCTCTGTCTGGGTTCTTGACCAATCGCGTGGCTTTAACTGGAGACGCCATTTTGTTTTTTGGAGAACGGCCTCACTCTCTCTCTCTCTCTCTCTCTCTCTCTCTCTCTCTCTCTCTCTCTCTCTCTCTCTCTGTTTGTAACTCGATCCCCCACTACTGCGTTCTTGACCAATCACGTGGCTTTAACCGAAGACTGGGGGCGGGGAATAGAGGACAAACACGGTGCCCACCATTTTCTTGTTAGGAGAACGGGCTCGTTCTCAAATGACGCATCGCTCCGTGTGTATCCCGAAAAATAGTTCGTCAGCCAAGAGGTCGAAAACCGAGGTCTCACTGTGTATTTAGGTTACTGTTGAGAAAGTTAATGGCTAGGGGGAAGAAGCTGTTAAAATGTCTGCTGGATTTGCTGTGCATCCATCGGTTGCGCCTGCCTGATTGTAGTAGCTGGAAAAGGTGGTGGGCAGGGTGCGGAGGGTCCGGTTGGATTTTCTGTGCTCTTGTCTTCATTCTGTAGTGAGCAAATCCTTGAGAGCGGGTAGGGCAGTGCTAATTTTGGTCATATTTTCTTAAAAGACAGTCGGGAAACGTGTCATTTGTGTGTAACATTTGACAACAAGTATTTCTCAGCATTCCTTGACTAAAAGAAATATAATTGGAAACTCGGTCGTACTTTAACGGAACTGGTTATTATTCGTTACAAATAGTAGTCGGCAAGTAAAATTTTCAATTTTGGAGTAAAAAAAAAGTAATCTCGCTACTGAGTGTCCTTAGACCCATTTCTTTCCATATCTCTGGATTTTATTCTGTTTGACTTTTTAACAGTTGAGATATTTGCTCTTTTTTTAAAGGCTTTTGTAAAACCGCTCCATAAGATTCCTGTAACTACCCCCCCCCCCCACACACACACACACACACTCGCACACCCCTCCTCCATCTGCCAACGTTACCCATCACCCCTTTCACCATCTGTTGACCTCATGTCATTTTACCTTCCGCCACCACCGCCCCCCTCCCCCGTTCCTTCCACCCGTTTGCTCCAGTCAATTTCAGTCTTTCAAAGACGCCCCCCCCAAAAAACGACATTTTTAATGCTGACTGCGTGAAAACTCGTCCGTCTCATTTTGTCCATCCATTTTCATGGAAAAATGCACACATTGGACGCGAGCCAAAATGTTCTTAAGCAGAACCATGTGACACAAGCACACGCGTACTGTACGTTTGAGAAGCGCGTCTCAAATTCAGCCGCAGCCACCATTCCACAACCTACCCTCCCCCCTTAAAAAAATATAAATCACGCAGCATTCTTCTCCCATGACTCATTGTCTCCATTTCGCCAGTTTCATTGCTTTATAGTTCTCCCTTCGTTTTCTCGACTTTGTGCTCGCATTCCTCCTCCTTCTCCTTTGTTTCTCCCTCCTTATTTTCATCCCCTTATTCGCTTTTTTTTTGTCCGTGCGTTCAATCCACTTCAGCCCTCCATCCACCCTGCCCCCCTCCCTCCTTACTCAACGGATTGATTCCAGATGTTGCGCTAACCCTCCTCCTACCCCTTTATGTTCCTCCCCTTTTCTTTTTTTTCCACTCTGCTCTCCACTGCAGAACTGAAGCTCTGTAATTTGACGGCTGCGTATAATTTTGGTTCAGATATAATTGGGATTGCGGTTTCCCTCCAGGTTTTTGTTGGTCATGCGACACATACACCCTTAGGAGCAGTGTGGCAGCATTTTGGTTCCTCCGTTGCAAATGCGGATGGAATTCAAGTGGGGTGCTAGATAAAAAAAGAACTCCATCAAATCTGGGGGGAAAAACATGATGCATAAATGAAATGTATTATTATTATTCATCCGTTGTCTGTACTGGGACTTTAAGCGAGAGGCGGGGTACATCCTGGACTGGTCAACAGGCAATTGCAGATTACTATATATGCATTATAAATATAATCAACAAGCGTATCATCAATATCATGATTTTTGAAAATAATTTTCAATAATGGACCGTCAGCCAAAAATTGAGATTGTCCTAATAAACACATCCGTGTCTGCATACTTTCACGCTGATGGTGTTTCGAGACCAGTTGAGCTCGACCGAGCGTCGTTCGCAGCATGCAAAATGCCTGTCGTTAACCACCAGCTGTTTTTACAAAGTCACTCTGTTGTCCAATATGAGCCGGCTCGTTCCCCTCTAAATGTGGCGCACCAAGGCGAGCGTTCCCTCTGGGAACAAGGCGTGGGGGGAGGGAATTGGTTCCAGATGAAACAGGAAGTGGTGAGAAAGCGAGAGAAACAAAGAAACGGCTGTTTCGTATGAACGAGAGAGAGGACGGGTTGAAAATCCATCATCTTTTCTCAACTCGTCACTCAGTGGACCAAACCTCTGTGACACGGTTTAAGCAGAGGTTGGCTTGAACCCCTGAGTTTACCTGAATCGTAATTCTTCATATTACCAAGGCCTTATTATTCAGTTTTTTTTTGGAGGGGGCCGGGTTCTTTTCTGTTCCAGCATTACGCCACACCAAGATCTTCCAATAGCTAAACACATTGTGGAATCGCCCCTAAGTCAGTAAACACGGCCTCGGTGGTGGCAAATAACGTTACACCACCACGGGTCATTCCACGTGGGCCCGATCGCTGAGGGAAAAATGCGCTTTTCAAATTCACGCCCCCTCCCAGCCAATTTCAGTGTAATTTGGTATTGGGGTTATTTCTAGTATAGAAATTCAATCTCTTGTTTCAGCCGAACTCAGATCACTGATTGCTGAGATATGGCAATTTTCACTTCTCCGTGAAAACGCACACGAAAGTTGCCTATTCTCAGCAATTACTGACCCCCCACTGCCCTCAAAAATATCCCCAATCAGGAATCTAAAACATTTGACTTTCTTCAGACCACTAATAATTTCAACTAAGTGCCCCGTAGGCCAAAGCTATATCAGCACGTGAATCTTTTTCGCCTCCCACCCCGTCCGTCCCCTCAACGACATTGTGATGTTTTTCCTCTCTGCCCTCCTTGTCTCCTGGCATGGGTCTCGGTAGGGGGTTGTGTTTTCTCTGCAAAGGCATGTCAGTCAGCGCGCTGTATTGCGCTCGTGTCTTCTCCCCGTCCGCTGTCAAAATATCAGCGTTTGGTTAACTCTCAGCCATTGTTGCAATCCTGCTCAATTGCCCTCCCCTCTTTTGTTCCACTTTGCCTCCTCCTCGCCTTGCTCTGTCGCAAACAATAGTTTCTCTAACCGGGACAAAATAACACCGGGAGAAGAGACAAGAGGGGACAAGGGACAAGAATAATCTAATTACAATTAATTACCCAACAAACAAAAAAACCACCCTGGCATTGGTTTCTGGGGGTGTGAGAGCAGTGAGGCCCCTTTCAGTTTTGAGTAGCTGCGCAATGTAAAATGTTTGTCTAGAGCGCCTTTTCTGCTGTTTTATTTTCACATGTCGGGATATTGTTTGAACAACGTTAACAGCTGTATTTATTGATTGATTTCTTGTTGGTACCATTATAAACTGACTTTTGGATGCATTCATCTGAAAATCCATTTTCTCTCCAATGAAAAATCAAAAAAAAAATCACATTTTGGACAGCGCTTGTAATTTGAAAGTTGTCTGTCATAATAAAGCCGCTCACTTCCGATTGTCTCTTTCAGAACAACGAGCCCTTAAATCCCGGTTTCCATGGATACACGCCTCACAATCAGGTAAGCCGGTGAAATTCTTGCAAAGCTCTATGAGGAGAAATATGTTTTGGAAGGCATACGACAAAGCTTCTCCTTCTAATATGAGATCCACGAAAACAAATAATCTTGAGCACTTTTCGTAATTGAAAATGTTCTTGAATGTTTACCGTTGGTTGTATAGCAGCGGGATTTGCCGCGTAACCCCACCAAGCGCTCTTTAATGTCACCGTTGGGAGCTCATCAATGAAGCTTGCATGCAGGATGGGATGAAAGAACCCGCTAGCGATTGAGCTCCTCTTTCAGCGGCCCGACAGCGACAGCAGCTCGCGATGCTTTTCTCGTCTGCTTTAGAGAGCAAGCTCCCCACCGCACACCCGCCATGGGATGCTCTTTTATATTGTTTCTGTTCTTACTCTCCAACTCATTTGAAGCACTTCCCCCATGAATATTGCTCAGCGTCATGAGTGCCTTCTGCACGGCGTTGCGGAGGAGCGGCTGACGATTTTCTTATCTGCATCGGTGCAGCGGTGCACTTTGGGTTGCTGGGACCAGCTCAGCGTGGGCGATGAATCCATGAGCGGATTGCATTTGCAATTTCTATTTTGGTGGTGCTCTAATGACAAAGAGACGCGCTCTTTGTGTGTGTGTGTGTGTGTGTGTGTGTGTCCCCTCCCCACTTTTGCTTATGCTTGCGCGTGCCTGTTTGTTTGGGATGTAGCTTTCTGGCGGTGCCACAGGAGGGAAGTGTCGCTCTGTGAGTCACGTCTCCCCTCCGGATTCCAATTTGGGAAATGTCCTCCTCCCATATATGCTTATTTTTCTTCTGTTCCCCTCCTTCTCCTTTCTTGGGAATACGGCGCTCATCCCTTCCACGGCAGGAGCTTAAACAGGGCACGCCTGGACGAATTTAACTGCCACGTTCTAAGTCGGCTTTCTGTATTTTCATCTCTTTCCTCATTTCCCTTCTGCGTAGTATTCTTTACCGTTAGTGTTCCTGTCAGCTCAATTTCATAATGGGAATTTGTCCGAGGAAGTAAAGAGGTAAAGAAGAAACAGACGTCGCTTTTTTTTTACGACAGCTTCCCCAATAGGAGGCCCCGTCATGCAAATGTTATTTGGGCAAGGTTGTCAGCACAGTTTTGTTTCATTTGTTTTGCTTGGTCATCTCATGCTATATTCTTCTTTTATTCATTGCAGCTGTCTTCATGAATCCTCACAATTAACCGCTTTCATATTGGGACATTTTAAACAAATAATTCACTTTGCGCTCAATTGAAAATTTAGGGCCTTTATTTCTGTCACGTCTGGTGGTATGAAAATGAGCTTCATTTGAAAAACAACCGGAAAAAAAAAACTGCAAGTAAAATGTGCTTTCTGCAAGCGTGAAAAAAAAATACTCGCACCTCATCTGTTTTATTCGGTACTTGAAATATTCCTGCTCACATAATCTGCACACTCCTCATTCATTGCTAGATGATGGGCAAAAATGTGTCTACTCCAGTGCCATGGTTTTTGTCTTTTTCACTTAAATTGCAGGACCCACATAAGATTGAGTTTTAGGATTACATAAACATTCATTACATACAAAGACAGTGTTCGAAACCTTAGACTCTCTTCATTTTTCATAAAAAAAGAGTTAATTCCTAAATTATATGGGTCTGGAATTATCTGAGCTTGAAATAGTGGCAGCTGTACAAAATACAGCACAATACATACATATGGATTTATATAGCGCCCTAACAGCTGAAGCTGTAACAAAGAACTAGCGTGGACAAAAGAAAAAAAAAACATTGCCAGAGGTCTGACCAGCGCTTTATCGGCACCCCCGCAAAATATCCAAATCCCGAACAAATTCTGGAATGGTGCTCCACGTAAACACTTTTCAATTCCCGAATAAATTCGGGAGTGGCAGTGAATGAGCTAAAATGCAACTAGAAAAGCCAGAGGCCTGCCTCGCTGGATTAGCTCGTTTAGCATTTCCTGACCTTTGTTGAACCACGGCACCGTATTAACATGCGGGAAGAAAAGTCACGGCTCACCACCAAGCAAAAATATGTCCAAAAGTAGAAAGAGTGCCTCAATCGTGATGCTCTCTATTCGGGTGGACACACAGATAAATTGCAAGAGGCAATTTTTGGGCCACAATTCTTTTGCCTGTCACAAAATCGCTTCAAAATATTTGCTGGTTTTGTCTTTATTTTGGTTGTTTTTTAAAAATGAAGTCGATTGATGATCGATGACTGTTTTTTTTGGCATTTGTATGACTCAATTCATGAGTTTTATTAGATTCTGTGTATCCGACAAGGTTGGGCATCATCTACGTATGATCAGCATGTGTCATTCTGTGTTCTTAATCTTCAGATCATCCCTCATTCATCCTCTCATCCTTCTCACTTTACAGCCTTAATCCCGTCATCCCTCGCTCTTTCTTTTCACTCAGGCTTTTTATCCATTTATCGCTTCATCCTGTTATCTTCCACTCGCATCCACTGCCCCATTGTCCTTGCCCCCTCTCCGGACAACTCCCTCTCGATACTCCGCCCCCTTACTCTGATCCCACCCTTCCGGCTTCCCTCTGGACTCGACTCCAGCCAGACTCAGCAAATGTCTGAAAGCTTGGAGTCAGGGTTTTTTTTTTGCGCAGTGCTCCATCCCTTGCATATGGAAGTGCGCTGCGGAAAACCACTCTCTCTCCGCTGCTACGATGTGCCGTTTGGACACGCGAATCAGAATCTAGAATCACGATGCGTTACGGTATGCCTAAGATTAATGTCATTCGGTATTCCCTCATTTTCGCCCAACTCCCACCTGCGCTCTGAGTGCGGCTGCTGAAGAGGAGGTTGAGCTTGAGGCTTACCTACCCACACGGCTAGGTCTTTTCAGTCCGCCCCAGTAGCTAGCTAGCGCCGCTTTTTGGAGACGACGAGCTGTCATGCAATAAATAAATCATCTAAAAAAGCTGCAATGCAGTGGGGGTTGCCTCCTGTGCGCTCGCACCACCGGTGCGAATTGAAGAAAGCCTTTTCTCCCCTCCCGTTTTCTCCTCGCCCGGGGATAGAGAAGACTGCGGTGAGTCCTTTCTGATTCCAAAGCGGAGAAGATTTAGCCAGCGACGCGGACGCTGTGATCGTTCGGAGAGACAGAGGCTGAGAAGGAGGTTAGGTTTAAAAGAGAGGCGGGGATGTGTAACCTGAGCAAGTGAATGACAGACAGACGCGGCAAAGAGGCAAGAGAGCAAAAGGAGAGGAGAGTCTCTGGCTGTCAGGCGGGGAGAGACGCTAAGGCCGGAGGGGTTCCGAGCGGTGGCGCCGGCTGGTGAGACCAAAAAAAAAGGAAGGAAGTCAGTGACAGGCAGCCAAAGCTCGCCTTTGCAAGAAGCCACACGGGGAAAAAGAACGGAGAGTGAATGTAAAGAAGCACTTGGACCGAAGCCGTCGTTAGCTCATGGTCCTGGAGTCCAGGCCAAGGAGCGGTGGAACCGGAGGGGAGCTTTGGACGCATCAGGAAGGGGAGATGAAAGGGACTGTCAAAGTGGATAGCTGGTCAAGAGTTGTTGTGCCTGGTCAGGCAATGATGGGGCTGTACTACCCAACTGCACTGCTGGTAAGTTCTTCAACCCGCCTGCTTGGTGTTGATGTTTGAAATCAGGCCAAAAAACAGTCTGTTTATTTGTTTATTGTTTTCCTGTGGCTGGCTACCTAAGGCGATGGAAATTATATGATGGAGTCCATTAAGATGCACTTGCCTGCTCTATAAAATCACGTTTCATGCTGCACGGGGAGCTGCTCTCAGGTTGGAGATTCTGCAACACTGAATGAGGCTTTACTGAGAAATTCCAGCTTCCCCCTTTCTTTTTGGATTGGATTGGATTGGATTGGATATGCCTTTATTAGTCTCACAGTGGAGAAATTTACATTTCACAGCAGCAAAGTGATGCAAGGAATGAAAGTAGAAAAACAAAATACATGAGCTGCTGGAAAGGCAGCCACTCTCGCGGCGCCGTCTTGAAGTCAAAAGAACAAAAAAAAACTAAATAACAAATAATATGACAGCATAGAGACAATATGACAAAACAAAGACACAGAGAGACATTCATTCTTCAGGACTTTTGAATCCACTAATTTAACTCTATTTCTTCTAATAAAAGCCTTTCTCGGGATGGAGATTTGTTTGTTTTCTATCACTGATATAAATGCATCTGAACAAAACCAAGGATTACAGAAGAACGCCGCTCCATTTTCATTCTCAAGACCGCCGCATAGAATCTTGATACGGTTGATTGCGGTTGCGCACTCCGCTGCCGTAAATGTCCGTGCGTCTGTTCTCCACAGCAAGCAGAAAAAAGCCTGCGCTACCAAGCCGCTTCGTGGCCTCTGTTCTAACACGTCCACTTCTCTGGATTCAACTTCTTTCCGGGCGCTCTGTTGGGTTAGCCGAGTTCGCTAAAGTTGCTTTACTAAGCTACGCTGTTTGTATGACCGCACACTGCGCCACGTGTCGTATATTGTGTGTGTCATGTGTCGCAATATGCCCATATTCGTGTCCACGATTGTCCACAAAAACTTGTACAAAGTGTAAACTCTCAACGTCCTTGGATTGATACCGACAGGTGCCATTGCTACTCAGATCCCAACTTTGCAATCCTAATCAATTTTTCACCCTGCTGTGCTAACCTCGCCATTCCTACTTATATTTCCTTTCTTTTTTATTGTCATTATTTTATTTTGACTTCAAGATGGCGCCGCAAGGGTGACTGCTATTCCGGCAGCTCCCATATTTTATTCTTCTACCTATTTTGTTTTCCTCTTCCTTTCATAGCTTTGCTGCTGCAAATTGGGAATTTCTCCATTTAAGACCAATAAAAGTGATCTTATCTCATCTCTAATTTCTCGCTCTCTATTTTCTATTATAATTGTCAAATATCACTTGTGTCTGATTTTGAGCCAGTAAAAAGCTGATGTGGTTCTACGGCACGTTTGATGATTGGCCCCGCAACGAGGAAGGAGACGATGTGCTTCTTCTCTCAATCGATCTTCAAGGAGATGGACAGTACCCTTTTACTAAATGGCCATTACGCTCAAGTTTTGAGTTTTGAGTGACTTGGGGGCGTGTCCGTCCGTCCATTGAATGGTGGAAGAGGAGTTGCCGTTTTTTTCTTTGCCAACTGCTGGAAAAGTCAGAAGTTGAAAAGTGCAGGAGGAGGCGTGTTTAAAGGTACTACCACCCCCTTCGATTTAGTTCACAGTTTACACAGTACATATGGGAATTGTTTGATTGATGGGCTGGCGTCAAGGGCTGCCACGTTCATGGGCCTTGGCTGGTGTGTACTTCACCGTAGCCCACCAGGGCTTCGGCTTGAAAGCTTTCCCTTGAAAAGACCGCCATTGCAGCAGCCCCCATCGGCTATGTGTATGGAAAAACATATGATGTGGCAGGTTAAAACAACTGCGCGTACATGAGGTAGGAAGGAAAATCCAATCACAAATAGTTTCTTCTATACTTTGCCGTCACGACTGAATCAGTCATCCTTTGTCATAGTGAACTGACCGCCTCCCAAAATAAGGTGGATGGAATCATTCACAACCATGACAGTCGCTCGAATGGAATGACTGAAATTTGATGTCATGGCCACTGTTTTTTTTTTCTTCGCTTCATAAAGTCGCAGCTGCAAAACGCATTAGCGATCAACTTTTTCCGAGTATGTGATCATCCCCGCATCGATAAGTCTTGTGGCTTTCATTGGGACTGCTGCTTCATCATTCTCTGCACGCTCAATCCTTTTAGTTTAAACCCTCAGTTGGATGCCCATGACCGGCGAGGCTATCACCACGGCAAAACAATGAGCAATCGAATTGTGGGGAGGGGGTGGGGGGGGGGGCTCGTTTGCTTTCTGGCGAAGCTTCTTTGTAACCGTAATTAATTAATTCCTTCATCAGAAAAAAAGTTCATTTTATGGGTCTGGAATAATATGAGGCGCAAGGCGGCTGTACAAAAGGCAAATGCTGCCCCCTCGTGGAAGGGAAAAAATATTGTCAGATGTCTGACCAGGGCTTTATCGGCACCCACCGCAAGAAAAACCAAAACCCGAACTAATTCAGGAATGGCGCTTCACGTCATCTTTTCAATTCCAGAATAAATCCGGGAATGGCAGTGAATGAGTTAAAAAGTCTGTCTGGAGACCCGAGCTGTTCGAGGTGTCACCCAGTACACAGCAGTGAGCAGACCAGCTGCTAACGCTGCTTAGTACGCTGTGATCGGAGCGGTTCTCCTAACCTCACTCACTCATTTTTCAAGGCTCGAGTTAACTTTTTTTTTCTTTACCCTCCCCTGCAGGGGTCTCAGGATTCGTCAGGGGCGCAGGACGGTTTGGTGGCACAAACCTTCGCAGCGTTCCCTCCTCCACCTCCTCCCCAGAATGGGATCCCTGGGACCGAATTTGGCCCTGGGGCCATGTTTGGTGCAGGGGGTCAAGGTACAGCTGAGGTAGGCCACCAGTACCCTGAACAATAACAATGTAGGCATTGTGCGTGGTAATTCGGTTCTACAGTAACATGGTAGACATGGGCCAAGTTAGCTGTTACCCGACTTTCACTTTCCCCTCTGGCCTTCATCTTCTGCCGCAGATCAAGGCTGATGACACCACCCCAGGGGAGGTGGCTGTGCAGTGTGGTACTGGTGGGACAGCAGCAGGGGGATCTGGAGGAGACTCGCCAGAAGCCAAAGGAACCCCCAAGCGTCTCCATGTTTCAAACATCCCATTCCGTTTCCGGGACCCAGATCTCAGGCAGATGTTTGGGGTAAGATTGAGCAACTGTGTCACCTTACCTTGCAAGAGTACCAGCAAGGACGCATGCGGGTGTCCGGTGTGCAGTAGTGACCTCTAGTGCATAGAGTTGTACTTGACGTATAAGAACCTTCTAAATTTCCTGTCAAACTCCAGTCAAAATTATGCTTGTTGGTTCGTTTTTTGTAATTACTATGTGTGATCTTTGCAGCAATATGGGAATATTCTGGATGTAGAAATTATTTTCAATGAGAGGGGCTCAAAGGTAAGGGAATCTGTTTTTTTACCCCACCCAACAATGTGCAGCACTTCTACCATTTTGTCTGTTTTCTTTCAAAAACGGCACGAAATCCTGTAATATTGCGCCTCATCTTTCTTAAACTACAGTAAAACATACAGAAATTCTGAATACTCCCCAATGAGAAAAATCTCAAGTGCACCCCCGGTCCCCGCAATGAATCAGACTTGTCCCCGCGCTTTGTACCACAGGGCTTTGGCTTTGTGACATTTGAGACCAGCGCCGAGGCAGAGAAAGCCCGCGAAAAGCTCCACGGCACATTGGTGGAGGGTCGTAAGATTGAGGTAATTTTCCCCAACTGTGTCCGCGCCATTTTCTGTCCTGTCTCTACTGCCATTCTAACGCTGTACAACTCCTGATTGCTAGCTAGCTAGCATTGATAACGCTCCGATGCAGCACATTCATGTCCCACTGCCTGATCCGCTGCAATATTTGTTTTTCCATTTATTTATTTGATTGATTTATGTTGTGGTGAGACTGATTGGGGGTGCAAGAACACATATTTAAGGCATGCTGGGGTACTTTTCCTCTGCAGCATTTTTTTCCCCTCTTGAAGCTGTTCTCCTTTCAGTTGTTTTTTTTTTTTTTTTTTTTTTAATTTTGGTTGTGCAACTTGTAGTCACATTGATACATGTTTTGACCACCAATTGGAATGACGTCTCTGTGGTTGGCACCGGAGGAATGCAGTGGATAATGCATGGCAGATTGCTCTCCGATGCTCTTGATTTCTTCCCCAGTGTATAGAATAAACCCTCTCTTAAGTGGTGATTGCGGCACCTTCTACCAAAGCAGCATGCTGGGAATCACAGCAGAACCAATGCATGTCCCTTAAATGTATGTCTTAATCTGTACTAAAGTCCTCCACTTTGCCTTATATATTGTTTTAAGTTGTTTTGCATTCTGATTTTTGTATCCCATATCTGTTTTTTGGATCTCTTGACCCAGGTCACTGCAGGACAAGAGCTCTGCATGGGCTAACTGTGCTGACTTCAGTTTGAGTGCGTGCCTCTGTGCGAGTATGAGAGTGACAGTGAGACACAAACTAAGACTGGCTGAGACTGGGAGTGAGACAGATCGAGACTGAGACTGTGAGTGAGACGGCGAGTAAGACTGCGACTATGACTGCGACTGAGACTGGGAGAGATGTCAGGACCTGCACGATGGATGAAGGCTGGACCTTTTTCCTCTTCGGCCTCATATTTTATTCTCGCATTGCATTTGCAAATACAAGCGAGCGCCCCGCATCCACCGGCACAATCTCTGCCGGCTCCATTTTCAGTCAGTCCGCTAGCTGAATGGACATGGATGGAGTTACTTGAATTGACGGCCTGTCTCGTCCCCTTGCTTTGCTTTAAACCGATTGTGTCTCAACCCGATTAATGCATGAAAGCAACGATGCCTCCGAGAGAACTTTGTTGCATGCCTTGTTGTTCTCTTGTTCCAAGTAGTCGTGTTGGGCCGGGATGAGTGACGAAGCGCTAGCAGGTACGGTGTTCGTTGATGGTGCATGGGCTTGAAGAAACAAAGGGCTGGCACAGGGCACATCTTGGGTTCGGTTTACACGTTCTTCCTTGTTTGGAGAAAAGGCCAGGCGCTTGTATTTGCGACAGTGCCGTCTGGAAGTTCTCCTCTCTTGTGGGTGTCACTCTTGTCGATGTTTCCTTTCATCGGTCATATCAGAGTTTGCCGAACGGCGTTTTCCAGAATCAAGTCGCCAACGTTTTATAATCACAAGCGCCGTCGTTCACAAACTCTGACAGCTAGGCCCGCTGTTTGCCACGGTTTTACTTCGATGTTTCGTGCGTGTCAAGGAGGCTGATTATTTCCCACCTGCATGAGGGAAGTTGATGGTAGCCTAATTGTGCATGACTCGTATTTTCCGATGGAAATGGATCCAGTAAGGGTGTGCAGGATCTTGCATGTTCAATTCTGTAGCTGTTTAGATTTTGGTGACGGGGTTGTGTTCTGTTAGCATGGAATGTTGCACCCGGGATGGTCAAAATCAATGTCTCTTTATTGCAGTCTGACTGATTAACTACATTTTTGTTTGGAATCTTTACCTGTATTAAAAAAAAAAAAATATATATATATATATATATATATATATATATATATATATATATATATATATATATATATATATATATATATATATATATATATTTCCTTTGGTGATCATAACTGCTAACTATTTATTGGTATATTGCTACACGCAACTGTAAAGCTAACTAAGCTTCGTTTGGGCACACCTTGACCGTATGCGACTTCAAAACTCCTGTGGCCTATCGGATATATCATGAAAAAGTTCATTCATTCATGGCTGCAGCCCATTTTGAGATTGAAAAATACCGTTCCAACACAATATACTTTGAAATGGAACCATGGCTGAAGTAAATCAGTCAAAGTTTTACCTGTGTAATCATTTGTCGATTTCACTTGGAAGAAAACGCAAAAAGAAAGTTCGGCCCTTCCATCCTTGTCCTTCTTGCCGTCATATGTACCGTATTTTCCGGTGTGTAAGGCGCACTGGAGGTTGAGGGGCGCCCTCAATGAATGGTGTTTTTTCAAACATTTTCCATATATAAGGCGCACGGCAGTCTAAGGCCCTACAGTAGGGGCTGGGGTTACGCACGACTTCCTCTATAGGGGCCAATGGAGTCAGTCGGTGGGTGCTGACAGTAGTTGCGAGACCTGTTTGGCTCGATACGACTTCACATATAAGACGACGCACCTATTTATAAGGCACAGGGTCATCTTTTGAAGAATATCAAGGCTTTTTGGTGCGCCTATACACCGGAGAATACGGTAATCCTCGTAAGCTTTCCTAAATTCTTAACTCTGTCATCGCCAGTTACTTTTTTTTCACCCTTCGTTGCACAAGGTCGCCATATTTCTTTTTCTTTTTTTTTTTTTGCACTTGTCATTTTATGTGTCCTTTATTGGTTGACTATCATTTATTTGTATTTTTTGGAGGGGGTCACTGGTAGGTAATAAGAGAACATTTTTGGAGACTTGACCCAAGTCAGTTTCCAAACGAATTACTGTGATGGATTTTACTTTGCCATGTCGAGTCATCTAAACGATGAAAACCTTTTTACCTTGGTGTCTCCGCATACTAGGGTAAAAACGTCAATTATTCCAACGAGCTCCATTTTACCCCTTTGCCGCTTATCGCAATGTCGGCCCGACACTACAGTCAGTGGTCCACCTCAACAAATTGAATCCGATTCCATTTCTGTAAAAGCATTGAGAGCTCCCATTTCCTTTACCTCCTCTGTCGTCTTTCTCTCTCTCGTTCTCTTCTAAGCTGCTATCAGATTTTTTCTTTTGACATGGATGGTGAGGGGGATGACATCTGGCTTTCTTTTGTTGCCTGGATTATTTGTTCCTTTATTTATTATATATTTTTTTCTGTTTCCCTGACGACTTCTGTGTGTTGTTGTCAGTCTCCACGGTAACCGCTAGCTGTTTCTGCTGCAATGGTAAGTTGTGTACAAATGTTCATCACTGAACTGATCTCTGCCCTCCCTCCCCCTTCCACCTCACCGCTAAAATGGCCCTTTGATTTTCATCAACACGTACAATGTGCAGATAGTGAAGTAGCTCTATCATGAGCTTAAATCGCAGCCCGTTCACATTTTATTTCCAAAGGTCGCCAGCTGTTGTCCATCTCATTTGAGCGGCGCAACATGACACGCGTGGACACTGGATAAACTAGTCTGGGAACCGTAATACCCCCCCCCCCCCCCCCCCCAGCACCGTGCCATTAACACCTCACTGGGAATGATCGAATGTAATCACCTTCTTCTATGCAATGACACAGCTTTCCGATCTTTCTGCTTATCCGTCAATGTATAAACTATTCATCCTATTAATTTGGACAAGTCAAATTATTTGAATGCCATTTTTCTTTCAACCAATGCAGACTGCTTAATTTTGTCATTCTATTGATGGCATTGGACTAGCAATAATAATAATAACAACACTAATAATATTTCTCCAAGGCTGTTGATTTCGCGATATCAGGCGCTACTCGAAAATCGATGAGGGGTTTTCTTTTGCCATTTCTTTTGGGTCTATTTTGTTTTCTTAATTTGGTTTGGTATTCTTGTAGTGTATTGTCTGCGTGTGAGTAGTTGTAGTTCTAGTCATAGTGTTCTGGTCTTAGTTTTTGACACACAGTTCTCTGCCTGGCACAGTGTCTCATGCCCATTTGATTTCTCTCCTTTTTGGGAATGAGGATTTCTCTCCCCTTTTTCTGGCTCTCTCGTCTAATTCTCCCTCTCTCTTGTTGTCCCATCTCTCACTCTGGGTTTCATCCATCCTTTGGTGCTCTTGTTTCTCAACCCACCACATGAGATCGTCAGGAGAATGGTCACCAGATCTAATTGAATGATGCACTTTCATATACTGATGTATATATTTTGGACTTTAGATGTTTTTGTCTGTGTGTTTGTTATTTGTGTCAATATTATCCCTTGTTTCGTATTTTATGTTAATTTTTGGATCTGGAGTGGCTCTTGTCTGTTCACCCGCATCCTTTCCTCTTAACACACCTGGTTTTACCATTTTCGTCTCTTGTGTTTGACGTGGGAGTGCTGCGATTGTTTTGATTGATCTCTGCTGCATCCGACGCTTGCTGATTGGCTGATTTTTTTTTTTCTTTCTCTCTTTTTCCTTCTTTTTTTTTGTTTCTTAGCTCACTCTTGCTCATGCGATGCGCCCGCATTTTGCCGCCTGTCATTTCTGTGGTACATGATTATTGAGTTGGTCAAACAAATGTTTTTGCACCCCCTGTTACTCTCCCTCGCATTGCTTGTATTTGTTTCAAGGTGTGTAAACCCCACAGATTTAGTTTCATATGGAAATGTGATTTCTTTTATTTGGTCACAACGGACTGGGTGGGGATAAATAAGGGGCAGGAAAGTGTGAATGTTTTGTTAACCTTTTAACATTTTCAGATTTGCGTCTCCGTTGACATGACAGCTGCATCGTGCCAAACGTTCCGCGCTAAGGTCACGACGACACTTGCAAGCTCAGCCCGTCAAATCGTTTGCAGGCGACCTCGCCTTTTACAGCGAGGTGGGGAAAAGAAGGCAAACCTCTTTTGTGCCCCTATTGAAGCTCACATGAGAGATGGAGAGTGTGACTGAGTTAGAGAGGCGATGTGGCTGGTTATCCTGGCCGTTCATGGTCGCTAAATGGGTGCGCGGCATCTATGAGCACGCAAATACTCCCGTTCCTCAGTCTCGCGCCTTTTTTGTCAGGCACATGCTCTCCCCTCATCTCGCGTGAAGGTCATAAGTCCTCGGATTGCGGCGCAGTCCGATTTAGGGGCTTGGGCTAGAATCTCCTTCTTTTAAAGCTCATCAAGGCGGATACGGATATATTAGGGAAGCCTCGTGCGATCCTTTGAAGCGCTGAGACGAGGGGGGAATATTCACCCATCTCGCATTGAACCGTCTTCTTTATTAGATTGAAACCTTTTCCACCGTGCATTTGTGCGAGACAAAACGTCCTCCTCCTAGGCGCTTAGGGTGATAGAAGCGGTTTAGCCCGCGGCAGTAATGAGTCATCAGATCTTTACCAGACATCTCTCTCCTAATTGCGTGATGACTCTGAATAACCGCAACCGGCCGGCCCTGCCCACTTTTGCACACAGTCATGAGCAAAAGTGCCTCAACAACTAACACCGTGCTCGCATCCATTTCACGGATGCATAAAGATCGATTAGGCACGCATACTTACTTGCAGCACACCATCACCGGCATATCTTGCACAAGGATTCTCTCAAAATAGGACACGGCACAGCCCCCCCGGCCCCTATCGTCAAGAAATGGACATTGATGTCTACTTGAGTGTCCTCTTTGCGGTTGTGTCTTTTGTGGCTTTGACTGTGTGTCCTTCCATCGCCAGGTGAATAACGCCACTGCCAGGGTGATGACTAACAAGAAAATGGTCAGCCCTTACCCTAACGGAGAGGCTCTGAGCACGCTGCCTTATGGTAACCGCACTGACCGAGCCCTTAACGACGAGGCGTTCAAACCCCGTCACCAAAACAAATGCGCCTATTAGTGTCATTGGCTCTGTTATGACCCCTCTCGACTTTTTGTCTTTCTGCTCTCCTCCCTCGTCTTATTCCACGACACACCTCCTCCCCTGCCTCTCAGCAGGGTGGAAATTGAGCCCGATGGTCGGCGCCGTGTACGGACCGGAGCTCTACGCGGGAATTGGTATGTCTCTATCGTTCTTCACAAAAACATCAGTCCTTCGTTTCTTAATCAGATTCGTATCCACCTTGTAGTCTTTACTCTGTATGAACTCATTCAGTGCTCGACGATGTATCCACTCCAGTGCCAGGAGTTTTGTCATTTTCACTCAAATTGCAGGACCCTCAGAATATTGAGTTTTAAGACTACATCAAGATTCACTTCAGTGTAAGAAACCTTATACTCTCTTCTTTCATCAGAAAAAAAAACAGTTAATTCCTAAGTTATATGGGTCTGGAGTTATCTGAACAATACATACATATTGATTTACAGTAATCTCTTGTTTTTTTGTGGTTAATGGAGACCAGGACCACCCACGATAGATGAAAATATGTGTAATAATAATAATACAGTAAAGTCTTGTTATATCGATATTCTCAGGAGTCGGAAAAAATATCAATATAACCGATATCGATATAACGAGACTTTACCGTACATGTGATAAGACAGAGGGGGGTGCTGGGTGGAGCTGAGAAGATGCACAACCGATCCACATGGCTGAAAACCCTGAGAACCAACAGCCATGTACAAGATCTCTCAGTCATTCGATATTACTTTTATTCTGGCCAGGAGTGTTTTTTCTTGGGAAAAAAAAAATCAGTGATGCACTGAAACCACGATAAGTGATCCACGAAGTAGCGAGGGATCACTCTATATTACACTTTAACAACAGTTGAAGCTGTAACAAAGCTCCAACATGGACAAAAGTCAAATGCTGCCCCCTCATGGAAAGGAAAAACATTGGCAGAGGTCTGACTAGCGCTGTATTGCCACCCCCTGCAAGAAAAACCAAAACCTGAACAAATTCAGGAATGGCGCTCAATTCCCAAATAAATTCGGGAATGGCAGTGAATGAGTCCCCGCTGGTACTTGTTAAAGGACAACAGACACCTTTTTTTGGTGCCTAACTGACATCAGAACAACATTTTATAGCATCTAAAATAGCCAAAACACACAGGCTGATATTTTTAATCAAACGCAAAACACCACAAAAACGACTTAAAGTTGCCCAAAACTGCCATTAATGAGTTCAAAACTGGACAGATTCAGAAAGTCCTGCCCCCAGGTTCGTGACGTCATCTTGGGAACCTTCTGGGCGAATCTGGCGATCCTGGCCCATCCACAAACTGCCTTGCTCCACAATCAAAACAATGGCTTCCGAAAGTTCTGATTTGGAGAAGATGCTTTCTTGTTACTCATCCAGTTATGAATATGATTGAAATAGTTCTGAAGAGGAAAGCATAAGTGGTTTGCGATCGATTAAAAAAGTCTTTCCGTGTCAATTCGAGCCGTATGCAAGCGACGAAACCGGTGAAGGACACGACATATGAAGCATATATGAAGCTCCGTGAATTAGCAATATCGCATCAACTTCGGTGATATGTGGCATATAAGGACATGAATATCAAATAATAAGCTACAAGATGTCAACATCAATGTAGATTGTTCAATGGTTGTGCATGCAAAAAGTTGTTTCAACTTTCAAGATGAAAAGTTACGAATAATTTACGAGCTAGATGACCAACCTCGAGAGGAGCAGAAACAACACGAGAAGATGACAGCGGTTATCCAAGCGGCGAATCGCTAACTCCGGTTAGCTGCTTGTTCCCCTCCGGCTGGTGCGCTACGGCTATGAGCTAACGGCAGCGATTGCTCTCTTCCACCACTGGTAGCACCTTCTTCCCCGTTGTTAGGCTGAGAGGATGACGGCGGTGTTTTCAGACTAAACAAAGTACCAAAAATGCACTCGAAATCTCCCGTGTATCGTTTTCTCGCTCAATTCACAATGTCAACAACTCAGGGAGGAGGTTCCAAAGGTAACGTCACTTGCGGCATCGTCATCGGCTCGAAATTGAATATTTAGCGGCAATTTTTAAAAGTCAAAATATGTATTGCCATATTCGCTGGAATCTTTGTCAAACGCCGTCAGTCGAAGTCATTGGAAGTGATTTTACACATTATGGAAGCAACTATGTCGGGAGGTGTCTGTTGTCCTTAAAAACGAAATAGAGCGCAACACTTCCCTTCTGTTTGCTTTATTCCGTCGCTTTTCTTCACCCCAGATTCCCGACGTATTAATTTTTATTGCGACGTAGACAACATTGAGTGGCTTAACGTTAAGTCTTTTTAAATCTTCCTCTTGCCTTCTTGCGCAGTCCCGGGGTTCCCCTACCCGTCAGCGGCGGCGGCGGCCACGACAGCCGCGGCGGCGGCGGCGGCATTCCGTGGCGCTCACCTTCGCGGAAGGGGGCGGCCCGTCTACAGCGCAGTGCGAGCGGCTGTGCCTCAGGCCGCTATTCCCGCATATCCCGGGTGAGGATTTCATCACACCAGCCGTAGATGCGCATGAGTTGTAGAATGGCGAGCAGTGTATTTAATGCCTGACTTGATTCAATTCTTACTGCCTCCACTATCGCATCATAATTATTTCAATTGCAAAAGTGCACGCATCTGCGTTTGAAAAGTCCCTCGGAGCAGTTCCAAAGCAAAATAGAGATGTAATAACGTGATCTCTCCAAGTCTGCTTTTGCGAGGGACCAATCGGAGGACAGAAAAACATTTTGAGGGCCAGCTCGGTGGCCTTTTGGAGGACACATTTCAACTCTGATTGGTTTTTAATAGCTTGTTCAGTTTCTTTATCATAATGACGACGATGATGAGGATGATTGTTTTATTTATTCAATGAGATGAATTTGTCTTCTGCATGCTGCATGGGTGTGAAATAAATTCTCTCTCTCTCTCTCTCTCTCTCCCCCCCATCCCTCTGTCTCTGTCCCTCTCTCACTCCCACTTATCATGATTTTTGGGACTGGACACCATTCTGTTTTTGCACTCCTGGCCTCACCCCACCTCCTGCCTCTCGGACTTTCTCTACGACCTCTCTCTCTCTCTTCACCTCTCTCATTCTCTCTCTCTCACTCCCTCGCTCTTTCTCTTTCTCTCTCCCTTATCTCTCTTTACCTCTCTCTCTCTTTTTACCTCTCTTTCTCTCTGTCTTTGTCTCTCGCTCCCTCGCTCTTTCTCTCTTTCTCTCTCTACCTATTTGTCTCTCTCTCTTTATCCCCTCTCTCTCTCTCTCTGACTCTCTCTCTTTACCTCTCTCTCCTGTCTCTCTTTGTGTCTCTCTCTCTCTCTTTCTCTTTGTCTCCCTCTCTTTGTCTTTCTCTCTCTCTCTCTCTCTCTCTCTCTCTCTCTCTCTCTCTCTCTCTCTCTCTCTCTCTCTCTCTCTCTCTCTCTCTCTCTCTCTCTCTCTCTCTCTCTCTCTCCCTCTCCCTCCCAGCGTGGTGTATCAAGACGGGTTTTACGGCGCCGCCGACTTATACGTAAGTAATGTGAGTGCCCCGCCAGCGCAAGCTGTGTTGGCCACCTCTCACGGCTTCCTTCTGCTCTTTCCCCGCGGGTGCGATTCGGCGTGTTTGGTCCTTGTCATTCGCAACACGGAGCCGCCATCTTCCCCGCCGGATGAGGTTGTGGCGAATGTGCCCTCAACGCAGCACGCCGACGCTTTTGAAATTGCCCGTTTCTATATCCAAATTGCGGCCGGTCCAACGCGGTCAAAGGAATTTGAGCGTATCCCAAAAAGAGCCGCTCAGTGTGCGGTTGTATGATCAAAGTATGCGTGTCTCCAGGTTGACAACGGTTGTTTCTGTTTTCTTTATAGACTAGTGTTTCGGGACTCAGTCCTTAGTCCCAGATTGCTTCAGGTAGGGTCAACTGAACACCAAAGCCACCGTGTGCATCGCTTTCCCCGATTCCCTATTTACTCTGACCTTACAGTCATCTTCTGATCTGGTCTGGAACACATTGTCTTTTTCGTAGATGTTCTCCTGCTGTATTTATTTCTGGAACTAACTCACTGAATTGTACACGTTGATCGTGATGTGATGTCTTGACTAAAATACTAAATCGTTCAGTAGAGAGCCTGATCTCATCCGGTCTACTCGATTTCAAGGAATTCAATAGCCCTCGGATTTTGTTCTGCATACGAAAAATGACATTTATACAAAGCAGTCCTGATGATGACTCCACGACAAAGTTTGGCCGTCCTTCCTTTGCAATTGGAGGTTTCCTTTCCCTGTGAGACGCAGTCGCCTGCGCTTGAGACGCTCTGAAGTTAAAATGGAGAACATGGCCTCTTCCTGATGTTTCTTTTTTTTTTTAGCATGTGCGCCGCATGCAGACAATCTGCGTTTCCGCTAACAGCCTCCACTTTTGCACTCACCCGCAAGGCCTTGCTTTCTCACGAATAATCCAATCTTCTTGACATCCCAGCCTCAGATTTGGAACAGGGTTCGTTTTCCGCTGCCGAACTCGGACCACCTTGCGCATTTATCGTGTGTTTTATTTCGTTGTGAACGAAATTTTGGTCTGGCGCGTTGGTTTTTCATTGTCACCGTAGTGATGTTGTCTGTGAGCGTCTGTTTTCTTGTCGCTTTCCACATGAAAATGATCAATGTTTGAAACAAATTGATGTGTTTGTTTTCATACTCTCTGTGCAAAGTCTTCACGAATTGATTAATCACGAGCATTGCCGAATTCTCAAACGGCGTGTCTCATGGCGACGACTGAGCTTCCTTCGCACGCCTTACGTGTTTCGCGCGTCATAACCCGACGGTCCGCCTGGGAGTCAGTTGTGCTGTGCGTATGTCTCCAGGGAGGCTATCCCGCCGCCGCCGCCGCCGCTGCCGCCGCCGCTTATCGCTACGCGCAGCCCGCGGCTGTAACCGGAGCAACTGCGGCGGCCGCCGCGTACAGCGACGGGTGAGGAACGACGCCGGCGAACGCGCATTCCGTCGTACCGCAAAGGCCCGACTCTCAACAGCGCACCGTTTTTGCACTTCCAGTTACGGCCGAGTTTACACAACAGATCCATACCACGCTTTAGCCCCCGCTGCTGCCGCCTACGGAGTGGGAGCCATGGTGAGCGAACGCGAGCAAACACGACCTGCGTTTTCACGTATGCCGATGTGTGTTTTGTTGGCTTCCTAAAATGGAGATAGAATTGTCATGTAAATATTTTTGGGTTGTTGTTGCATCTTCTATTTTGTGGATGATTAAATAGGAAGCTTAATTGTATACGGGCTTACTGGCATTTACAGTTGCCCCTTCCACGATTACTGTATTTTCCAGAGTATAAGGTGCACCCCCAATGAATGATGTATTTTCAAACTTTTTCCATCTAGACGGCGCACCTTCTACAATGAATGAAAAAAGTTTTCCAAATATAGTCTAGAAAAATATGTATTATTCCAAATATAAGGCACACCACAGTATAGGCTGGGGTTACGCAAGCTTCTTGTAAAGGGGGTAATGTAGGTGGTTGCTGACGGTAGTTGTGAGACCCGTTGTGGCTCAATATTACTTTACACATAAGGCGCACCGGCGTATTATAATAATAATAATAAATTGTGTTAATTTACTGCCTTTGAAAACTCTCAAGGACACTTTTCAGGCACAGGATAAGAACAACTTTGTTTCTCATATTAAGCAGATTCTTTCCTTACAGACAGTGTAGGTGTTCAAATAGCTGACATGTTTCGCCGACTACTTCCGCCTTCGTCAGAGTGCGACTTTTTTTTTCTGCGGGTGCGCATAAGGCTCGGGGTCATCTTTTGAAGAAAATTAAAGCATTTGGGTGCGCCTTCTATCCTGGAAAATAAGATATTTTAACTCATTCGCTGCCATTCCTGAATTTATTCGAGAATTGAAAAGTGTGACGTGGATCGCCATTTCCAAATTTGTTCGGGTTTTGGTTTTCTTGCGGGGGTGCTGATAAAGCTCTGGTCGGGCCTCTGGCAATTTTTTTTTCCCTACCACGGGGGGGGGGGGGGGGGGGGCATTTGCCTTTGTCCATGTTAGTGCTTTGTTACAGCTCCAGCTGTTGTGAAAGCGCTATATAAATCTATGCGTGTATTGGATAGTATTTTGTACAGCTGTCCCAATTTCAAGCTCAGATAACTCCAGACCCATTTAACTTAGGAATTAACTATTCTTTCTGATGAAAGAAACGAGTCTAAGGTTTCTTACGCTTGATGTTAGGTGGTCCTAATACCTCAGTAATCTGTGGGTCCTGCAATTTGAGTGAAAATGACAAAAACCCTGGCACTGGAGTATCGTCTGGCAGTGAATGAGTTACAAATTGTCTGGTGAACTTCTGTGAGTCGGCCGTAACGCTACTATTTCAGCACCCCCTCGCCTCCAACGTGACCGTGGTCTGTCTTGTCTGTTTCAGGCCAGTTTATACAGAGCGGGATACAGTAGGTTTGCTCCATACTAAAGCCACAAATGGCACCAGAGGAATTTTTTGGCCCTCCGGAAGCCTTTTTTCGTTTGTTTTTTAAGCTCTTTGTTTGGCAGACGCACCCTTCCAACTTTCTGCTGGTGGACTACAGTGACAACCACCCCACCCCACCCCCTCCCTCGCCTTTTTTTCCTCTTGGCAAGAGAGATGATTGCCACATCACCAATTCGTTTGTCTCTGCCCGTCTGTCTGACAAGGACGTAACGAAAAAGCTCTTGGCACAATTTGTGAAGGCAAACTTTTTAGAGACACTATTGGATGGGATGGGTCGGAAAGAGACTTACTCCTGCTTGATCCTCCACACACTACGCCGTTTTCTCCAACTCCTCACGAGAAGCTCTCTGGGCACGCAATCCCACGGTGTCGCCTGGGTGATTGAGCTGCCTGCCACCAAAGCAGCATCGCTCGCCAAAGCGACATTAAAAGTCCACCTTGAAAACAAGCGACCTCCCCCTGCCTTGGCACAGGTGCATTCGTCGTCAATCGCTACAAAACCATCAAATGAAATGCTCAAGTTTTGGTGGGATCTCCAAAATGCCTCCGTTTCAACCCCAAGGGGTACAACGATATATGAAAAAATTCTTTTCTTCTTGTTCCTCTGCCTTACCTCAACGTTTGATTTCAAATCGGTTTTGCTGCCATTCTTATTTCACATGCATTTATTTCTGGTCCCCGCATCATTTCATTGAGTAAATGAGGCGGCTAAAATTGTTTTGGTCATCAACTCCCAACACTAAAAGGGGGAAGCTTGACTCCTTTCTCTCTCAGCCCTTGTAGCTTCAGCAATAATGCTGAAAAAGCAGATGGATGGAGAGGAAAATACCCCCACCTCCCCAGCCACCAACCACCTGATGACATTTAATATACAAGATGAGGGGAAAAGATACCATGAGCATCTGCATCTGGGCTGAGAAAACGTGAAGCCCCCCCATGACGCTGGTCTCATGCATGAAGCAATTTCAATATGTATTTCAATGTTTTTGTCAGTCTCTGGAGACAAAAAATACTTTTTTTGCAGTCTGCATTTTTTGTCCAGGTATCTCCTTCCTATCGTGTCTGATTTTTGCGGGAGGTCCGGCCAAGTTTGTTCCAAGTAATCTGCCTCCATATACTCCCACTATGTTATTATTATTATTGTTTTCCTTTTTTGGTTCCAAAGATTTTTTGTTGTTGTTGAATGAAAAAAGCACACTTTAGACTTGATATATTTCTCTTTATTTTATTTTTTTATTTGTTGTGGTTGTTTTGCGTGTACTCGATCGACTCTGGTATATTTTTTAATTTCTGGGTCTATTTTTCAAGGTGGGTCGGTCGGAACAGTCCGTGGCTGTCTGCGAGATGCATTTCAAAGGTTTGCAGCTCCTTTTGAAGGAACCTGCAATTAATAGCAGTCACCGAGGTTTTTCTGATGCATGATGACTTTTTCTTTCTCCCTCCCCTACTTTCAAACTGTTTTTGCTGCAAATCCAAAAACAACGATGGAAGCTGGAGTCGTGAGGGACATTTGGCGACATGATGGGATGTTTGCAATCGCCAAAGGGAGAAGACTACCTTTCCACTTTTGGAACAATGGAACGTTGTGTGGATGGCAAACATATTGAGGTGAAGATTATTCATACGATAACTGACGGGACCCTTTTTTTCCCATGTTGCAGTTGCTCGCGGAGCAGAACCTTGTTGAGAATGTTTGGTATGACTGTGACACTGAGTGCTGTAGTGAGTCATTTTTGGTGCCTCTAATTTTTTTTCTATGTTGTATTCTTTTTGTCTCATTACTCCTCACAAGTATTACCACGAGTGTTGCTATGCATGCTTTCTTGGGAGACGACAAATATCACCCAACTATTTGCTTTGTGCGTAAATTCTAATCGGATTGCCAGAGGATGATTTGTGCGCGAGCGATCTTTGTTCTATGACGTGGACAGGAACAAACGAACAACTGTGGGATGTTCCCCGATTGAAGACCAGGAAAAAGTCAAAGTATCCGAGACCAAAGTCGATTTCGGTCTGCTTTAATAATTTGGCTGCTGAGGTTGTCACGGTAATCGGCGGTCCTATCAGATACGTTAATTTGGGATGGCCGCCGCCCCTGCATTCCTCCACTCAGCGTGGTTCCTTTTTGTAATAAGTGATAACAGTGCTGAGGAGGCAGACCAGAGCGACCCACTCACTGTGGGGCACTTCAACATGTCAGCAGGTGGTGGGAAAAAAAAACTGTTGGGCAGGTGCACAAAGCATTCTGTGCTTTTTCTTTGGATGGGATGTTCTTCAAACAGTGGGACTGGGGGACTTACCAATTTGAATGCTCGAAGCCAACGTTACACACCCCTGATTCCTTGCACTGTGCTGGCATCAAAGTCGATGTTGGAACATTGTGACCAGGATGAAGGAAAAGGCGTGTGAATTGCATGCGGCCTCTTTTCTGTATCGCACGCTGGCTGTCAAAGGTCGCATTTGACACGCTGACTTTTCATTTCACTCTGTATTTTCTCACCATGTTTGATTTTGACATCCTTGTAACCGCCTTTTGTTTATTCTCCATTATTATTGAATGTATATAATAAACTGTTTGGGTTTTTATACCGCTTTGTGGATTTGAGTATAATTGCTTCACTTGGATGCGATTTACGCATGTTCCGAAATGTTGCTCTTTTTTGTTTGTCTTTGCGTCACTTGAATTGGTCTTATCCAATCAGCAGAGGGGCCATTTGTCATCATACAAAAGAGAAAGCGGTGCGAGTTTCCAATTCCCCCTCGCGAAGCGTTTTCTTTGCCGCACATGAGCTCACGTGAGACTCAGATGATAGATGGAGGCGAGTTTGCTGGATGCTGCTTCTCCACTTTTGCTCTGCGTCAAATCTAGCGCGTCTTCCTCCATTTTGTCCTAATGGAGAAGTGGGGGAAATCTGGAACGCATCTTTTGCTGTAAATGCGCCGCTAATGGTCCCCCGGCTTGGTCGGCCGTGGCTGGCGGCAAGTCTTGTGTGGCTGCTAATTGCACCCATGCGCAAGGGGACAATTGGCCATTTCATGGGGATTCTTGCTCACTGACTGGAAGGGGCGACTGACAGAATGTGTTTGATCGGAGGGGATTTGTGAGGCCATAAATTGACCTTTGCACGCTTTGTGATGTCACTGTAGCAGGGAGCAATGAAGTGGAGATTGTCATCAGTCTTCCACCCATTTGTATTCCACTGCTTAGGTTGTTCGGGGTCACTGGTGAGCTGATAGTTAACCTATTGGATTTGCAATTTTATTATATAGCATAGACGTTACGTTACGCAAGCGGTATTTTTGAGATCTTTTGACCAGTTTTAAACATCAATGACCCGAATCGAATGCCCGAAGTCAACTAATTTTTTGGGGGGTGAATAGACGTGGAGTCACCAACCAGTGGTTCTTAGTCTTGTGAGAGGCACCGAATCCCACCAGGTTCATATGCTCATTCACCGAACCCTTCTTTCAATGACTGCCCACTAACTGCAGACGAGACTGAGGGGTGGACCTCTGCCCCGGAGGACCCACCGAACCTCGGACTCACCAAACCCCTAGGGTTCGATCAAACCCAGTTTAAGAACCACTGCGCGAGCCGGTGATTTTGTTTTAGGGTCCCGTAGCACGGGAAATCCTGCTGTGGGAAATGGTCAATGTCCGGATAATTTGTACCGCCCACCCCTCAAATAATAATAATTACAGATATATCCGTTCACCTACACACGACAAGCAGAAAAATGACACCATTGTTTGTTAAAAGTCAGAAGATACTTGAACCTGCACCTGCGCAAAACATTCAGTTTACTGCAAGTGGATCGCCCTACTACCACCGCCGCCGCCCCAAGTCAGACAGGATCATGGTTCTTTCCGTTTATAGATATAGGCCAAATGCAATGTCTGGAATGTTATGGTGGTTTGTAGCTCTTTTCGTCGTGTTTTTATTTATTTTTTATCGGACCGTGACTGTGGAAAATGCAGTTTTTGTGTGTGTGCGCGAACAGTGTCCCCATGTGGTTGAATTGCTGCATTACCATTGTGAGGACTGCTCTCTTTGCACCATTGGCACGGTTTGTTTGCGGAAGAATGACGCTTAAGATATTCAGAAGCTTTTATTGACAACAGTAATGCGTCTTAAAGTATACATACAGCGGCCAGAAAGTTTTGCTTTTACTTGCGATACGTTAATCAATGAGAATCTAATCTTGTGCCTGCCTGTCTGCTTTTTTTCTAATGTCTACTGACTGACAGTTTTTCACCCGAGGGACTTGGTGAGAATCGTATGCGCACCTTGCGTTTGTGACGTTGCTTTCCAACCGGGGTGCCAAATTTGTCACGGGCCACATTGTAGTTCGCGTTTCACTTGGAGGGCCGTTTTGAAACTACAAGTGTGGGTCTCTTTCGCTTGTAAGCACGCCCAAAGCCTCGGAACGCACGTCGTTACCCCCAATGCCTCGCGAGACGGAATTTCAACGTTATAAAAACAAAATGGCGCACAGGGGCGTCAATGAGTTCGCATGTGGCACCGACACACTCAACTAGCATCATAAATCGGATTTATTCTCCATTGGCTGCGCCGTTCACGACGACAAAGAAGGTAACATTCCCCTGTCTGGGATCATTTTGAGCAGACCTCTCCTACAATGCTACTACAAATGACAATAACCATTGCAAACGTATCATGTAACTACTACTGTGACAACACGGTGTATCCCCAGTTTTAATGTCTTCCACTTGCTAATATTTTAAAAGGCGAACAAAGTGTAAACTTTGTTCTAAAGAACTTGGTTACCAACAGAACACCTTTCCCTCAACACAATGAATGAAAGGCGTGTCTTGTTCCTTGTGTGTGTATCAATGTCGAAAGCAAAGCAGTTATTCTTCAAGTAACACATGCACATTCATTCGCAAAACAACTCCCTGCCATTTTTGCGTAAAATGATTAGGGCTTGCGAAGACAAAATATAATAAAGTGGTTCGATTCTCAGTTTTATCTCACAAGTCTGACTTTATTCTCAGAATCCCGACTTGAATTTCAGAATTCAGACTTTAAAGTGAGCGCTGTCGCTTCAAAGTCAGAATTCTGAGATCCTCATTACTTTTCAGGTTTGCATTGAGATGCAAAAGCATCTTGAATTATGACAAGAACCATTTGGAGTTGATGGGATTCTGTGTGATATTATTTATATTCATATTTGGGGTTTTCTAATCTCAGATGGAAATTGGTCTCTACAATGTACAATGTTTTTTTTTTTGCGTCCCAAGTAAAAGAGCATTTGTTTTATATACATTCAAGAAAGAGAATTTAAAATTGTCCATAATATTCATCGTATGGTTCTCTGTAGTTGGTGCTCTGAGGGCGAGGAATGCTGTAATCTTTATTGGGGTCAATTTCCTGCAAAACACACGCACACACACACACACACACACACACACACACACACACACACACACACACACACACACACACACACACACACACACACACACACACACACACACACACACACACAAAACATGACTGTCATTACGGTAACACTTGTTAAACAGTGCTGTCATGAAGCATATGGTGTGATTTAACAAGGGAAGGTCACAGTGCGCATTTGCATCTAAGTTGCTGAATCCTGACAGTTTATTACTTACGGTCATAGAGAATCCGGACTCGTAGGGCGATCGCAGTTTTGGATCGGATCGCCCGCCTAAAGGGAGAAATGTCACACATGAGCAAATAATCTTAAATGCGTATTCACTTCATGCTTGCGATGAAAAGGTTTCTTCAGTCGTCATCTGGACTTCTTTGAAGGTGTCGGACGTTTCGCTTCTTATCCAAGATGCTTCTTCAGCGAACTCAAGTCTTAATGGTAGTATCGGCCCTATATATATATATATATATATATAGTAAAGTCTCGTTATATCGATATTCTCGGGATTTAGAAAAAATGTCGATATAACCGTACTGTCGATATATCAGAATCATCTTTATTGCCAAGTATGTAGAACACACAAGGAATTTGTTTCCGGTAGAACACGCTGCACTAGTATCGTCGTCAAAAACACTGCTAAGTGGCACTATACAGTTCCATTTTGGCTACTGTTGAAAGAGTTCAAAGAGTTAATGGCTTGGGGGAAGAAGCTGTTTAAATGTCTGCTGGATTTGGTGCGCATGGATCGGTAGCGCCTGCCTGAGGGGAGTAGCTGGAAAAGGTGGTGGGCAGGGTGCGGAGTAGGATTTTCCGCGCCCTAGTTTGGATTCTTGCAGTGTGCAAGTCCTCGAGAGTGGGTAGGGCGGTGCCAATGATTTTTTCCGCTGTCCTAACTGTCCGTTGAAGTCGGATTTTGTCCATTTTTGTGGCGGCCCCGAACCAAACGGTGATGGAAGAACACAGGATGGATTCGATGTGGGTGAGAGATGTTCCCCCAATGTTGCCTCAAAATGGCACATATAATTCTTTAATCGATTGCAAACATGTATGCCATTGTTGAAGACGGTAGAAAATGTCGTCTGCTACACACGACCTGGCGTCTGAAAATGAAGATGGCGTCTGCTACACGGCCGTGAGCTGGTCACGTAACAAAGTCACGGTCACCAAGTCACGTGACCAAGTCGACCAATGGCGCGACCGATACAGATTTCGATAATGGTGGTACTGTATAGAAACCCCGAAGCAAATACCGATTCACAGTAAGTATCTTTTGTATCGATATAAACAGCAAAATGGCCGCGGAGCGGGAGATGAAAAAGAGCACCGTAGTAACCGGATTATCGTAAAAACCACGAATCGTACTAAACGGAACTAATTATACATAAAAAAAACTAGAAATGTGTAGGTCCTTGCTCTCAGGTTGGGGGGAGCAGAGGACTACTCCTTGCGGCTCCACTGATTGTTCTGACTAACGACTGGCCTGATTACCCCACTTGCTCCAGTATCACCTCATCAGCATTACTAATCCTATGTTGCCTAAGCAGGCTATTGTACGAACGATACAAATTTAACCTCACACCTCCATATCGGTTTAGTGAAGGATTTAGCTGTTTTATGTAAATTGCTTCTTTTCCTCCCCTTTCAAACCATCTATGTTCTTTCGCTAAGATTTTAACCTCATTGTCGTCAAATGAGTGGTTGCTAGCTTTTAGGTGCATATGTGCTGCCGATTGAGGCCCACTAGTATTATCCCTGCGATGCTGACAACATCGAAATACTGCATTTTACTGTAACACGTTTTGTTTTTTAGAATATCGCCTGAATAGGATTTACAGAATAATCTGTGAATGCCTGCTGTGACCATCACCTGGTGTTGATTCTCTCCCATCCGTATTTGATTCCATGACGGTCAAAAGTCGGAAGTGTTGGAAGTGATGAAGATTTCTTACCTCGTCTCTTTTCCGGGTCGTTCTCGAAGCTTCCGTTCTCCGTTCCCGCTTTGGGACTGTTCAATCCCGGAATATCTGCGCTGGGGCTGGTCCAGCCCTCAAAGCTCAGGGGGAGCTCCCTGGATTTGGCCTCCCCCCTGCACAGGAAGGCAATTTGCGACAAGCCGTGTCCCATCAACAACACCCAGCCGTTGGCGACCAAGGCGGCAGCGACGGTGGTGTCGTCCCACCGCGGCCGCCGGCCTAGTTTGGCGTTCCCTCTGCTGAGCATGGCGATCCACGCCGCCCAGATGCCGGCGGAGAGCAACAGCGTGAGGAAGAGGAGCGCGGCCTGCTGCCGACTTTGCCGGTGGGCGGTCCCCGCATAGCTGTAGTTGTACGCGCAGCAAGAGCGACACAGGACGTTCGTCGACAGTATCAAGCTGATGGCCAGGAGGCACAAGACGTAGATCTGGAGCATGACGAACTCGTCTTGGCTGTACTCGCACGGCTTCTTGTCACGCACCAACACCAGGATGAGCCACTCGCTGGAGATGATCACCTGGACGGTGAAAAGCCCAAAAGCCATGGCAGGCTCGCCCCAGCCTCGGGCGGCGGCGAAGCCCAGCAGAGCCAAGCAGCGAGCCAGCAAGCAGGAAAAGGCCAAAGCGAAGAAGACGCCGAAAAGGAAGATCCTGGTGGGGCACGTCTGAGGGCTGAGGCGGATGATGAAGGAGAAGGTGGTGGCGAAGATCCCACCCGTGGCCAACAAGAACGTGGACATGCAGGCCACCGTCCCTCCGATGTTGCTGCGTTGCTGCCGTAAGAAGACGCAGACCCACAGCGACCAGACCAGGAGGCCAAGCAGGAGGAACACGCTAAAGAGGAACCCCGAGGAGGCCAACGTTTCCACGATGATGCCCCACATGGCTTTGCGGTCGCACAGGTAACGATAGAGCGGATCCAGTCCTGGTCGGCAACCCAAAACAGTCTCTGTGAAGTTGCCATTGGAGGAGGAAGCGCTCCAACTCCCGTTGCTGACGGTGTTTGTTGACATTGACTGAGTCAAACACGTCGGAGGGATGCCGAGGAGGCAGAGGAGCGCCAACGCCAACTTGTGATCCTCCAGTAGAACCGCAAGACTCATTTTGAAAACGCGGACCGGGAATTTGCCGTCCGAGGACTATTTTCCCTCCTGAAACGAAAACACAGACTCGAGTCAGTCAAGCGAGAGGAAAGGTAACAGAGGCAGAGGAAGGACGCAAACATGTCGGAACAAGGACGGAGACGGTTTTGAGCAAGGCCCATAAGACGACATTGTTCCCCTTTCACGTGACCTGTTCGTGTTCAGCTCGAGACTCGTCAAGAAGTGAAAATTCCCGAGAGCACGCGAGAGTCTGTTGGATATGTGTTGCATCGCAGTTTGGGGAGGCTCTGAAAGATGCTCTACCCAGATAGTCGAGTACTGGCAAATTTCACTTCCTGCTAGCTTGTGAGATGGCCTTTGTTTTGTTTTGGTAAGATGAAATTTGTGGCTCATTTGCATTACTGCATTGATATGACCAAGGCTGTCAAAAACAATGTGCTACCCCCTCCTCCTCCATCCTTCCGCCGCATTGAATGAAAACAAATCCTTCTTTTAGTGTTTTGTTTGGATCACATGTAGAACCAAAGCCAAAGGTGGCCATTTTAGACAAGCTAAGATGGCTGCCAGGCAAACACAGGTCAGATGAGGCGAAACGTCCGCATGGCTCCGAGGGAGTCTGCATTCCACCTGACTTCTTTTGAGAATAATAATAATACATTTTATTTTAAGCGCCTTTCAAAGCTCTCAAGGACACTTTGCAGTCACAGACAAGCATAGATACTATCATAAATAAAATACAATTACAAATAGAAACGAGATAGAGCTACACATTTAAAACAGATTCCTATCTTACGGACACTGTATTGTCGGTGTTCAAATACCTGACATGTTTCGCCGTCTACTTCCTCTGACGAAGGCGGAAGTAGACGCCGAAACATGTCAGGTATTTGAACACCGACAATACACTGTCTGTTTTAAATTAGATATCTAGTAGACAGGGTGAACTTAATACAACTAGAGCTACGCAGAAAATGCAATTTTAAATAGGTGTCTTTTGAGATGGGATTTGAAGGTGGGAAGAGAATCGATGTCATCAATGTTGGGAGGAAGTGAGTTCCAGAGTTGAATATGGGTGCTATGCAGTGGCGGGCCGTTCATGTCACTCCTAGGCCTTCAGTACTTCATCTGAATCAATCAGCTGCGAGTGTGGTGTGATATTACTACACGTCCACTAGAGGGTGCCGTTGACCAGGAAATAACTTGTGACTTGAAGAAAAAAAAGTAATTAAACTGTTCACATTTTTACTATAACCGTGTGGATTCATGATCTCATAAAATTGTAATATTATTTGCTATTTTTGCTAGCTTCGGAGCTGTCCAACCTGAATGATTTCCACCTATTCTTGAAAAGTCCGTTTTTAAAATGGCTTTAACAGTATACAGTAAAGTGTCCTTGTATCGATATCGGTTATATTGATAGTACTGCTTATTACGATACTATTTTCAATACCCGGCAAATTTCTAGTCTTTTATGTATAATTAGTTTCGGTTAGTATGTTAATCCGGTTACTACGGTGCCCTTTTCATCTCCCGCCAGCCAATTTGGTCTGCTTATATCTATGCAAAAGCAGCTTAAGCTGAATCGATATTTGCTTAAGGATTTCAATTCAGTACCATCATTAGCGAACTCTGTATCGGTAACACCGTTGGTCACGTGACCAGCTTTCATGTCTTGCACTGTGTAGCAGAGCTGCAATAGCATCGGAAAGTCTTATCACAAGAAGAATCTCTGTAATCACCAGCGCCCCCTGTCATGAGGCAGGAGAAGTGTGTGCCTCACCTATTCACACAGTTTCGATAAAAATAAACACTGTATTACAAATTTTATAATGTACAGTGAATGTACATTATATACACCAGCTGAACTGTAGACAGCATGCAACACGGTTCTCGGACAAAAAGCTGTTGTTACGTCACAGCTGCGCGCCGGCATTCTATTCAGGCACTCGAACGTCACGTAAGTTATGTAAACGTTGCAGTTTTGGTTTTTCATCCATGTACAGTATTTAATTGTGTTGCATCTAAATAGTAATGCGGTCTCACTGCAGAGCAAGTATTGCGCAATACATGGTGAGGCTCAGCCGGCTGCTGCCTCACCACTTCTCTACTTAGTATTTGAACGGTAAATTTGAAAATTCAGTGATTTTGAAAAAAAAAATTGTGAAGTTAAATGGAAAAGAAATGTAAAGTACAAATCACTAAATAAATATAACTGTTACATTTATTTTTTCATTTGATATTTCCATGATGACAGGTGAGGCACGGCCTCACCTGCCTCCCCTGACTGCACGCCACTGCTTCTTATACAGTATACAGTTGTTCAACACCAATTGGGGAAATGTAAGAATTGTGACATCGGAACGAAGTACAAGGCAATAGTGGCTGTGGAGGAGAATTCTACAAGAGGCAGATCCTCCATTGCCAAAGAGTTTGGCGTGCCGCAGAATACTTTATCAACATAAGTAGTGCAAACGTTGCAGTTTTTGTTTTCCATACATGTGTTTAAAGGACAACCGACGTCTCTGGACAAGTTGTGTCCATAATTTGTAAAATTGCTTCAAATGACTTCTACTGAGCGTATTTTACAGAGATTCCACCGCATAGAGCTATATTTTACCTTTTAAGACTCGTGCTGAATATTCCGGAAGTCTTTTTGTTGAGTTGGTGACGAGTCCGTACGTGACGTCACTGGAAGAACGCCCCTGAGCAAAGAAGAGGACACAAACCTCCTTGTTGCTCGAGAAAGAGCCAGAAGAGGGCGTACAAGCTCCATATAAGGAATTTATCAGCCTGTGGAAACAGGCTGATAAATTCCTCACAGGGGGTCGGTGGCCATTTTCTGCCTCTTTCTGGGTGAGACATTTCCCCCCCAATGTTGCCTCAAAATGGCACAAATAAATGCTTTAATCGACTGCAAAAATGTCTGCTTTCCTCTTCAGAACTATTTGAATCATATTCATCACTGGATGTGTAACAAGAAAGCATATTGTCCGAATCTGAAGCCATTGTTTTGATTCTCCAGCAATGCAAGACGTCTTGGCGTGACGTCACGAAGTGGGGGCGGGACTTTCTGAAAATGCCCAATTCGCAGCTCAATTTTTTGCACATTTTGGACACTTTAAGTCATTTTTATTGGTGTTTTGCGCTTGAATAAAAATATCACACTGCGTGTTTTGGGTATTTTAGATGCTATAAAACGTTTTTCTGATGTCAGTTAGGAAACAAAAAAAATGTCCTTTAATTGTGTTGTATTCAGATATCTTTATCGCTTGCAATAATCACTTTTTTTCATACAGTATGTACATGCTGGCGTATAGAACAATGTCGAGTGCTACTATTGCAAGATTGCGTGATGAAAATAAATGATGTTTTTATTTAATGCTTAAATGTATTTTTCACTTCACTACAGTACAAAAGCATGCTAGATACGCAATCCATGAACTCAAGGAGAAAATGACATGCCATATCAAACATCCCCCATTTATTGCCCACTTTTAATGCAGTTTGACGCAGGATCGCATATATCGATAGTCTGGTTATATTGATATTTTTCCGACTCCCGACATTATCGATATAAAGAGACTTTACTGTATCTGCAACCAAATCAATTTCTTATCCTCCCTCAGCCATTGTGGCTTGACAAAACTGCTGTTAAATCAACACAAAAAATGTACATATGTACAGCGATACCTCGGCTTACGAACGCTTTAGCTCCCGAACTTTTTGCCTTACGAACGTTAAATTTGCGAGAATATCATCTTGCCATACGAACTATTTTTCGGGAAACACACGGAGCGCCACAATGAATGATGTGCCGTTTGCAAACGAGCCCGTTCTCCTAACAAGGAGCTAGAATGGCTGGCTTTTTTTTTGTCCTCTATTACCCCCCCCCCCCAGTCTTTGGTTAAAGCAGCACGTGATTAGTCAAGATCCGTGGTAGACGAGGGAGGGGACCCACGCGGCAGTGAGGGGCGAGGGGGACACCGAGCAGCACGTAAAACAGATGAAAGAGAAAGAGTGAGAAAATGGATAGAAAACAGTGAAATTTGGACTTGTTACAACTTTACTGATAGTTCAAAGGCAGAGTGTAGACTGCAAGGTTAAAATATCCCATCAATCAAGCTCCACAAAGAACCCGCACAAGCCATCTGTACATATTGAACAGAAAAGACAAGCAAGAGAACCAGCTATGAATGAAGTGTGTAGCGTGTCTGCCTGCATCTGTTGCCGTTGCAATGTCACAACTTCCAAGATGTGCGACCCAGAGCTCCTTGAGACACATTATGTTCAAAGCTATCAACCCAGCGAAGAATACAATTGATGATAACTAAGTAAAATTATTGCTGAGAAAGCACGCCAAATTCACTTGTCAAGAGGCAACCTGGAAGTTTGGCATCCATTCCATTGATGATTTCAAGGCTAGCCACGGATGGTTCGAGAACTTTAAGCGTCGTACAGGGATTCATGGTGTCATTCGTCATGGTGAGGCAGCCAGTTGTGACGATAAAGCTGCTAAAGCTTGCAAGGGATCATTCCTCAAGATGGTGGAAGAAGAAGGCTACGTTCCTCATCAAGCGTTGCATGCTGATGAAAGCGGCCACTCCATTCCATCAAGCCATCAACGACCATCGCATAGGTACATAAAACCACTTTATTAATAATCATATTTTACATGGTTTCTTATGGGAAATTTATGTTTGGAAGACACACCTTTCGCCTTACACACACTTTCTGGGAACCAATTAAGTTCTTAAGCCAATGTTACGAACTGTACGAATTCTCGTATTTTCATTCGTACTTAACTCATCCACTGCCGTTCACAAGTTTATTTGGGAATTGAAAATATGACGCAGAGCGCCATTCCTGAATTTGTTTGGGTTTTTTGTTTTTTCATGCTTGGGTGCCGATAAAACGCTGGCCATGGCCTCTGGCAATGTATTTTTTCTTTTCCAAAAGGGGCAGCCCCCATTTTCCTTTTTTCAATGTCAGCGCTTTGTTCCATATATGTATTGCATTGTATTTTTCGGGACAGACCTCATTTCAAGCTCTTATAACTCCAGACCCATATAATTTAGGAATTAACTTTTTTCCTGGTGAAAGAAGAGAGTCTAAGGTTTCTAAGGCTGGATTTAATGTTTATGTACTGTATTTAATAAGAATTCATGGCCAAAATATAATTCACATAATAATAATAATACATTTCACTTATAAGCGCCTTTTGAAACTCAAGGTCACTTGACAGTCAGAGGATAAGTTTTTCTGTGTTAGGCTAGCAGAGAAGACCTAGCAGGCCCTAACGGCCCACCACTGATACTGCGTCATTTCACGCTACCACAGAAAAAAGTTGCCCATTTTCCGTTAATGTGATGAGCAACCGAGCGCAAAGCGGGAGAAATGATTTCTGGTCTCTAAAAGTGAATTGGCTTTATTTGCCGCCACAGTGTTTTGAAGACAAATTCATCGTATCCTTTTCAGAATAAATTATTTCATGCAAGTCAAGTCTCACAATTAAATTGGCAGCCTCCAGATTTTGACCACAATACACACTTTATAAAACAACTATTGAGACAATACAGACAGTTCATTTATAAGGTGAAACAAAAAAAAGGTAAAAAACAAAATACATTTTTAGACTAATTGAATGTATAAATAAACAACGAAAGCATTTTTGTGTTTTATTTACTTCCAATGTAAACATTTGTAACACTCGCACTCACATTATTTAACACGCACCACAGTCTCGAGTACGAAAATCTCCCGATTTATGATTTCTGAAACTTAACATGTATCTCGGAATATTCAGAAGAAGGGGGAGCGTCAGCGCAGAGCGCTGATGCGTAAGTGGAACTGTTGCCGCTTGGAATTGAAGCGGATTTAGGTGAGACAATCTGTTTTTGTCAATGGATGCTACAGTTTCGTGTTTCTTTTCAACATTTAGCTTTTAGCATACGTGTACATTCCACCATGACGTCCCTGATCCACTGGTGAAAAGGACGCTTTAATCATCGCCTTTTTCATCGAGAACAAAGAGGGTGCAGAAAGTGCTAATGATTGAAGACTGTCTGTTTTTTGTGTTATGTCACATAATTTGTTTTTTTTTGTTGTGGCCGCGAGAGTGGCTGCCTTTACAGCAGCTCCTGTATTTTGTTTTTTCTGCTGTGAAATGTAAATTACTCTGCAGTGAGACAAATAAAGGCTTTTCGAATGTCATTTTTTTTTTTTCATCATGTTTGGGGCCACCGAAAAATGGACAGTGGGTCCCAAATGGCACCGGGAGCCATTGTTTAGAAACCCATGTGATATTTGAGCCGTTTTGAGCTTTGTATCCGGTGTTGTCGGATCTCTTAATACCTCGTGAAGGTAAATACATATTCAGTATGTCCCCGTCCTAAAATCAAGGCTCCAGAAGCTGCCTTAAAGGACAACCGACACCTTTTTTTGTTTCCTAACTGACATCAGAAAAACGTTTTATAACATCTAAAACACGCAGTATGATATTTTTATTCAAACGCAAAACACCAATCACCAATGACCTAAAGTGTCCAAAATCTGCAAAAAATTGAGCTGCGAATTGGGCATTTTCAGAAAGTCCCGCCCCCAGTTCGTGACGTCATGCCAAGACGTCTAGCATTGCTGGAGAATCCAAACAATTGCTTCAGATTCGGAGCAGATGCTTTCTTGTTACTCATCCAGTTATGAATATGATTCAAATCGTTCTGAAGAGGAAATCATACATGTTTGCAATCGATGAAAGAATTTATTTGTGCCATTTTGATGCAACATTGGGGGAAAATCTCTCACTCAAAAAAAAAGAGGCACAAAATGGCCACCTCCAGTGGCCACCTCCGTTTCCACACGCTGATAAATTCCTTATATGGAGCTTGGACTCCCTCTTCTGGCGGCTTTTGGGTGCAACACGGTTCTCAGACCAAACATGTGCAGCAAAATACATTGTCGTGATTGAAGGACTGCGACAATGTGTCTTTTTTCGGTCAGGGGGCGGTCACGTACGGACTCGTCACCAACTCAAAAACAAGACTTCCTGAATATTCAGAGTGAGTCTTAAAACGTAAAATATAGCTATATGCGGTGGAATCTTATTAAAATACGCCCAGTAGAAGTCATTTGAAGCCATTTTACAAATTATGGACACAACTTGTCCGGAGACGTCGGTTGTCCTTTAAAGTGTCCAAAACTACTTCAAATTGAACCCGGAAGTGGCCAGTTTCAGAAGGTCCCGCCCCCTTGTTCGTGGTGTAACGCCAAGACGTCTTGCCTTGCTGGAGAATCAAAACAATATGCGGAGAATATGCTTTCTTGTTACTCATCCAGTGATGAATATGATTCAAATAGTTCTGAAGAGGAAAGCAGACATGTTTGCAATCGATTAAAGAATTTATTCCGGTCATTTTGAGGCATCTGGAGCGAAATGTAGTGAAAAACTCTTTAGTACTCACAGTATCCAAAAAAAGGCAGAAGAGGGCGACAAAGCTCAGTGGAAATTGTCTCCTGGGACGTTTTGTAAGCGAACATCAAATACACTGTAGAACAGGGGTGCTCACACTTTTTCAGCATACGAGCTACTTATAAAAACTACCAAGTCAAAATGATCTACCCACGACAAAAATGCCAAACATAATTATTTTCAAATGTTTTAAGGATTCTTTGTATGTACAATGTATGTTGATGTACATTGCATAACTGAATAAGCCAATATTGCACAACACACATAATAACTACATATACATAACATAATAAATAACTATTAACATTTTTTTGTAATTGCCTGAGTTTACTTTGATGACTTGCACTGAATTGAATCAGCCAGGGATGCACAGTCCGGACAGTAGCTGCTGACAGACAGCCTCAAGCACATTTCCAAATAAATGTTCATCATTCATGGTGGAACGCTATTTGGACTCAATGATCTTCATGTAGGAAAAGGCTGACTCACATAAATCAGTGGAGCCGAATAATGCAGTCAAGAAGGGAGCACATTTCCTCAAGTTGGGGTACTGTTCCTGTGTGAGTAAGTTACAGAACTGTCCAAGTCTCTGAACAAGGAGTCAGCTGCTTCAACGAATGCTTCTTTTACCATCTCTCCGTTTTGGAAGGACTTAATGTTTTTAACATCCGGAAAGATCGATGAGAAGGTTTCTTCAGCCGTCATCTGTACAAAAGTGAAGGTTTCGGACGTTTCGCCTCCTATCCAAGAGGCTTCGTCAGCGAACTAAAGTCTGACTGGTCGTATCGGCCCCATTTATATATCCCTAATGTCCAGACCTGGTGGCGCCGGACACAGCTATGATAGGTCCCTACTCTCAGGTTGGGGGGGGCGCGGGACCCCCCCCTGTGGCCCCACTGATTGTTCCTACATTCCTGACTAACGATTGGCCTATTACCCCCACTCCCCCCGGTATCACCTCATCAGCATAACGACCCTCATCAGCATTGCGAAAGTTGCCTAACCTGTTTTGCCTGAGCAGGCTATTGTATGAACGATCCAAATTGAACCTCACACCACCAGACCGGTTTAAAGAAGGATTTTGTTGTTTTATAAGAATCGCCTCTTTTACCCCCCTTTCAAACCATCTATGTTCTTTCGCTAAGATTTTAACCGGAAAGATGCTTCGGTGGCGACTTTCGCTTTTGAAGTATGTTGAGTGAAAAATGACTGCTGTCCGGACAACTGGGATTTTAGTTCGTCCACCGTTCTCTTTCTCAGCTGGCTTTTCAGCGGGAAGTCAATGTCGTATTTTCCATGAACAGTCCAAAAATGCCGCTCCACATTTTCCCATTCCGTATGAAAGTAATATGTTTTACCCCCTTACTTTATCCAGGTTTCTCACTCATTTTGATCACCATATGTTTTAGCAAGGGCTTAAAATCTGAGGTAATTTGCTGACTAGCTTGTAAATTTTGCTGCCTTTAGCGCCGTTGTTTACGCATGCACGGCGACCTAAAGGTAAAAATTCAGTTCTGAATGGTTGCCCTGTATGTCAATCAAGTGACGGGACGTTTGATAGGCTGACAAATGTTTTTTTTTACTGTCACGCTGCGATCGACCAGTACTACCTCCGCGATCGACGTAATGAGCACCCCTGCTGTAGAAGTCTTGGCGCAACACACAACGATTCACTATCGCGTTATTTATGTGTTTTCCTTCTAATTTCGCCACCAACACAAAGTTTTCAGACCAAACAAAGTACCTTCAGTGATGTACGGTGAGGACTTAGCGTGAGTCTTAAAAGGTAAAATAGAGCTTTAATATGCAGTGGAATCTTTGTCAAATACGCTCCGTAGAAGTCATTTGAAGCCATTTCACAAATTATGGACACAACTTGTCCGGAGATGTCGCTTGTCTTTTAAGGTTACGCAGTAAATTCGGAACAAAAAAGTGACCCTTACCGTTCAATCTTTTGCTTTGCCTTAATCCTTGTTGCAAGACACAATTTGTTGGCGCATCGATGCCTACTCACGTCTCTCAATCGGGACATGTGTCCATCGCACTGGCCCCTCCGAGTTAATGGGGAAACAAATAGGAGGTAGGGACGGCGCGGGGGCCACTGGGAGCGGAGCGTTCACACCCGGGCGCGCTACAAGAAAGCCTCATCCCTTTTCATACTTTCTCCGTCCTGTCTCCCGCCGTCTATAGGTGGGGCTCGCACACCTGGAGGGAATGTGCGCACCCACGTAAAGGGTGTGTGTGTGTGTGTGTGTAGGGGGGGGTCATTCCTGCACGCTTCCTTCTGATTGGCCACAGGATTTGGAGTCATGCTGCGCTCTCTACCTGGAATGATCTGAACATGCCCTAAAAGCAGCGAGGGGCTCAGACGTTGCCATGGTTACACTACCACGACATGAGAGTAACAATCGCCGACTGTTGATGAACAGCCTGGAGGTATGTTGTGTCAAAAAAAAAAAAAAACAGGGCGCTGTTCTCTTACACAAGACCGTATGTCAGCCTTTCACTCTTGTCGGGACAAGTTGGGACGTCAGCCTTAACTCATTCACTGCCAGACGTGCTAAAATGCGTCCACTCCAGTGCCAGGGTTTTTGTCATTGTCACTCCAATTCCAGGACTCACTCACAGAATATTGACTTTTAGGACGACATAAACATCCAATGCAGCATAAGAAACCTTAGATTCTCTTCGTTCATCAGAAAAGATGAGTTCATTCCTAAATTACACGGGCCCGAAGTTAAATGAGCTTAAAATAAGGGCTGCGGTCCAAAATACAATGCAATACATGTGTCTGAAACTCATGACAAAAAGTTAGTGGACACCAGGGCAGACAACTCCGAAAAGTTGCCTGCCCAGTCATAAAGTTGCCTGCCCTATTTTTCACCACTTGAAACACAATAAGACAACTAATCGCAAAAAAACAGACAACATTGTTGCAAAGTATTAAGGATTTTACTTTATTAAGGATGTACAAATGCTCCCTTGCTTAATTGATGGTAAATCTCCCTTGCTGATGATTTTGCTCCAGTTGTCGTTTGTCCATACGCTGTTCGTCATGTTGCACAATGCAATGTTTGCTTTTCGTCGTCTGCTACAAGCAACGTCAACCCCTCTTTCCGCCATGCTTTTCATAACAATGATACATTAGTTTCTTAGTGCCTTTCAAAACTCTCAAGGACACTTTACAGTCACGGGATAATTTACGTTTTGTAGCGTCATAAATTTTGTTAGCTTCTTTTCCATCTTTCTTCTGGGGATGAGGTTCACTGCATCTACTTTGGAAAATGATATGCAAACGCTCGGGAAAATCCGGAAGCACGAAGCAGGCTTCTGATTGGCTGTCGTGCCGAGTATGCTAATTGCCAAACGAACCAAAATTGCAACATTTCCAAACTGCACGAAGATTTCGAAATCGGAATAATTTATTGAAATCTTCGTTCAAAGGTTTGCGTTATTGAATAAAGCAAACGCTTGATATGAAAAAAAAAAACTAGTTTTTTTTTTTCTTTTCTTGAAGAAGTTGTCGGCCACCTGGGCAGAGACCTTTTGTAAATTGTACGCCTGACGTAAAAGTTGCACGCCCCGGGCGTCCGGGCAGGTGTTATTTCAGACACTGGCAATACAGACATATATAGCACTTTAACAACAGCTGAAGCTGGAACAAACCGCTAACATGGAAAAAAATCAAAATCCTGCCAGAGGATTCCTTCCAAAATCCTTGCCAGAGGCTATGACCAGCGCTTTATTGGCACCCAAATAAGAAAAAAACAAAACCCACTCAAAACAAATTTGGGAATGGTGTTCTACGTCATATTTTCAAATCTTGAATAAATGAATGAATGAATGGCAGTGAATGAGTTAAATATTTTTGGGGTGTGTTTTGAAATGGTCAAAGCGTAGCAAATTTGCGACTGTGATGATTCCTTGACTGCATTGGTTGACGTTCCAGCATTGTGTTCGTTGATACGGATGGCGGAGTTTGATTTTGGAAAGCAACCATAGCAACCCAAGTAAGTGCGTGGGGCGAAGGGGGGACTTTGGTGATGGTTACTCATTCGGACAAAAGCTGTGATGTTGTTTTAATCATTAATTACGGTTAAATAACCGAAACCTTGAAAAAGACATGACGCAAACTGAGGCTTTGGGGTTTCTAGGGGGCATTTATGTTTTACGTTTATGTTTATTTATACATCTTACAAGGCGGTGATTCAGAGACGACTAAAAACCACTAAATGACATTGATTTGATATTGTGTGCCGCTCTTCGGGAGATGCTTTGCTGCAGATGGATTACCGTATTGGTCCGAATATAAGACGCTGTTTTTGCATTGAAATAAAACTGAAAAAGTCGTGGACGTCTTAAAATTGGGGTTGAGACCAGGGTTGCTCACACGTTTTTCGGCATGGGAGCTACTTTTGAAATGACCGACTCAAAATGACCTACCCATTATATTTATTGAGAAAAATATTGAGGATTCTTGCAACTTATGTTGATGTATAACCGCTTACGTTGCACAACACTACATAACTCTGTACATCTTTTGCCATTACCAGAGTTCCCTCTGATAACTGGCAAATGAGACAAACACACTTTTAAAATGTCATTTAGAAAAAAAAAGGTTCCCGACCCTCTGCATTATACCGATACAGGACGCTAGACGGCGCCGGATATCATTGAAACAAACCCTGTCATGAACAACAAAAATAAAAATAGCGTTCGCACGAAGAAGAAGAAAAAAAAAGAAAATAATTGAAGAGAAAACAGAGAAACGTAGCGAATATCTCAAAGACCGACCAGGTAATTATTTTCTGTCTAAAAATTAATTTGATGTTCAAAAAGTCTTTTTTTCAAGCTTCTTGTCTTGACAAAAATCGAGTCGTCTTATTTTCGGAGCCATCTTATATTTTGCCCGTACAATTAGCCGGTACGGTTTAAAAATGACAAGTGAGACAGGTGACCCCAAATCCTGAACTCTTCACCTCTTCATCTCTGACGTCGAGAGGTTCTGAAAAAGGCAGACGACGACAGGTCGACAACCAATCGATACGTCTCTTCTGACAAGAAAGGGACACAACGGGTTATGAAAAGGAAGCCATTTAATGCCGACTATTCGGACGCGTCTGTTCACAGTACGTTGACTGTGTTGTGTGCTGGCGACGCGTTTGTCGCCGCGATTTTCTCGAAGGAAGGAGCAGTGCATCTTAAAGGGCGTGAAAAGGGGGCATTGCTACGTTCGCGCTCTCCTCGCACCCTGTGATGTTGACCGTGAACTCGCAAAGCCGTACAATGACGGGCAGCGTAACAAGAAAGGAAATACAAAAGGGTCTCCTCTTCTTTCCCTTTCGGCTTTTCCCTTCAAGAGGTCGCCAAAAGCGTACACCATGAAATAAATATTGACACTTCAATCATCAGCCAAACTAGAAGCAATTCAAACTAGTTTTCATCCCGTTTTCCTCGCGTCCATCGCGTGGGTTTGGGCAGGTGGCACTCTATCATGTAGAGTAGTTGGAGGAGTCGGCAGGAAAGTGGGGCGTCAAGTGTTCTCGTCAATATTTCAGTGTGTTATATACTGAAAACAGTATTATATGTATAATAATATAAAACGTGTGTGATCAAGCGAACCCTCTACTTAGCAGAGTGTAGCGGCAGGTAGGTGACGAGATTAAGGGGGGAACGCCGGCTGCCTCATACTGACGAGCCGAGCAGGTGTGGGCAAGAGGAAAGCAGCTTTAAATGATGCCGTATTTGGCCAGGTCGCTGAGCTCCATGTCGCCAAAGGCTTCCCACGGGCACACCACCGTGATGTCGGTGCCGAGACCCTCCATGCCGGGGATGTCGTCGCCGAAGCTGCGAATGAGGGGCATAATCAACATGGGAGGCAGCGAAGCGTCTCCAAAAATTTAGAGCACTGAATTAAATGGTCAAACTACACAAACCTTTTACAGTGGGAGTTTTTTTGTAATTATAATTTAATAATAATACAAAACTTCATTTGTAAGGCCTTTTCAAAACTCTCAAGGACAACTTTACAGTCACAGGATGCCTTTTTCTGCGAGGGACTTTAAAGGACAACCGACGTCTCCGGACAAGTTATGTCCATAATTTGTAAAATGGCTTCAAATGTCTTCTACTGAGCGTATTTGACAAAGATTCCACCGCATATAGCTAGATTTTACCTTTTAACACTCACGCTGAATATTCCGGAAGTCTTGTTTTTGAGTTGGTGACGAGTCCTCACCCTACGTCACTGAAGGAACGCCCTTCACCCAGAAAGGACATACCTTGCAACACCTCAATGCATTTTGCGGAACTTTGTTTGGTCTGAAAACTTTGTGTTGATGGTGAAATTGGAAGGAAAACACATAAATAACGCCATGGTGAATCGTTGTGTGTTGCGCAACGACTTCTGGAGTGTATGTGATGTTCGCTTCCAAAACGTCCCAGGAGACAATTTCCACAGAGCTTTGTCGCCCTCTTCTTCCTTTTTTTGGGTACTGTGAGTACTAAAGAGTTTTTCACTACATTTCTCTCTCGATGCATCAAAATGACCGGAATAAATTCTTTAATCGCTTGCAAACATGTATGCTTTCCTCTTGAGAAAAATATCAGCCTGCGTGTTTTGGCTATTTTAGATGCTATAAAACGTTTTTCTGATGTCAGTTAGGAAACAAAAAAGTGACATCGGTTGTCCTTTAAAGTACAAAACATTAGCATTGTTTTTTTTCCCCCAAACTGTAGTGACTGATTTAGAACCTTTAAGATCTATCCGGAATACATTTTAATGAACCGTAATGGAAGTTCAATATTAAATTTTTCTGTATTTCAGCACAAAGTTAATGTTGAAACTGCACACAATGTTTCATTGAGCTTTGAAAGGCGCTTACAATGTAATTGCTAGCATTGTTGCTAGCATGTACTAATCTATTTTTATTTGACCCTTACCCTTTCTGGCCTGGTTTGGGGGCCTTGCTCTTGAATGTGCGAGTCTGCCTCTGCTTGAATTTGGGTGGGCCTTTCTTGGGCGTGGTGGGGCCGGTGGCTCCACCAGGGGCCAAGGCGCTTCCTGCCGGTGGGCTGGCGTTCATTGTTCTCTAAAAACAACAACAACAACAACATTTTTTTTAAACTCAAAGATCACAACCAGTTTTTGTGGCTCCTCGCTGTCCGAGATAATCCCGTGATCATATCTGCGCTAATCTGTCGGGATTATGCAGATGTCTTTCAAGCCCCAGAAGAACTGTAATCCCTTTTCCGCCGAGAAGTAATTGCCCTTCCTGGACGAAAACAAGGATGCAGACTGTCTGCTACATTTCGTGCGGCCGCTCTCAAAATCCAGGTTGGCGAAACAAATTTGAATTGGTATTGAACTCTCATGTCACGTGGTTATGCTCGGAATTGCTGCATGCTATCCGCATCGCGATTAAAGATGTTGGGATTTAAAAGCCACCTGTTTCTGCCACTTTTCGATCCTCTACACCTGTCATGGCCGATTCCTGTTTTGGTTGACAAGATTAACTTGACATGAAGTCTCTTTCATGCCCGGGAGAGCTTTTCATTCCTCACAAAATTGAATTGAAACCCATCAGCATACTTGCTGTCATATTTAATATAACCCGGCTACGAATTGAGACATGTACTAACAATCAATGTTGAGCATAAAGTTCAAAAGCATCGCAATCCCGATGGTTTATAACTCACCTGTTGGAGATACCCCAAGGAGGCCGCCGCTGATCTATATGTGTCTTTTGCTGTTCCCGTTGAGTTTTTATACCTTCATCTCTAATCCTTTCAGGCACCTCTTTCCAATCACGTGGTCACCACAGGTCACCCAAACGGCTGCACCACTCCCTCGGTCTTTGCTGTGCGAACCAAAGTCAGAGGTCAATCTGTAAGGATTTGATCAGGTTTATCCCTCTAAAACCCGAGGACGCCTGTCATGAGATTTGCAGAAAAGAGGAGGAGAAGCTTCAGGTCGTGTTTCTAGTCCATGTGCACCGACTCAGCTGCCACGTGCTACTTGTTCCCCACTAATGTCACCATAGGTGCTTTTATGATCTTCCACATGAGAAGAAACACTTTCGTTTTCAAGAAGAAAAAAACAACAAAAGCAACAACAGTAATCCAATCGAGCAACTGTATGCAAATGATGCCTTTTGAAATTTTATGTACATTTCAAATCACGCGTAAGTTTGATGACATCACTTTTTCAATTGGTCTACAGTACTGAAATGAATTATTATACTCAAATTTCAATTGAAATACACCTATTTTTAGATGTGAAGCAATCATACAAAGTAATTACAGTAAAGTCTCGTTATATCGATATTCAAGGGAGTCCGAAAAAATATCGATATAACCGGGACTATCGATATATCCGACCCTGCTTGCATGTAATTTTCTCCGTGCGTGCATAGAAATAGTATCGATATAACCGGGACTATCGATATATCCGATATCGATATAACGAGACTTTACTGTAATTATATCTTGTATCGAACTATAGTGTTGCTAAATTGCAATGTTTGTTATGAATGCAAGAACAGGAGAAGTTAGGTCAGGTTTTCCGTGAGGACTCAAATAAATTGTTTGACCTTTGAAAAGTAAAATGACAACACTTTGAGCGGACAATGTGACAATTATATAATTGGATCTGTATGCATGGCAACACTGTACATATTAAAAGATGTTTTTTTGTACTTGGTCACCTCCCAAATGAGGGCAGCACAACAGCTAAGCCTCTTGAGCCGCACGTAGGCCGCGCAGCGGAATGAGTTACCCTCTTGAATGCAGCACACACCTCCGACATGCAGGGACCGGATCTCCAATCTAAACATCAGAAGCTACAAAGCACCCACCCACCCACCCACCAGGCCCCACCCAGCCAAGTCATCATATCCAGCAGACAAGGTTACACAGGGCACTAAAAAAGTACCAATGAAATTATAATCAAACAATGAAGTAAAGTCTTCTAATGACATCCAAATAGGTACTGTAGATACCTGTGCTACCGGTAATAGTCACCATAGCCAAGAATTTAAAGGACAGAGGACACTGGGCATGCTTCTCTCATAGGACAAGCCACTGAATAAGAATGAGTGAGAAATAAATACACGTCATTGTATGATATGGGGTCAATTCATCTCTTTTGTCAAGTACCAAAAGGCAGACATGATGGGAACCAAGGCATGAAGATCCGAGGTCAACGTCAGCGAACGATGCCACAAACATATGCAGCGTCGAAGATTTCTATTGTGGGTCAATCTTCAAGTGAAGCCACACAAAGGCACTAAGACGTTTAATTAGATTAACGCTCTGGGGGCGCAGAAAAATAGCACTATAACGCAGTGGCGGGCCGTGAATTTCATCGTTAGGCCTTCAGTAGTCTTCTTCTTTTCCTTTGGGCTTTTCCCTTGACGGGGTCGCCACAGCAAATTAGTGTCCGCCATCTTTAGAGGTTTGATCCGCATGTTTGTTTTGGCCAAGCTTTTACGTCAGATGCCCTTCCTGACACAAGCCTCTGTATTGATCCGGACTTGGGACCGGCACAAGAAGACTTATGTCCCTTTGTGGCTACAGAACAAGCAACTCGCTCATTTCTTCTCCTCCATCAGTCATTGTGGGTTGACAAAACTGCTATTAAATCAACATAATATATTTGCTTATGCAGCTCGCTACCAATACAATGTGCTAGCGCTGGCCAGTATGTACTTGTCAGTGACGTGCGGTGAGGTTCATGGCTGGTGAGGCACTGACGTCATCACCGTCAGATTTACAAACATATGAACACTACAGAGTAGCTTATTGCCCATTTGATTTGCAACAGTTAACGTGTTTTGTTTAAAATGTCATGTCAGCATTCTTTATATATACAAACTAGCATAGAAAAAATAATTTAAAAAAATGTTATTATCGTGTTACCTTTAATTATAAATGAAATCCATGCGCCGCTCATTCTGAGGAAAGGCATTGATAACTTCTTTGTAGAAGCCTTCCTTATCGTTCTTCAGTTTCAAAAGTCTCTCTATTTTTTTCAATTGACATATGTAATCCTCCATTCTAAAAATAAGGCCAAGCAACACGAAAAAATGACTGGATGGTTGCACTTCACTTGCTAACTGTTTACTGTAGCTTGCTCTCACTAATTCTATTATTCTGCAGCCGAGGAGTCGCAAGAAGAATCTCTGGAATCACCAGCGCCCCCTGTCATGAGGCAGGAGAACTGTTTGCCTCACCTATGCACACAGTTTTGATAAAAATAAAATAAACACTGTACAACAGTGTTTATCAGAATCAGAATCAATGTAAAGTGACTCTACATTATATACACCAGCTAAACTGTTGAAATTTAGTTCATATATAAAAGTGTTTGAACACTTTAATAGTGATATGCAGAGGGACAGCAATGCGCTCTCACTGCAGAGCAAGCCAGCATAGTTAGCATAGTGATTGCGCAATCCATGTTGAGGCTCAGCCGGCTGCTGCCTCACCGCTCGTCTCTACTTAGTATTTGAACTGTAAATGTGAAAATTCAGCGATTTTGAAAAAAATCAAAAAACGGTGAAGTTAAATGGATTAGAACTTTAAAGTACAAAAATATGAAATACATATAACTGTTTAATTTATTTTTTCATTTGATATTTCCATGACAGGTTCCCATGATGACAGGTGAGGCACAGCCTCACCTGCCTCCCCTGACTGCACGTCACTGCTGCTTGTGTACTCTGTTCCTCCATCTGACCTCATCGGTAAATGATATTGCATATTTATGCCCATCAATGGATTTGGTGCGCATAGGGCCTGTAAGGTCAGTGTGTATCAACTCGAGAGGGTTCTTGGCTCAACAAAACAAAAAAGTGACGTCGGTTGTCCTTTAAGTCTGCAGCAGTGGTGATTGAGATCATTTTTGGTGAAAAAAAGAGGACAGTTGTGAGGTGTGCTGTCGGTGTGACTGAGGAATTCAAGGTGGAGGTTGGACTCCACCAGGGGTCAGCTCTGAGCCCCTTCTTGTTTGCTATGCTGATGGACAGGCTGACAGACGATGTTAGACAAGAATCTTCTTGGACCGTGATGTTTGCAGATGACATTGTGATCTGTAGCGAGAACAGGTGGCGGAGAAACTAGAGATGTGGAGACATTTTTGTTTTTCTACTTTCATTCCTTTCATCACTTTGCTGCTGTGAAATGTAAATTTCTCCACTGTGAGACTAATAAAGGCATATCCAATCCAATCCAATTCCCTGGAAAGGAGAGGAATGAAGATCAGTCGCAGCAAGACGGAATATATGTGTGTGAATGAGAGGGATCCAAGTGCAAGAGTGATGCTACAGGGGGAAGAGATAAAGAAGGTGGAGGATTTTAAGTACTTGGGGTCAACTGTCCAGAGCAATGGAGAGTGTGGAAAAGAGGTGAAGAAGCGTGTCCAGGCAGGCTGGAGAAAAATGTCAGGTGTGATGTGTGATAGAAGGCTTTCAGCTAGGATGAAAGTGTATAAAACCGTGGTGAGAGCAGCCGTGATGTTTGGACTGGAGACAGTGCCACTGAAGAAAAGACAGGAAGCAGAGCTGGAGGTAGCAGAGCTGAAGATGTTGAGGTTTTCTTTGGGAGTGACCAGGTTGGATAGGATCAGGAATGAGTACATTAGAGGGACAACTCATATTACAGGCGTTGGAGAGAAAGTCAGAGGGGCCAGACTGAGATGGTTTGGACATGTCCAGAGGAGAGAGAGTGACTATATCGGGAGAAGAATGCTGAGCCTTGAACTGCCAGGCAGGAGACCGAGAGGAAGACCGAAGAGGAGGTTTATGGATGTGGTCAAAGAGGACATGAAGGTAGCTGGTGTGCGAGAAGAGGATGCACAAAACCGGGATAGATGGAGGACATTGATTCGCTGTGGCGACCCCTGAGGGGAAAAGCCCAAAGGAAAAGAAGAGTGTCACGGTTTGCAAGGTGGTGATGGCGGGTGCGGATCCCAAAAAGCAGGCAGGAGGGAGCAGGAGGTTGTTTGACAAATTGTATTAAAATAAAGGTCAGCAGGAACAAAATGTAAAACATCAAAATCAACTGAATGGAAAAAATACAAAGTAGCAAAAGAAGACCAAGTGTAAAAGTCCGCCAAGGTTAAACAAACACATGCACAGCATGCAACAAACAAGCAGCAAACAATGAACCGACCCCGGATGGTTGTGCCGGGTGTCCTTTTAAGTGTCAGTGATTAAACGACCAGCACCTGCGAGGCTGCAGGCAGGGCTGACGTCGCTACCCGTTGGTCGCCAATCTGATCGGGACGACCAGCACCTGTGCAGGTGCAGGCGGGGCCGACAGCGCCCCCCGTTGGTCGCCAACCAGATCATGACAAAGAGAAGTGGTGATTGAGATCATTTTTGGTGAAAGTGATTGGAAGATGGATGCTATATGCTAATGCAAGTGATTGTTTTTTTTTTTAGAACTGGCGAAATGACTGAAATGTCTATTAAATGGAATTAAGAAAAAAAACAGAAGGTATGTCATGCATGTTTATTTTATGGTGAGTTCTTGGAACAGAAATGGTTCAATGTCATGATTTAATGTGGTCATTTTCCAAATTTGCTTTTTATTGAAAACTGTGTGAAATGTCTTTTTTTCATGACTTCACATCGAATTAAAAATGTTCCTCTTATCAGGAAAATTACTGTCAAACAATGTTCCCTCAAATTTTTCATGTGTCTGAGCAGACAGACACACAAGCTCCCTGAGCACACAAATATTTTGTCAGATGTGTACGCTGTGGCCACACGCCAGTATCACGGCGCGTATAGACGGGGCGCATTCGCGCCGTTCTGCTCCGATTGGCTGCCTAGCGTACGTGAAGCGTACGGCATAATTATTGGCTGGACACCTGTCACTCATCGAGTTGCATTGCAAAATGTGCGCTGCTTACATGTTCTTGTGCGCTGAGTATGTGAAAGCAGTGCGCGATTGCGCACGCTCAACTTAGAGGGAACATTGCTGTCAAGTACTGTAAATTCATTTGCTTTGTGTTCCATTGCTGGAGGTACTTCAGTTTTCTCAACACGTTGTGTGTAAAATAGAGTAAGAAGCTTTCTTTGCCATTGTTCCTGCTCAGTTCGGTGAACATTTGCGTCGTCTCCGGGGCCGCGTTGTTCTTTACTCTGCGTGTCGAGTGTTACGTCAGAGTTTACGACACTCAAAGGATCAATTAATTGAATGTCGGAGTTGCCCTGAATCTCATGGCCAAGACTTAAGACCGCTTGTCGTCATTAATTCCCTCGTCCAACATTTTCCACAAACGCTAAATCCTCTGTTTGTCTTTTGTTGAGCTCAGAGTATATTCTTATACTCTCTACTTGATTGCCAATTTTGCTTTCCACGAATGATTTTGATTCTCACTTGGAAAACTTTATTTATCCAAACTGGGAAATTAAGACATGCAGAAATGATGTCACAAACGATAGATAGATTATTGAAGTCATTCAAGTAAAAGCTGAACATTGTTTGACAAGTGGGCACGAAACGATTGAAATGCAATTTTCCTCAAAAAGCGTTTTCGCCGAATCAAGGACAACCGACATCTCGGACAAGTTGTGTCCATAATTTGTAAAATGGCTTCAAATGACTTCGACTGAGCGTATTTTAATATGATTCCACCGCATATAGCTATATTTTACGTTTTAAGACTCGCGCTGAATATTCAGGAAGTCTTGTTTTTGAGTTGGTGACGAGTCCGTACGTGACGTCGCTAAAGGAACGCCCCTGACCGTAAAAAAGACACATTGTAGCAGTCCTTCCATCACGTCAATGTATTTTGCTGTACTTGTTTGGTCTGGGGACCTCGTGCTGCACCCAAAAGCCGCCAGAAGAGGGTGCCCAAGCTCCATATAAGGAATTTATCAGCCTGTGGAAACGGAGGTGGCCACAGGAGGTCGCCATTTTGTGACGTTTTTCTGGTGATCGTTTCCCCCCAATGTTGCCTCAAAATGACATGGAATAAATTCTTTAATCGATTGCAGACATGTGTGCTTGCCTCTTCAGAACTGTTTGAATCATATTCATAACTGGATGTGTAACAAGAAAGCATCTTCTCCGAATCTGAAGCCATTGTTTTGATTCACAAGCAATGCAAGACGTCTTGGCGTGACGTCACGAACTGGGGGCGGGACTTTCTGAAAATGCCCAATTCGCAGCTCATTTTTTTTTGCAGATTTTGGACACTTTAAGTCATTTTTATTGGTGTTTGCAATATCAGCCTGCGTGTTTTGGGTATTTTAGATGCTATAAAACGTTTTTCTAATGTCAGGAAACAAAAAAGTGATTGAAATGGATGTCTCCTTTTTCTCGGTAGGACAAATATTTTGTAGCTTTTTGTATCATTAGTTGCATCAGCTCCACAAGCAGCGCAGCGTGTATATTGCCACCTTCTAATGAACCGTTGCACATACGTTCAACAGTTCCATCCATCTATCCATTTTCCGTAGCGCTTATTCCTCATTAGGGTGACAGGGGTTGCCGGTGTCTATCTCAGCTGTCTTCGGGCACAAGGCGGGGGACACCCTGAATTGGTTGCTAGCCAATTGCAGGGCACACAAAGACATACAACGGTCACTCTCACACCTAGGGACAATTTGGAGTGTTCAATCTGCCTGCCACGCATGTTTTTGGAGTGTTGGAGGAAACTGGAGGACCCGGAGAAAACCCACGCGGGTCCGGGGAGAACATGCAAACTCCACACAGGGAGGCCGGAGCTGGACGCGACACATTGCAGGCCACCTCTGCAATGTGAAGCCGGTGTGCTAACCACTCGACTACCGGGCCACCCGTTCAACAGTTGTTTGGGAAAATAACATCCGAATTTGTATCAATTGTCATAATTTGACTCCAGTCAAGCATAGGGAACCTTCCCAAATGGTTAAAAAGTGAAAGGTGTTTTGAAGTGCGTGGGCCCCTTAGTGTGTGGCAAATGTAATCTGGGCGTTGGCTCTCAATGAGAGCGAAGGAAGAAGGCGGCTCATTCGATTGGCGTGGCGAGGTCTCTCCTCTCGGAGGAGGGCAGACTAATTGGATAGTCCTAAATCAGTGAGCGTGATGCCATCCTGACAAAATAAATACATAAATAAAGAAAATGCACAGCTGGCACAAAAGCAATGGATTTGTTTGACAATGCAGTGATACCTTGGCTTACGAACTTAATTGCTTCCCAGACAGACTGTGTAAGGCGAAACGTGTGTATCCCAAAAATTAATTTCCCATAGGAAACCATTAAAATGAGAATAATCCGTTCCCAGGTCCCCATAAAACATAATTTTCTACTTTCTAATTTTCTAAGGCTTAAACCTACACAAAATATACCCTATTTTATGTAAAATAAATGTGCTATGGTATTATAATTAAATGAATAAACTGTACTGAATAATAAAGTCATTTTATGTACCTTTGTGATGGTCGTTGATGGCTTGATGGAATGGAGTGGCCTTAGCATTAAACACTTGATGAGGAACGTAGCCTTCTTCTTTCACCATCTTGAGGTATGATCCCTTGTAGGTGCTTTCTCTGCAATAATTTTATCTGGTTCCTCAATAATTGTATTCTGTTGATAGCTTTTTGCATCAAGTGTTCTGATGGCTTGTGCGGGTTATTTGTGGAGCCCCCCCCCCCCCCTGTCCCCACTTGACCTTTAACCGCAGATGCCATTTTGTTTTTGGGAGAATGGCCTCACTCTCTCTCTGTCTGTAACCCGCACTCCCTCACTGCTGCATTCTTGACCAATCACGTGGCTTTAACCAAAAACTGGAGGCGGGGAATAGAGGACAAAACAGTCGACCACCAATGTCTTGTTTGGAGAATGGGCTAGTTCACGAACGACACACATTTTTTTCAATTGACATATGTAATCCTCCATTCTAAAAATAAGGCCAAGCAACACGAAAAAATGACTGGATGGTTGCACTTCACTTGCTAACTGTTTACTGTAGCTTGCTCTCACTAATTCTATTATTCTGCAGCCGAGGAGTCGCAAGAAGAATCTCTGGAATCACCAGCGCCCCCTGTCATGAGGCAGGAGAACTGTTTGCCTCACCTATGCACACAGTTTTGATAAAAATAAAATAAACACTGTACAACAGTGTTTATCAGAATCAGAATCAATGTAAAGTGACTCTACATTATATACACCAGCTAAACTGTCGAAATTTAGTTCATATATAAAAGTGTTTGAACACTTTAATAGTGATATGCAGAGGGAGTCTCACTGCAGAGCAAGCCAGCATAGTTAGCATAGTGATTGCGCAATCCATGTTGAGGCTCAGCCGGCTGCTGCCTCACCGCTCGTCTCTACTTAGTATTTGAACTGTAAATGTGAAAATTCAGCGATTTTGAAAAAAATCAAAAAACGGTGAAGTTAAATGGATTAGAACTTTAAAGTACAAAAATATGAAATACATATAACTGTTTAATTTATTTTTTCATTTGATATTTCCATGACAGGTTCCCATGATGACAGGTGAGGCACAGCCTCACCTGCCTCCCCTGACTGCACGTCACTGCTGCTTGTGTACTCTGTTCCTCCATCTGACCTCATCGGTAAATGATATTGCATATTTATGCCCATCAATGGATTTGGTGCGCATAGGGCCTGTAAGGTCAGTGTGTATCAACTCGAGAGGGTTCTTGGCTCAACAAAACAAAAAAGTGACGTCGGTTGTCCTTTAAGTCTGCAGCAGTGGTGATTGAGATCATTTTTGGTGAAAAAAAGAGGACAGTTGTGAGGTGTGCTGTCGGTGTGACTGAGGAATTCAAGGTGGAGGTTGGACTCCACCAGGGGTCAGCTCTGAGCCCCTTCTTGTTTGCTATGCTGATGGACAGGCTGACAGACGATGTTAGACAAGAATCTTCTTGGACCGTGATGTTTGCAGATGACATTGTGATCTGTAGCGAGAACAGGTGGCGGAGAAACTAGAGATGTGGAGACATTTTTGTTTTTCTACTTTCATTCCTTTCATCACTTTGCTGCTGTGAAATGTAAATTTCTCCACTGTGAGACTAATAAAGGCATATCCAATCCAATCCAATTCCCTGGAAAGGAGAGGAATGAAGATCAGTCGCAGCAAGACGGAATATATGTGTGTGAATGAGAGGGATCCAAGTGCAAGAGTGATGCTACAGGGGGAAGAGATAAAGAAGGTGGAGGATTTTAAGTACTTGGGGTCAACTGTCCAGAGCAATGGAGAGTGTGGAAAAGAGGTGAAGAAGCGTGTCCAGGCAGGCTGGAGAAAAATGTCAGGTGTGATGTGTGATAGAAGGCTTTCAGCTAGGATGAAAGTGTATAAAACCGTGGTGAGAGCAGCCGTGATGTTTGGACTGGAGACAGTGCCACTGAAGAAAAGACAGGAAGCAGAGCTGGAGGTAGCAGAGCTGAAGATGTTGAGGTTTTCTTTGGGAGTGACCAGGTTGGATAGGATCAGGAATGAGTACATTAGAGGGACAACTCATATTACAGGCGTTGGAGAGAAAGTCAGAGGGGCCAGACTGAGATGGTTTGGACATGTCCAGAGGAGAGAGAGTGACTATATCGGGAGAAGAATGCTGAGCCTTGAACTGCCAGGCAGGAGACCGAGAGGAAGACCGAAGAGGAGGTTTATGGATGTGGTCAAAGAGGACATGAAGGTAGCTGGTGTGCGAGAAGAGGATGCACAAAACCGGGATAGATGGAGGACATTGATTCGCTGTGGCGACCCCTGAGGGGAAAAGCCCAAAGGAAAAGAAGAGTGTCACGGTTTGCAAGGTGGTGATGGCGGGTGCGGATCCCAAAAAGCAGGCAGGAGGGAGCAGGAGGTTGTTTGACAAATTGTATTAAAATAAAGGTCAGCAGGAACAAAATGTAAAACATCAAAATCAACTGAATGGAAAAAATACAAAGTAGCAAAAGAAGACCAAGTGTAAAAGTCCGCCAAGGTTAAACAAACACATGCACAGCATGCAACAAACAAGCAGCAAACAATGAACCGACCCCGGATGGTTGTGCCGGGTGTCCTTTTAAGTGTCAGTGATTAAACGACCAGCACCTGCGAGGCTGCAGGCAGGGCTGACGTCGCTACCCGTTGGTCGCCAATCTGATCGGGACGACCAGCACCTGTGCAGGTGCAGGCGGGGCCGACAGCGCCCCCCGTTGGTCGCCAACCAGATCATGACAAAGAGAAGTGGTGATTGAGATCATTTTTGGTGAAAGTGATTGGAAGATGGATGCTATATGCTAATGCAAGTGATTGTTTTTTTTTTTTAGAACTGGCGAAATGACTGAAATGTCTATTAAATGGAATTAAGAAAAAAAAACAGAAGGTATGTCATGCATGTTTATTTTATGGTGAGTTCTTGGAACAGAAATGGTTCAATGTCATGATTTAATGTGGTCATTTTCCAAATTTGCTTTTTATTGAAAACTGTGTGAAATGTCTTTTTTTCATGACTTCACATCGAATTAAAAATGTTCCTCTTATCAGGAAAATTACTGTCAAACAATGTTCCCTCAAATTTTTCATGTGTCTGAGCAGACAGACACACAAGCTCCCTGAGCACACAAATATTTTGTCAGATGTGTACGCTGTGGCCACACGCCAGTATCACGGCGCGTATAGACGGGGCGCATTCGCGCCGTTCTGCTCCGATTGGCTGCCTAGCGTACGTGAAGCGTACGGCATAATTATTGGCTGGACACCTGTCACTCATCGAGTTGCATTGCAAAATGTGCGCTGCTTACATGTTCTTGTGCGCTGAGTATGTGAAAGCAGTGCGCGATTGCGCACGCTCAACTTAGAGGGAACATTGCTGTCAAGTACTGTAAATTCATTTGCTTTGTGTTCCATTGCTGGAGGTACTTCAGTTTTCTCAACACGTTGTGTGTAAAATAGAGTAAGAAGCTTTCTTTGCCATTGTTCCTGCTCAGTTCGGTGAACATTTGCGTCGTCTCCGGGGCCGCGTTGTTCTTTACTCTGCGTGTCGAGTGTTACGTCAGAGTTTACGACACTCAAAGGATCAATTAATTGAATGTCGGAGTTGCCCTGAATCTCATGGCCAAGACTTAAGACCGCTTGTCGTCATTAATTCCCTCGTCCAACATTTTCCACAAACGCTAAATCCTCTGTTTGTCTTTTGTTGAGCTCAGAGTATATTCTTATACTCTCTACTTGATTGCCAATTTTGCTTTCCACGAATGATTTTGATTCTCACTTGGAAAACTTTATTTATCCAAACTGGGAAATTAAGACATGCAGAAATGATGTCACAAACGATAGATAGATTATTGAAGTCATTCAAGTAAAAGCTGAACATTGTTTGACAAGTGGGCACGAAACGATTGAAATGCAATTTTCCTCAAAAAGCGTTTTCGCCGAATCAAGGACAACCGACATCTCGGACAAGTTGTGTCCATAATTTGTAAAATGGCTTCAAATGACTTCGACTGAGCGTATTTTAATATGATTCCACCGCATATAGCTATATTTTACGTTTTAAGACTCGCGCTGAATATTCAGGAAGTCTTGTTTTTGAGTTGGTGACGAGTCCGTACGTGACGTCGCTAAAGGAACGCCCCTGACCGTAAAAAAGACACATTGTAGCAGTCCTTCCATCACGTCAATGTATTTTGCTGTACTTGTTTGGTCTGGGGACCTCGTGCTGCACCCAAAAGCCGCCAGAAGAGGGTGCCCAAGCTCCATATAAGGAATTTATCAGCCTGTGGAAACGGAGGTGGCCACAGGAGGTCGCCATTTTGTGACGTTTTTTCTGGTGATCGTTTCCCCCCAATGTTGCCTCAAAATGACATGGAATAAATTCTTTAATCGATTGCAGACATGTGTGCTTGCCTCTTCAGAACTGTTTGAATCATATTCATAACTGGATGTGTAACAAGAAAGCATCTTCTCCGAATCTGAAGCCATTGTTTTGATTCACAAGCAATGCAAGACGTCTTGGCGTGACGTCACGAACTGGGGGCGGGACTTTCTGAAAATGCCCAATTCGCAGCTCATTTTTTTTTGCAGATTTTGGACACTTTAAGTCATTTTTATTGGTGTTTGCAATATCAGCCTGCGTGTTTTGGGTATTTTAGATGCTATAAAACGTTTTTCTAATGTCAGGAAACAAAAAAGTGATTGAAATGGATGTCTCCTTTTTCTCGGTAGGACAAATATTTTGTAGCTTTTTGTATCATTAGTTGCATCAGCTCCACAAGCAGCGCAGCGTGTATATTGCCACCTTCTAATGAACCGTTGCACATACGTTCAACAGTTCCATCCATCTATCCATTTTCCGTAGCGCTTATTCCTCATTAGGGTGACAGGGGTTGCCGGTGTCTATCTCAGCTGTCTTCGGGCACAAGGCGGGGGACACCCTGAATTGGTTGCTAGCCAATTGCAGGGCACACAAAGACATACAACGGTCACTCTCACACCTAGGGACAATTTGGAGTGTTCAATCTGCCTGCCACGCATGTTTTTGGAGTGTTGGAGGAAACTGGAGGACCCGGAGAAAACCCACGCGGGTCCGGGGAGAACATGCAAACTCCACACAGGGAGGCCGGAGCTGGACGCGACACATTGCAGGCCACCTCTGCAATGTGAAGCCGGTGTGCTAACCACTCGACTACCGGGCCACCCGTTCAACAGTTGTTTGGGAAAATAACATCCGAATTTGTATCAATTGTCATAATTTGACTCCAGTCAAGCATAGGGAACCTTCCCAAATGGTTAAAAAGTGAAAGGTGTTTTGAAGTGCGTGGGCCCCTTAGTGTGTGGCAAATGTAATCTGGGCGTTGGCTCTCAATGAGAGCGAAGGAAGAAGGCGGCTCATTCGATTGGCGTGGCGAGGTCTCTCCTCTCGGAGGAGGGCAGACTAATTGGATAGTCCTAAATCAGTGAGCGTGACGCCATCCTGACAAAATAAATACATAAATAAAGAAAATGCACAGCTGGCACAAAAGCAATGGATTTGTTTGACAATGCAGTGATACCTTGGCTTACGAACTTAATTGCTTCCCAGACAGACTGTGTAAGGCGAAACGTGTGTATCCCAAAAATTAATTTCCCATAGGAAACCATTAAAATGGGAATAATCCGTTCCCAGGTCCCCATAAAACATAATTTTCTACTTTCTAATTTTCTAAGGCTTAAACCTACACAAAATATACCCTATTTTATGTAAAATAAATGTGCTATGGTATTATAATTAAATGAATAAACTGTACTGAATAATAAAGTCATTTTATGTACCTTTGTGATGGTCGTTGATGGCTTGATGGAATGGAGTGGCATCAGCATTAAACACTTGATGAGGAACGTAGCCTTCTTCTTTCACCATCTTGAGGTATGATCCCTTGTAGGTGCTTTCTCTGCAATAATTTTATCTGGTTCCTCAATAATTGTATTCTGTTGATAGCTTTTTGCATCAAGTGTTCTGATGGCTTGTGCGGGTTATTTGTGGAGCCCCCCCCCCCCCTGTCCCCACTTGACCTTTAACCGCAGATGCCATTTTGTTTTTGGGAGAATGGCCTCACTCTCTCTCTGTCTGTAACCCGCACTCCCTCACTGCTGCATTCTTGACCAATCACGTGGCTTTAACCAAAAACTGGAGGCGGGGAATAGAGGACAAAACAGTCGACCACCAATGTCTTGTTTGGAGAATGGGCTAGTTCACGAACGACACATCACTCATTGTGGCAGCTCTGTGTGTATCCCGAAAAATAGTTCGTATGCCAAGGTAAAATTTTCATCAATGTAACGTTCGTAAACCGAAACGTTCGTAAACCAAGGGGTTCGTAAACTGAGGTATCACTGTAATTTGGAGTAGTGCTGCAACCGCGCAGGCTGAGCCGGAGAGGAAGATTGGAAAAGGAGAAAGGCGCCATAAAACCGAAAGAACGAGTGGGGGAAATACACAAGAGACACTTAAGCTAGCGTGAAGAGCGAAGGGAGTTCAATCTTTAAAGAGAGGATGAGGTCATAGCGTTTTCCACTCCTCGCCACTTGGCCCTGTCAAGAGCAAATATCTCATTACTAGTCTTGGATGGCAGCTCTCGGGCAGCCTGTGAGAGGTCAGGAAAGCTCCAGAGAGACACGCCGTCAACAGTGAGACTCTCAACTACGCTCGCGATGTAGTGTGTGTTGAAGAGACGCACGACGTAAAGAGCTTGCTATTGTGTCGATAATTGTTAGAATGTTGAACCTATGTACGCAGGTTTGGGGACAAAAATTTGAACAAAAACACACATTTGCTTTCACTATGCGCAAATGGACTGGAATTTTTTGATGACTTTAATGACTGAGCACAAATAATTTGAGACAATCAAAAGTGCCTTGAGATTCGAGCTAGAGATATGTTCTATTTTCCACACCGAAAAGTGTGAAAGTGTGTTTGTTGAGTACAGACCACTGAATCAAATCGTAGTTTTGTCGTTGCGCCGCCAGAGGGCAGATTAGCCCCACACTGTGGCCTTGTGAATGCACATTCAGTCCAGGATGCCAGTCCAAGTCTGCGGCGGCTGGCGGCGGCGAAAGAGGACACGTCGCTGGGGATCCACACTGCCGTGCCCTCGGTGACACTTGAGCATTGTGCAAGCATTGTGCCGCAAAGGCAGCTAGGACCATCACATGTGCTCTTGATACTTCCTCTTCTCTGTACCGATATACAGAAGCTTTAAATTCACAGAACTGCCCTTAACCGGTCAAATCCGAGCCACTTTCACAATCTACCAGTGGTGGGCCATCAGGGCCTGCAAGGTCTTCTCTGCTGGCCTCAAAATATCGGAATCACAGACTAATGTCAATTACCAGTATATATTTTGTGCGTGGAGTCCAAATTGTCTTTCACATTCCTTTCATTGCTTTTCCCGTCGTGCCGCTTCCAGATGTGTGTTTTCGTATTTAACTCATTCACTGCCATTCATAAATGTATTCGGGAATTGAAAATATGACGTACAGCGCCATTCCTGAATTAGTTCGGGTTTTGTTTTTTTCTTGTTTGGGTGCCGATAAAGCGCTGGCCAGAGCTGTGTTTTTTTCCCTTCCACAAGGGGCAGCATTTCCCTTTTTTTCCATGTTAGCGCTTTGTTCCAGCTTCAACTGTTGTTAAAGCACTATATAAACCAATATATATGTGTTGCATTGTATTTTGGATTTTCCATACGTTCATAGTAAAATTTTGAACAGTTTAATGACAGCATTTGTTTAAAGACAACCGACGCCTCCGGACAAGTTGTGTCCATAATTTGTAAAATCACTTCAAATGACTTCTACTGAGCGTATTTTACAAAGATTCCACAGCATATTGCTATATTTTACGTTTTAAGACTTGCGCTGAATATTCAGGAAGTCTTGTTTTTGAGTTGGTGACGATTCCTGACGTCGTGTCACGGAAGGAATGCCCCTGGCCGAGAAAGCGACACACAATGCATTTTGGGTACTTTGTTTGGTCTGAAAACTTCGTGTTGATGGCGAAATTAGAAGGAAAACACATAAATAACGCAATGGTGAATCGTTGTGTGTTGCACCAAGATTACGATTTGATATTCGCTGACGCAAATTCCCAGCATACAAATCCTTCCATTTCCAACGGAGCTTTGGCGCCATCTTGTGCATTTTCTGGTATGCTACATTGCAGTCCTGATGGCTCGAATTGATCTGGAAGGACTTCTTTAATCGATTGCAAACATTTAAGCTTTCCTCTTCAGAACTATTTGAATCATATTCATAACTGCATGAGTAACAAGAAAGCATCTTCTCCAAATCTGAAGCCATTGTTTTGATTCTCGAGCAAGGCAAGACGTCTTGGCGTGACGTCACGAACTTGGGCGGGACCTTCTGAAACTGAAACTTTCTCAGATCATTTTGAAGTAGTTTTGGGACACTTTTTATTGGTGTTTTTCATTTGACTAAAAATATCAGCCTGCGTGTTTTGAGTATTTTAGATGCTATAAAACGTTTTTCTGATGTCAGTTAGGAAACAAAAAATTGTGTCGGTTGTCCTTTAAGTTTCTTCAAGCCACAAGTTTTTTCAATGGCCAACAACATCCCCTAATGGACGTGTAGTAAATCACACCACACTCGCAGCTGTGGAGTGATTCAGACATAGTAGTACTGAAGGCCTCGGAGTGACATGCATGGCCCGCTACTGCAATCTATGGCTTTTGCAACATATGTGTCGCAAGGAAAGTAAAATTCACAATACAGTAGATCCTTCTGATAGCTCCCGGCTAACAACTGACAATAGCTTGAGATAATTAGGATTAGGTTTGCGGGGGCACTTCATTCATCCAAAAAATCATCATTGAGGACAACATGGACGTCTATATTCATGATGGACGCATCATCAATCATAATCGTCATTAATTAAAAAAAAAAATCTATCCATTTGAAATATTCTGCAGTGCGTGTCCTCATCTGGGTCAGAGATGCCTTGGAGCCAATCACAGCTGATGTTAGATAGATACCAACTAGCCTACATGTTAAGTTTCAGAAATCATAAATCGGGAGATTTTCGTACTCGAGATTCTTTGGGGCGTGTGAAAATAATGTGAGCGTGACAAAAGTGTAAATTAGAAGCAAATAAAACACAAAAATGCTTTCATTGTTTATTGATACATTCAATTATTATTGTATCTACCCCGGTCAGGATGACGCTTCGTACTGATGTCACAACGTTTATTGTGAAACACTTGAACACCGTGAAAACTATAAAAGACATTAAAACAACAACATTACAATAAGTTCGACAAAACATTCAGTCAATAAGGAAATTAATAACGTACCGTGTGCACCTTATTAACCGAAAGTAGATAAACGTTGACGTAGACTTGAGACTTTCGTTGGAGGCTTGTCTCTCTCTCGAGACTTTTGTTACTCTAAACATGTAAGATCTACTCATTGCTACTCATATTTTTCGCTCTCAATGAAATTCAGCGGCCCGGTCCCTTCAATTTATTTGAGTACGAAGACTCAGCTTAGAAGAAGAAAAGGCATCAACCCGCCACTGGACCACACACTCCCCCAACTAAAACCACTCGTTTTATTTCTAGGAGTCTGGTATGCGTGGCTGAGGCCGCGCCGGCATTTTGCAAGCGGCGGTTTGCGTTGAGCAGATGAACGCAAGTCAACGTGTGGTTCTTTTAAGTGTTGTCAGCCCAGCATCCGTTTCGTTTGTTTATGCGCATGCAAGTTTAAAAGCCCCGTCAGGTGCATGTCGGACCTGGCGTCCCTGCCTGACTGCTTGCGTGTCATCGGTCGGCGGCAGCCAACGTCCCCATTCGCGCCTCTGCCTGTTGCTCGTGATGACGTCGACCGCTTTTGACAGCCGCAAAGGCAGCAAGACGGTCCGAGGGAGAACTTTTCAAATGATAGTTCGGCGTTAGCAATAAACTTGATGATCCCCTTCGAAAACAAGTCATCAAATGTGACTGACAACATGAAATTTGAGTGACGCAGGAGAAATGGTCTCGTGACAGCCGATTGACTTTGGCTCAAATGTGGTTCTTTGACATGCAAACTTATGACTATATATCTTATTCGTTATTGCACGGTCAGCTCAAAGTCCCGCTGTAGGTTTAAATTTAGATGACCAAAAGCACATCAAGTAGAATCCGAGATGTCGGATAATGAGCGGTAATGCATAGCCAAGGCGAAAGCGTGGCAAGTAACTGCATCGTTTTGTTTTCAGAGTTGGGAAAAGCAAACGATAAGACGATAGATAGAAAGAAGTAGAAAACAGTGAGGGTGTAGCAAACAGTTTGAGAATGTGATCACGCTTTATCGTTGTGAGATTGTAAATGCTCATAAATGAAGCGGTTAAGAGGCCTGGTCGACGAAACCATCCGCGAGGTCCAATTTTACAGGCATTTTACAGACAAATGTCATGCGTGGACCTCAGCGAGTCCATTTCAGTTTCAGCAAAAATGTCGTACTCGGGTCCAGCTTGCCCGGACTGCCCTGGTTTTGAGGCAAATTAGGAATATCGCTCGGCTTGGACAGCCGTATTTTCCGGTGTATAAGGCGCACCTCCAATCAATGGTGTATTTTCAAACTCTTTCCACATACACTAAAGTCTCGTTATATCGATATTCTAGGGAGTCCGAAAAATATCGATATAACCGGGACTATCGATATATCCGACCCTGCGCGCATGTAATTTTCTCCGTGCGTGCATAGAAATAGTATCGTAATAAGCGGGACTATCGATATAACCGATATCGATATAACGAGACTTTCCACATATAAGGCACACCGGACTATAAGGCGCACCTTCAATGAAGGAAAAAAGTTTTCCAAATATAAGGCACACCATATTATAAAGCGCAACAATAGAGCCTGGGGTTACGCACTACGTCTGTAGGGGGAAATGGAGTCGGTGGCGACTGCTCAATATTACTTTACATATAAGGCACACCGGCGTATGAGGCGCAGGGTCGTGTTTTTTTTTAAGAAAATCAAGGCTTTTGGGTGCGCCTTACAGACTGAAAAACAATGGCACTTTCAACACACAAATGGGCCATTGCCCATAATTCCAGATGCGGAAAATTTCACAAAAGTCCAAAAGAAAGAAAACACCACTCACGGAACCAGTTCGATGGAAATATTCTGGACTTGCGCACGGCACGAAAACAAGGCCGTACATATTTGTTCGCATACCTCCTGTGTTATTTATTTATTTATTTCCCCCGTGTGATTGCCTTCGAGCATTCTGAGCTGGCGAATGCGATCTAATGTTGCGCTTCGTGAATATTTTCACATGCGCGTTACATTCTGAGCCTTGGGTGTTGTACGCATATTCCGCAGCTAGCTATGTTGGAGTTGGCTGCGCACGGGAGAAGTGAGGCACCAAAGCGATATGGACGTACCACAAGAAAAAAAAGTGGATGGTGCTGTTCTGAGAACTGCGAGTTGAATTCTGCAGCAACAGTGCGACAAACATTCTCATAGACGTCCATGTTGTCCTCAATGGGGTCACGGGTGAGTCGGAGTGGATCAGCGCCGATTTGGCGTCGAACGTCCCGTCCTAGTCCCGCCCCCCGCCTGCCCGTGCAGGAGCCGTCTTATTTCACTTTGTGAAGCGTTGATCAAATTGGATATTCCCCACATGGTTTTCGTGCTCAGAATACTGCATCGGGTTAAAGGGGTTTTGAGGTCAGACAAGCAACTTTGTCTTTTTTTCTCAGCATTTTAGATGGTGAAACAATGTCATTTTTGTTCAACTATTTTGGCGTTTCCGCTGAGCTGGAATGTTATCGAAAGTACGTATCAACAAAAATAAATGATTTTCAAATGCAAAGTATTTGAGGTTGCAGAGTCATCTTGCCACCACGAGTTGGTGATACGTACTGAAAATCCAAAAGGGTCCAAATCCAGCTTGAAATTCTCTTCTGCTATGCTTCCGCTTGGTGGTAAAAAACACATGATGGAAAATCAATCTGTTCAAAATGATGACAGTTTTTTGTGAATTTGTCACCTATTTGTTCATCAACATCAAATCATTTTTCCAAATATTTGTATTCATTTAATATGGTATTACTTTTTTTGCAGTTTAATTTTTTAAAATATCAATTAACTCGCAAGCAGTTTTAGTGCAACGCGTCCTGAAACAACCTTGATGACGGATCAGTTGAACTCGTTTTAAACGTCAAAGCAGTGTTGAAAGAACAATGCAGTGGTTGTGGCATTGTGGATTCATGCATAAGCAAGTAAAAAAAACAAACAAACAACAATAAATTCCAAGTTACACAATGAGAATAAATTATGAGTTATGTGCTGTGAATCTATCTGGATCCCACAAAAAAACAAACACCTCCAAATTCAGATTTCTTGCTGTTCGTTGGTCTGAGTGTGATCTATTTCGTAAACAGGATTATATATACAGTATATATATATATATATATATATATATATATAATCAATTTCCTTTCAAAACGCTCAAGGACACTTTACAGTCACAGGATTTTATTTTGTGTGCAGGTGAGCAGCGGCAGCCATTCGCACCAGCGTTCACAACACAAAGGACACAGACAGTCATTCAATCTTAAGCACTTTCTGCGCCCTCTTCGTCACATTATGCAGTTCTGGATGAAAGAGGAGAGGATCAAAGCCTCCTTTTCACCAGTGGATCAGAGACATCATTGTGGAATGTGCACGTCTGCTACAAGCTACAAGGTAAAAGGAAAGCAAAGTCTGCAAATTGACACGGTGAGCACATTATTGTGGAGCACAAATATTTCAAATAATTTGTAACAACACAGAGGCCTCTATACCCCACCCCCATCCTCCATCATTTAAACACCACAGACGAGTAGCGTATTTTCTAGTGTATACGGTGCACCACAGCATGAGGCGCAACCCCAGTGAATTGTGTATTTCAAAACTTTTTCCACACATAAGGTGCACCGGACTATAAGGCACACCTTTAATGAATGAAAAAAACGTTTTCCAAATACAGTGAAACCTCGGTTTATGAACCCCTTGGTTTACGAACAGTTATGAAAATGTTACCTTGGCATACGAACTATTTTTCGGGATACACACAGAGCTGCCACAATGAGTGATGTGTTGTTCGCGAATGAGCCCGTTCTCCTAACAAGAAGATGGTGGCCACTGTTTTTGTCCTCTATTCCCCGCCCCCAGTCTTCAGTTAAAGCCACGTGATTGGTCAAGAACGCAGAAGTGGGGGATGGACGGGTTAGGGTTAGACCGAGAGACCGAGAGAGAGTGATCGAGGCCGTTCTCCAAAAAACAAAATGGCGTCTTCGGTTAAAGCCACGTGATTGGTCAAGAACCCAGCAGTGGGGGTGGGGGGGGTTAAACATTAAAGAGACAGGCACAGCGAGAGAGTGAGAAAACACACACACGAAAGGGAGAGGACAGCGCTTGAAACAAAAAAAAAACAAAAGTGAAAAAAAAAACAAGTGAAATGGTGAGAAAATGGATAGAAAACAGTGAAATTTGAACCCATTTCAACTTTGATAGTTCCAAAGCAGAGTGTAGACTGGAAGGTTAAAATATCCCATCAATCAGGCTCGACAAATAACCCGCACAAGTCATCTGTACACTTGATGCAAAAAGCTATCAACCCAGCTATACAGATCACAATTGATGAACTAGATACAATTATCACAGAAAAAAGCACCTACAAGGGATCATTCCTTAAGATGGTGAAAGAAGAAGCCCATGTTCCTCATCAAGTGTTTAATGCTGATGAAAGCGGACACTCCATTCCATCAAGCCATTAACGACCATCACAAAGGTAAATAAAATGACTTTATTGTACTGTACAGTTTATTTAATCATAATACTATAGCACATTTATTATACATAAAATAAGGTATATTTTGTGTAGTTTTTAGGCTTAGAAAATTAGAAAGTAGAAAATTATGTTTTATGGGGAGCCGGGAACGGATTATTCTCATTTTAATGGTTTCCTATGGGAAATTATTTTTTGGAATTGATACTTTTCGCCTTACACACTCTGTCTGGGGACCAATTAAGTTTGTAAACCAAGGTCCCACTGTATAATATATAAATATGGAAAGGTTTGCCAAAGGTTTGGCTGCTGACAGTAGTTATGAGACATTACGTCAAATATAAGGCGCAGGGTCATCTTTTGAAGAAACTCAAAAAGGGTGTTGATGCATCTTATACACTAGAAAAGATGGTAAATAATCTCGATGACAAGATCAGTCCAGTCATATAGGGATATCCACTTTACAAGATTTATCTTGGGAACCATTTAAACAGCGGGCCGCCACGCCGCATTAGAGAGCCGCCTAAATTTCCCCATGAGCAAGTTCTTGGCGACATCAGTGATGGGGGGGGCGGGGGGGGTCTCCCTTTTTCAACTAGGAAGCGTCTTTTGAACAGAACAAAACTCACACATCTGTCTTGGTTAACCGGCCTCTTGAGTACCAGTCACTGATTGGACCACACCTCATGGAAACTAATATGCCCGATGTCGAAATGAAGCCTGTCGTTCAAAAATTGTGAATAAAGAAATGGTTGTAGCGCCGGCTTGCGCAGCGACAGATGATGACACGCCGCCACTCCCTGGAGACTCTGCGTAATATGTTGACAATCTTCGAGTAATTTGGGTGTCAAATAAGCCCTTTGAGGCGTTGTTGCGTCCACCATCTTGGCTGGTCTGTATTGGTTTGTAAACGCAATGAAAATGATTGTGGCTGCTACATTAAAAAATAACATAAAAAAGGCTGACAAGTAGCTTCCTCTTTTGAAATACAGTGATACTACCCCATCTTACGAACTTAATTGGTTCCCAGAAAGTGTGTGCAAGGTGAAAGGTTCGTCTGCCGAACATGTATTTCCCATAAGAAACCATAAAAAATGAGAATAATGCGTTTCCAGGTCGCCATAAAACATAATTTTCTACTAAATAAGCCTTAAAACTACACAAAATATACTTTATTTTATGGGTAATAAATGTGCTATTGTATTGTAATTGAAGGAATAAACTGGACTGTGTAATAAAGTCGTTTTATTTACCTTTGCGATGGTCGTTGATGTAGTTGCCTCTTGATGATATCTGAGTGAAGATGGCGTGCTTTCTCTGCGATAATACCCTCACACACTGTCCCCTGCTAGCTGCTTTTCGTTGATCCAAATCAACAGAAGTTTTTCAACCTCTTCTATTGCCGTTGCTTGGACAATACAGAAACACCCGTAGCCTTACATAGCAATGGGCGAACTAGCATTCTGGTACTGGGACGCTAAGTCACACAAACGCACACCTCGTTGGTGTTTTTCGATGATCTCCTTCTTCTGCTCGGCCGTCATTTTCTTGTGTCCTCTTTGGCTCAACACTAGCCTGCGGTGGGGTCTTTTTCGCTCCCAAAAAAAGCAAAATGATCCACTTGATAATAAACCACGTCTGGACTGAGTGCAGTCAAAGAAATTGGGTGTGCAAAACAAGTCCGCCAGCCACGGTGGCGCTGTTCGCCCGTGTGGTTTGGTGTTCTTCCGCAGAAAACTAGTCCGCCGACCATTGTCGCGCTCTGTGTGTTTCCCGAAAACTAGTTGGTATGCCAAGATTAGATTCTTGCGAATTCAATGTTTGTAAAGCGAAAAATTCGTAAGCTAATGCGTTCGTAAGCTGAGGTATCACTCTATCAAGTGGAGGACATTGCATAATTAACCAACTGGACCTGACAAAGAATACAAAATATGGCGCTTTGTATTGACAATTTTTGGAAGTAAACATTTTTCATGTCTCTTTTTAGCAGCGGGATTGGCCGATGAGAGCAGTGTCTCCCAATACACGTCAACCAATTTATTGTACTGCATCTGCCTCATCGCTCAGACGTCCCGGATTCGAATCCGGGCTCTGGATTAGACACAGATAATGAATACATGAGGACATAAACGTCGCACATATGTCATTTTTTTTTATAGCCTCTTGGTAAAAATGCCACCCTCCGCCACTCCCTATACATTTAAACGCTATGAGAAATCATAAAAGGGCAATGAGATGAAATCACTGCTGGAAGCCTTGCTGTTCTGTGCGTCCGTGAAAACTGCGCCCCAAAAAGATTGATTGATTTTTGAGCCATATTAAATATTGATGAAATAGGATGACATGAAAACTAGATGTGCCACGCGACCCAAATACATATTGGTGTTGATATTCAGACGGCAATATTTACAGCCGTGAGACAACAAAACAACGCAAGCGGTGCGTAACGTCTGCCCTTCATGCCCTCCACTGCTGGCCCGCAGCTTCCATCGTGCTCCCAACTGGCACGCTTAATTGGGAAAACATGCTTGCATCACTGCTTATTTTCATCGGCCATCTGAGTCGCTCCCTTTTTTTTCACTGTTTTGGAATACATTTTTATTCCAAAAGTTAATACCTGCAAAGAACATTGGTGGTGTAAAAAAAATAAACACAACTATTAAAAATAGCGAGCCAAACGTGGAGTTGAGGTCCATATATAGCTACTGTTAGGTCATTTTTGCGTCTTCCCGAACCACACAGTTCCCTGAGGTACACCTGCGAGGCCACCTGGGGAGGAAGAAAGTCAGCCCAAACAGGTTGAATTGCGTCCGTCTGTTTTTGCAGACATGAGCAAAATAGTCACTCGCTTGAGGTCATTATTTTGTTTCCCCGAGTCATAAAGTCACGTCTTTGCATGCTCTTCATTTTGTATTCTGCGCCTCGCCATTTTGCCATTAAAATCGTTTTAACGCTAACTCCTTCACTGCCATTCATCAATTTATTCGGGAATTGAAAATATGACGTGGAGTGCATTTCCAAAATTTGTTCGGGTTTTGTTTTTTTCTTGTTTGGGTGACGATAAAGCGCTGGCCGTGGCCTCTGGCAATGTTTTTTTCACTTTCTCAAGGGGGAAAGCGTTTCCCGTTTTCTGCCTTGGAGCAGCGCGCATGCACCTTTGATCTAAAGCCAGGCATCACTAGTAGAACATGCAAATACGATTTGCTCATATCATTACATCTCCCTTTCTTAATGGAATTCTTTACTTTTAACAAATGTAATGAATTTAATTATGTCAGTAATTAGCAACCTTAAACTTGAATAAAGTATTTCTAACTTTTGCAACAATAAATGAAACATTCACATGAAACATTCACATCATTTTTTTCACCATGATCACTTAGAAAAAACATGTTAAATGGTTTCAATCAGTCTCTCAGGTGGTATCACTTTCCTTGAGGATTTTCGGATAGCATGTCCTGGATTTAGAGGTGTTACAACAGTCTCTGTTCGTTGACTTGCTATGGTTGGTTCTTTGAGAAGATCTCGGCGGTTTCTTCTTAAAACAGCACCTTCCTCTGTCTGAATGTTGTATGACCTTGGTTGGACCTGACGCAGAACAGTTCCTTTCTGTGACCATGTGTCTGTTTTGTCTTTGTACCGTACTTGGTCACCGGTGTGTAGTTCAGGTAGGTTCCGTGTTCCTCTGTCATGGTAGAACTTTTGTTTTTGTTTCTGTTGTTCTTTGATCTTCCTCACTTTCTCCCCTTCCTTTGTCTTCAGCAAGTTTTCCGGGATGGGTAAGTTGGATCTCAGCACGCGTCCCATGAGTAGCTGGGCCGGGGACATACCACACTCGAGCGGCGTTGTGCGATACACCAGCAAGCTCTGGTAGAAATCCGTTCCACTGTCTGTTGCCTTGTACATCAGTCTTTTCACAGTCTTGACAGAACTTTCCACCAAGCCATTGGATTGTGGAAAATGTGGACTTGAGGTTATGTGTTTAAAGTCCCACTCCTTTGCAAATTTTCTGAACTTCTCATTGGCGAATTGTGGACCGTTATCAGAAAACACTTGGTTTGCAATCCCGTTTCTAGCAAATATGGCCTTTATGCATGTTATCACTGCTTCTGCTGTTGTAGCTTGCAGTCTGCAAACTTCTGGATACAGGGAGTAGTAGTCTGTGACCAAAAGATAATCTTTACCTTGACACGAAAACAGGTCAGCACCCACCTTCTGGTATGGTCTTTCTGGTGCTTGGTGTGGGTGTAGTGGCTCTGCCGGTTGATTTGCTTGATATTTGAGGCAAATTGTACATCTCGACACTTGATCTGTGATGTCTTGATTCATTCTAGGCCAGAACATCAGTTGTCGTGCTCTTTTCTTGCACTTTTCAATTCCAAGATGTCCTTCATGGATCTTTTTGAGCATTTCACTTCTCAAAGTCTTTGGAATGACAATCTTACTGCCTTTGTATATGATGTCATCCACTACAGATAACTCCATCCTGTAGTTCCAATATTCTGCTGCGTCTGGTAAACAATTTTGTTTCACTTCGGGCCATCCATTTTTGATGATTTGTTTCAATTGTTTCAGTGTCTCATCCTTGTTTGTTTCCATCCGTATAATCTCCATCTTTGCATCTGCAACTGGCAATGCACTGGTGATCATGTGTACGTAAGCTTCAACTTCTTCATCCAGTTTAGCCTTCGAGTGCTCCTTCGGGTCAACAGCTCTGGATAGAGTGTCAGCTGTATACATCAGTTTTCCAGGGGTGTATGCGACCTTCAGTGAGTAACGTTGTAGCCTGATCATCATTCGCTGTATACGGAGTGGACAGTCATTTAGTGGCTTTTGAAACAATGCTATTAAGGGCTTGTGATCAGTCTCCACGCTGATTTCTTGTCCTGACACAAATTGATGAAATCTCTCACAGGCATACGTAATGCTGAGCAGTTCTTTTTCAATTTGTGCATAACGTGTTTCCGGATCCGTCATCGAACGCGATGCATATGCTACGGGTTGCCAGCCTTCATGTTTTTGTAGAAGTACTGCACCAAGCCCACTCTGTGATGCATCCGATGATATTTTGATTGGTTTTTCTGGATCATAGAATTTCAGTACTGGTTCCTCTGTGAGCAGCTTCCTCAGTTCATTCCATGCCTTCTCATGCTCATGATTCCATTGCCATTCTATCTTCTTCTCAGTTAGTTGTCTCAGTGGGGCCATCTTTTCTGACAGGTTGGGTATAAATTTTCCCATGAAAGTGATCATCCCATTAAACCGTTGCACATCTTTTTTGCATTGCGGCCTTGGCATGTTTTCTATAGCAGACACTTTTCGTGGGTCTGGTCTGATACCTTCACTGCTTAGGATATCTCCCAGAAATGTCAATTCTGTTGTACCTAGCTGACATTTCTCTTTATTCAGCTTCAGGTTTGCTTTTCTTGTTGCTTCTAGCACAGCTTTCAGTCTCTCGTCATGTTGAACTCTGGTGGCACCCCAAATGATGATGTCATCCATCGAGGTATCAACTCCTTCCAAGTGCTCATATATCATGTTGATTGTTTTGTGATAAACTTCAGGAGCTGAAGCAATTCCAAAAGGTAGTCTTAGGAATCTGTATCTTCCAAACGGAGTGTTGAAAGTACATAGTTTGGAACTTGGCTCATCCAGCTTCATTTGCCAAAATCCTGAAGAAGCATCTAGCTTGCTGAAATACTTTGCCTTTGAAAACTGTGCCATAATCTCTTCACGAGTAGGTAGCTTGAAGTGTTCTCTCTTGATGGCTCTGTTTAGATCTCTGGGATCCAGGCATATTCTGAGTTTTCCATTCTTTTTGTCCACGACAAGGGAACTGACCCAGTCAGTCGGCTCATCAATTTTCTTTATTACATGTTTGTTCTCCATGTTGTCCAATTCTGATTTTAGCTGCTTTTGAAGAGCAAACGGGACTTTCCTGCATGGATGTATGACTGGTGGCACACTTTTGTCCACTCTGATTGTGTGTTCTCCTGGTAGGCAGCCTAACCCTTGAAACAAGTCTTTGTACTGCTCCATCAGTTGATCATATGCTGTCTCTTTTTGTCTATCCACAACAAAAACTCTCTTCACTAGGTGTAGTCTCTCACATGCCGACAATCCTAGTAGACCTGCACATCCCTTGGAACTATGATGAAAGATAGCTTATGTAATTGGCCTTTATGTGTCACATTCACAATGCATTTTCCTTTCATTGGTATGACTGAACCCGCGTAAGCTGTTACTTTCATATTTGCTTTATGTATTTTTGGTCTCGGCCTGATCTTCATGAAATCAGTCTCTGAAATGACATTCACATTGGCTCCAGTATCCAATTTGAATTTTAGATGAATGTTGTTCACTTTTAGCGTAGTGATCCAATCTCTTTCTTCTCTTTCATCTTTTACAGCATTCACATAAAGTTCCTCCACTTCATAATGATCATCTACTGCATCTACCTTGCCTTTCATGTCTTGGTTCCTGCAGCAACGAGCATAGTGATTTGCTTTGTCGCAGTTTTTACATATTTTCCCATATGCTGGACATTGCTTTGGGGGATGTTGCGTACCACAACGAGTACAAGATTTTTGTTTGAGTATCCTATTTTTGTTGGGTTTTCTCACTCTTGCTTTGATCTCAGCAGTCTTGTTTTTGTTGAATCTGTGTGCATTTCTTTCCACTGCATCCACGTTGCAGCTAGAATCATTTAACAACTCTTTAGCCTGTGATTTAACAGTCTCAGCGGCTCTACACAGTGCTAAGGCTTTTTCCAGGTCCAGATCTGATTCTCTGAGTAGCCTTTCTCTCAGTTTATTATCTGTAATGCCACACACTATTCTGTCTTTGATCAGTGATTCTGTTAATCCACCGAACTCACATGTCTTTGATCTGTTTCTCAGCTCATTTGCATATTGGTCAATAGTTTCTCCAACTGTCTGTACACATGTGAAGAATCTGTGCCTTTCAAACGTCACATTGCGTTTCGGAATGCAGTAAGCTTCAAACCTTTGCATTATTTTTGACAGCTTCATCTTGTCATCCTCAGCATCAAATGTGAAGTTATTGTAGACCTCTAGAGCTTCCTCTCCCACAACGTGCAAAAACATGGATGCTTTCATCTTTGAATGGCTTTCATCAGCTCCAATTGCAGACAAATACAGTTCAAAACGTTGCTTAAATCTCTTCCAATTTTCAGCCACGTTACCTGTTAGCTGCAGAGCTGTGGGTGGACGTAAAGCTTCCATTTCTGCCGTTTTCTGCCGTGGGTTGTGCTCAATGTCTTTCCTCCGTGGAATCTTTCGTTCCAAGTCCTTTTATCGTCCTCTTGTCTTCCAGACCAATTCTGACACCATGCGTTGCTTCGTGTAAGCGGGTTCGGTAAATGATACAACTTCTGGATAGAGTTGAGGTTCTTTATTAGGACGGCTGTGTTGGTTGGAGGGAGAAGGCAATTCACATGTGTGGCTCTCGTAGGCTCTCATCAGACTGCCTTGGAGCAGCGCGCATGCACCTTTGATCTAAAGCCAGGCATCACTAGTAGAACATGCAAATACGATTTGCTCATATCATTACAGGAATTAGAACAAAGAAAATACATGACCTGCTGTAAAGGCAGTCACTCTCACGGCGCGCCCTCATTTCAAGCACATAGTACTCCAGACCCATATCATTTAGGAATGAACTCTTTTTTTTCTGATGTACGAAGATGTAGAGTCTGAGGTTTCTTACGACTGTATTGAATGTTTATGTCGTCTTAAAACTCAATATTTTGTGGGTCCCGGAAAAACCCTGGCACTGGAGTGTACGCTTTTTGGCAGTGAATGAGTTAATAAAATGGAGTAAATACAACACACCGTTCTTTTTCTGTATGGTGACCATTTCAGGCTTTGGACAGTGAGATTGTAAAGAGGCGACCGAGCACTGAACTCTGACTGAGGCGCCTTTGAAGATATCATCCATGTAAATTGGATGAGCCTTCATTAGTCACGTCGTGAAGAAATGAAATATACATTCCACAACAACAAAGTGATGAAAGCAAGAGGAAAGGAAAAGAGGAATTGTGTTACTTTGTGTAAGCGGGTTCGGTAAATGATACAACTTCTGGATAGAGTTGAGGTTCTTTATTAGGACGGCTGTGTTGGTTGGAGGGAGAAGGCAATTCACATGTGTGGCTCTCGTAGGCTCTCATCAGACTGCCTTGGAGCAGCGCGCATGCACCTTTGATCTAAAGCCAGGCATCACTAGTAGAACATGCAAATACGATTTGCTCATATCATTACATCTCCCTTTCTTAATGGAATTCTTTACTTTTAACAAATGTAATGAATTTAATTATGTCAGTAATTAGCAACCTTAAACTTGAATAAAGTATTTCTAACTTTTGCAACAATAAATGAAACATTCACATGAAACATTCACATCATTTTTTTCACCATGATCACTTAGAAAAAACATGTTAAATGGTTTCAATCAGTCTCTCAGGTGGTATCACTTTCCTTGAGGATTTTCGGATAGCATGTCCTGGATTTAGAGGTGTTACAACAGTCTCTGTTCGTTGACTTGCTATGGTTGGTTCTTTGAGAAGATCTCGGCGGTTTCTTCTTAAAACAGCACCTTCCTCTGTCTGAATGTTGTATGACCTTGGTTGGACCTGACGCAGAACAGTTCCTTTCTGTGACCATGTGTCTGTTTTGTCTTTGTACCGTACTTGGTCACCGGTGTGTAGTTCAGGTAGGTTCCGTGTTCCTCTGTCATGGTAGAACTTTTGTTTTTGTTTCTGTTGTTCTTTGATCTTCCTCACTTTCTCCCCTTCCTTTGTCTTCAGCAAGTTTTCCGGGATGGGTAAGTTGGATCTCAGCACGCGTCCCATGAGTAGCTGGGCCGGGGACATACCACACTCGAGCGGCGTTGTGCGATACACCAGCAAGCTCTGGTAGAAATCCGTTCCACTGTCTGTTGCCTTGTACATCAGTCTTTTCACAGTCTTGACAGAACTTTCCACCAAGCCATTGGATTGTGGAAAATGTGGACTTGAGGTTATGTGTTTAAAGTCCCACTCCTTTGCAAATTTTCTGAACTTCTCATTGGCGAATTGTGGACCGTTATCAGAAAACACTTGGTTTGCAATCCCGTTTCTAGCAAATATGGCCTTTATGCATGTTATCACTGCTTCTGCTGTTGTAGCTTGCAGTCTGCAAACTTCTGGATACAGGGAGTAGTAGTCTGTGACCAAAAGATAATCTTTACCTTGACACGAAAACAGGTCAGCACCCACCTTCTGGTATGGTCTTTCTGGTGCTTGGTGTGGGTGTAGTGGCTCTGCCGGTTGATTTGCTTGATATTTGAGGCAAATTGTACATCTCGACACTTGATCTGTGATGTCTTGATTCATTCTAGGCCAGAACATCAGTTGTCGTGCTCTTTTCTTGCACTTTTCAATTCCAAGATGTCCTTCATGGATCTTTTTGAGCATTTCACTTCTCAAAGTCTTTGGAATGACAATCTTACTGCCTTTGTATATGATGTCATCCACTACAGATAACTCCATCCTGTAGTTCCAATATTCTGCTGCGTCTGGTAAACAATTTTGTTTCACTTCGGGCCATCCATTTTTGATGATTTGTTTCAATTGTTTCAGTGTCTCATCCTTGTTTGTTTCCATCCGTATAATCTCCATCTTTGCATCTGCAACTGGCAATGCACTGGTGATCATGTGTACGTAAGCTTCAACTTCTTCATCCAGTTTAGCCTTCGAGTGCTCCTTCGGGTCAACAGCTCTGGATAGAGTGTCAGCTGTATACATCAGTTTTCCAGGGGTGTATGCGACCTTCAGTGAGTAACGTTGTAGCCTGATCATCATTCGCTGTATACGGAGTGGACAGTCATTTAGTGGCTTTTGAAACAATGCTATTAAGGGCTTGTGATCAGTCTCCACGCTGATTTCTTGTCCTGACACAAATTGATGAAATCTCTCACAGGCATACGTAATGCTGAGCAGTTCTTTTTCAATTTGTGCATAACGTGTTTCCGGATCCGTCATCGAACGCGATGCATATGCTACGGGTTGCCAGCCTTCATGTTTTTGTAGAAGTACTGCACCAAGCCCACTCTGTGATGCATCCGATGATATTTTGATTGGTTTTTCTGGATCATAGAATTTCAGTACTGGTTCCTCTGTGAGCAGCTTCCTCAGTTCATTCCATGCCTTCTCATGCTCATGATTCCATTGCCATTCTATCTTCTTCTCAGTTAGTTGTCTCAGTGGGGCCATCTTTTCTGACAGGTTGGGTATAAATTTTCCCATGAAAGTGATCATCCCATTAAACCGTTGCACATCTTTTTTGCATTGCGGCCTTGGCATGTTTTCTATAGCAGACACTTTTCGTGGGTCTGGTCTGATACCTTCACTGCTTAGGATATCTCCCAGAAATGTCAATTCTGTTGTACCTAGCTGACATTTCTCTTTATTCAGCTTCAGGTTTGCTTTTCTTGTTGCTTCTAGCACAGCTTTCAGTCTCTCGTCATGTTGAACTCTGGTGGCACCCCAAATGATGATGTCATCCATCGAGGTATCAACTCCTTCCAAGTGCTCATATATCATGTTGATTGTTTTGTGATAAACTTCAGGAGCTGAAGCAATTCCAAAAGGTAGTCTTAGGAATCTGTATCTTCCAAACGGAGTGTTGAAAGTACATAGTTTGGAACTTGGCTCATCCAGCTTCATTTGCCAAAATCCTGAAGAAGCATCTAGCTTGCTGAAATACTTTGCCTTTGAAAACTGTGCCATAATCTCTTCACGAGTAGGTAGCTTGAAGTGTTCTCTCTTGATGGCTCTGTTTAGATCTCTGGGATCCAGGCATATTCTGAGTTTTCCATTCTTTTTGTCCACGACAAGGGAACTGACCCAGTCAGTCGGCTCATCAATTTTCTTTATTACATGTTTGTTCTCCATGTTGTCCAATTCTGATTTTAGCTGCTTTTGAAGAGCAAACGGGACTTTCCTGCATGGATGTATGACTGGTGGCACACTTTTGTCCACTCTGATTGTGTGTTCTCCTGGTAGGCAGCCTAACCCTTGAAACAAGTCTTTGTACTGCTCCATCAGTTGATCATATGCTGTCTCTTTTTGTCTATCCACAACAAAAACTCTCTTCACTAGGTGTAGTCTCTCACATGCCGACAATCCTAGTAGACCCTGCACATCCCTTGGAACTATGATGAAAGATAGCTTATGTAATTGGCCTTTATGTGTCACATTCACAATGCATTTTCCTTTCATTGGTATGACTGAACCCGCGTAAGCTGTTACTTTCATATTTGCTTTATGTATTTTTGGTCTCGGCCTGATCTTCATGAAATCAGTCTCTGAAATGACATTCACATTGGCTCCAGTATCCAATTTGAATTTTAGATGAATGTTGTTCACTTTTAGCGTAGTGATCCAATCTCTTTCTTCTCTTTCATCTTTTACAGCATTCACATAAAGTTCCTCCACTTCATAATGATCATCTACTGCATCTACCTTGCCTTTCATGTCTTGGTTCCTGCAGCAACGAGCATAGTGATTTGCTTTGTCGCAGTTTTTACATATTTTCCCATATGCTGGACATTGCTTTGGGGGATGTTGCGTACCACAACGAGTACAAGATTTTTGTTTGAGTATCCTATTTTTGTTGGGTTTTCTCACTCTTGCTTTGATCTCAGCAGTCTTGTTTTTGTTGAATCTGTGTGCATTTCTTTCCACTGCATCCACGTTGCAGCTAGAATCATTTAACAACTCTTTAGCCTGTGATTTAACAGTCTCAGCGGCTCTACACAGTGCTAAGGCTTTTTCCAGGTCCAGATCTGATTCTCTGAGTAGCCTTTCTCTCAGTTTATTATCTGTAATGCCACACACTATTCTGTCTTTGATCAGTGATTCTGTTAATCCACCGAACTCACATGTCTTTGATCTGTTTCTCAGCTCATTTGCATATTGGTCAATAGTTTCTCCAACTGTCTGTACACATGTGAAGAATCTGTGCCTTTCAAACGTCACATTGCGTTTCGGAATGCAGTAAGCTTCAAACCTTTGCATTATTTTTGACAGCTTCATCTTGTCATCCTCAGCATCAAATGTGAAGTTATTGTAGACCTCTAGAGCTTCCTCTCCCACAACGTGCAAAAACATGGATGCTTTCATCTTTGAATGGCTTTCATCAGCTCCAATTGCAGACAAATACAGTTCAAAACGTTGCTTAAATCTCTTCCAATTTTCAGCCACGTTACCTGTTAGCTGCAGAGCTGTGGGTGGACGTAAAGCTTCCATTTCTGCCGTTTTCTGCCGTGGGTTGTGCTCAATGTCTTTCCTCCGTGGAATCTTTCGTTCCAAGTCCTTTTATCGTCCTCTTGTCTTCCAGACCAATTCTGACACCATGCGTTGCTTCGTGTAAGCGGGTTCGGTAAATGATACAACTTCTGGATAGAGTTGAGGTTCTTTATTAGGACGGCTGTGTTGGTTGGAGGGAGAAGGCAATTCACATGTGTGGCTCTCGTAGGCTCTCATCAGACTGCCTTGGAGCAGCGCGCATGCACCTTTGATCTAAAGCCAGGCATCACTAGTAGAACATGCAAATACGATTTGCTCATATCATTACAGGAATTAGAACAAAGAAAATACATGACCTGCTGTAAAGGCAGTCACTCTCACGGCGCCATCTTGAAGTGAAAACGACCAAAAACTAATTAACAAAAATGTGACACAACACAAAGACACATGACAAAGAAGTCATTCAATTCAAAGCAATTTCTGCACCCTCTTAGTTGGAGATAAGAGGGGAGGGTCAAGGCATCCTTTTCACCAGTGGATCATAGACGTTATGGTGAAGTGTGCATGTCTGCTACAAGTTAAATGTTAAAAGCAAACACGAAGCTGCAGCAAAGAGACTCACATCTCACATCTGGGACAGACATCTCCTGTCCCACGTAAATCCCCTTCAATTCCGAGCCGCAAAAATAAATGAAAATGACGTTAGCTGCATTTAATATCGAATTGATGCAAAGTTGCATTGGAGCGATTTCCTGAGCCATAAGCGTCACACTTCAGAACTGTTGAAGTTGGACATTTCATATTTTCAATGAGCAACGACCTGCTCTGTGGTTCCAGAGTCAACACCCCCCACCCCACAACCCCCCTCCTACCACAGACACTCCGAAGCATTCCAGACGCAACATTATGCGCCGACTTTCCCAATCGGAGCCCGTCTCCTCTTCTAGTCTGCAGCCTTCATTTCCATCCTAATGTTTGTCTGAGTGTCGGCGCTTCGTGGCACGGACTGGCTTCTTATTCTTGTTTGTTTGCAGTTGGCAAAGGTCAGCTCTCCCTCAGCGATTCTGCTTTGGCGTTGCGCAACTCTCAGATATCCACCATCATCGGCGTCAGCGTAATTGGCCCATTGATGGACTTGGCCGCAACACCTCCACATAAGCGCTTTTACCCCTCAGACATGTTCGCCAATAAGCCTTTTTTGCTTCTTCTGAAAATAAGATCTTGTTACATTTGCACCTTCGACGTTTGCTTTTTATTGACCTCAATGGAGAACACATCTTCCTTTCACGAACGTAAAGGGACGATTCTAACACCCCCCCCCCCTTTCCCCAGCTCAATTTCTAGCGACTTGCACTCTGAATCACACCCTCATCAAAATTGCTGCCCATGCGTTTACCACATCAGAATTACGGGGCCTGAATGTGGCGCGCAGCCTCTGACGGATCAGAAGATGGATGGCGGTGAGTGGCTTTCATTGCTGTCAAATGGGAGTGAATATTATCGTGTACCTGCTATGGGCCAGTTTGAGTGTCCCCGTGCCAGCCTTGCGTGTGCTTTTTTTTTTGCGTGTTTTTTTCCCCCTCTCCGTTGTGTGTGTTTTTCTTGCCTTCCCAGCCCTACCGGTGAATCATGGGACTTGGGGAGAGAGTGAGCTGATACTCTGGTCTGAATCAATGGCGGGGTGGGTGGGGAGGGGCCGATGCATGGGAGAAGGGAGGAGAGAGGGCAACTGGGCAGGGAGTCGGTGGGTGAAATGAAAGGGTGGAGGTGTGTATAAAAGACATGCGCTGAGGAATTTGAAAATATTGCTCACCAAAAAGAAACTGACTTATATTACCAACACTTCTCACATCAACCTTACGTATAGGTAAGTACCTGATTTCATCACAATTTTTTGATGAATTGCTGGTTTTATTTTTTTAGGGGAGTAACTCTGAATTTTGTCATTGAGCTGGCATTTGTTCGTCTTATTTTTCTTTGTTATACAAAATAATATGAAGTATGCTTTTCAAATATTATTACAGTTTTGATACAGCAAACCTGAACTTGTGTGACAAAGTTGTCACTCACTTGAACAAAAAAGATGCGTCCTACCGAGTCCCTCGCTGCAGCAATGTATTTATTTCTCCCGAAAGAGGAGTGTTTGACAACTTTGTCCCTCGAGTACAGGTTTGCTTGCAACCAAATGGTGGATATTTGGAAGCCATCTTGGGAAAGCCATAAATGGACTCAAAAGTGACAGAAATAATTAAATCTCTGTTGAATGGTCTTCACAAACTGAATAATGTGTGGTTGTAATTGGAAATAAATCGCTTTTTAATGAAAGCTACAATTGAAATTTTCATGGGTGGGCACGCATCGTTTTGGCTCACCCTGTACAAAGTGATCTTTCTGGTGTCAGCAACTTTTTGTCCAAGTTGGCTCGTTCTGCCGACGCTGTTGTCAGCAATTCCTAACGCACACACACACACACGCACGCACTCACGCGGCTTCTTTTTGAACTTTGGCCTGCAGACTCGCTCCGTCTGTGCCCACCGCTGTGGGTTTTTAAGTAGGGCCAAGATACACCTGAGGCCTTGGCGTTGAGTATGCAAGCATGTGTCAGGGTGACCCGTTGTGCTCAGCGGAGAATGAAAGCGTCTATTGACGGTGAAAAAAGGGGGTAGGACGCGGGCAGGAAGTGAATCTTACACAAATCCCACAAGCAGGCTGAAAGAGGCGTAGGAGGTTGAAAGCTCCTCGGCAGCATTCAGAGTAACAGGTAATTCTGCTACTGCACCAGCTGCACATTCTCCCCATGATTCCGCTCGCGCGCCGCTTTATAACCGGCGTCTATTTCTACTTGTTAGTGCTGTGTTAAACACCGAGTGCACTTTTATGGCTCTTCCTCCCAAATAGAAATTTGAACGGCGGAGAGCCAATCTTGTGGATTGCCTCTGCCTTTTGAGGGTTTTCACACCGGTTTTTAAAAGACAAGTTAAGGTATATTTATCACCTTTAGACATTTATACTGCGTGGGAAAGACGTTTATATACGATCCACTTTTTACATATACGTATGTATATTATGTGTGTGTGTGTCTATGTATATATATATCTCAAGGGTGTCAAACGGGCCACATTGTAGTGACGGTTTCTTCTCAGATGCTGTTATGAGATTTGGGGAAGCCATTAGAATGTTTAATCCCCTCCACATATTACATATAAGGCGCACGAAAAAATAATAGTAGTTTTCAAATTTTACGTCAAAATTAATGACTGTTATTGGGGTTTACATGGGGCAATTTGAAATTTTACTTCGGACTTTAGCAAGCATCATTGAAATTCACAACTATGATTTGCTTTCGCGGGACGAATTAAATGATGTGACGGGCCGGATGTGACCCACAGGCCTTGCATTTGACACCTCTATGATATTCATATACTGTATATATATATATATATATATATATATTATTTTTGCAGGCATATATTTTAGAACAACATTAAGATCATATCAAGTCAACTACAGGTTGTGGTTGAAAAAAAAAAGGTCAATATGCTCTTTATATTCTCAGCAGAGACAAAGTTATGGAGCACTACAAGAACTTTTTTTCCTGTTCCAGGTAAAGAAAGAGACCCACAAGATGAAGAGCCTTCTTCAACTCCTTGCGGTCTGTGCTGTGCTCTCACTATGCGTCTGCCTCGGTCGAGGAAGAGCGGCCCGGTCAAATTCAGGTGCGCTACCATGCGGCGTCCCTTCCCTGCGACTGCGTATCCCTTTGTGAACATTAACCCCATTCTGTGTGTTTTCCCCATAGACTCCAATGAAAGCACCGAATCCCGTGAAGGTAAATAAATATTCAGTATGTCCTCGTCCTGAAAATCAAGGCTCCAGACGCTGCCTTAAAGGACAACCGACACCATTTTTTTTGTTTCCTAACTGACATCAGAAAAACGTTTTATAGCATCTAAAATAGCCAAAACATGCAGGCTGATATTTTTCGTCAAATGCAGAACACCAATAAATATGAGTTACTTCAACTACTTCAAAATGACATCGAAGATGCAGAGTTTCAGAAGGTCCCGCCCCCTTGTTTGTGATGTCACGCCAGGAGCTCTTGCCTTGCTCTAGAACAGCGGTGTCAAACATACGGCCCACGGGCCGGAACTGGCCGCAAGGAGGTTTAATCAGGCCCGCAGGATAATTTAAAAGTGGAAAAAAATGCACAGACGACATGGAATTCATATTTTTAATGAGGTGCAATTCAAAGATTGTCCACGAGGGGACAGAGTGGTGCTGTTTTGATCAACGTAGAAGAAGACAGCGGTGATTTGTTTTTCAACCGCGGTTTCAACACCCTCATTAGCCAAAATGTCATTATCTACCTGTCGAAATCCAGCTAGAAATAGTTGATTTGCAATGTGATGCAGATTTGAAGGGCAAATTTGCCTCTGTATGTCTGGACAAATTGTATCCGTTCTCTACTACCAGGGTACCCCAAATTAACAGCCCCGGCTGCTACAGTTTTGTGCATGTTTGGAACAAATCTTCTCAGTAACGAATATCAATGGAACAAAAACGTGTTCAAAGCTCACAAAGAAGCACTTAAATGGCATTCTGAAAGTGTCTGCGAGTCAGCACATGACACCTGGTATTGATGCACTTGTACAGGCCAAAAGATGCCAAATATCAGGAATAAAAACAAAAGTCCTTTCTTTACAAATCTCATTTAATCTTGAAGAGCATTACTATATTTTTCGATACCAATTTATTGTTAAAGTTTTATGCCGTTGTCGAATCATTGGGATCAGTTCTAATGCCTATACAGTGAAACCTCGGTTTTCGAACCTCTTGGCTTATGCACTTTTCGGTTTACCAACGTTACATTTATGAAAACTTTACCTTGGCATACAAACTATTTTTCGGGATACACACGGAGCTGCCACAACGAGTGATGTGTCGTTCGCGAACGAGCCCGTTCTCCTAACAAGAAGATGGTGGCCACTGTTTTTGTTCTCTATTCCCCGCCCCCAGTCTTCGGTTAAAGCCACGTGATTGGTCAAGAACGCAGCAGTGGGGGATGAGGTTACAGACAGAGAGAGTGTGTGAGGCCGTTGTCCAAAAAAACAAAATGCTGTCTTCGGTTAAAGCCACGTGATTGGTCAAGAACCCAGCAGTAGGGGGGGGGGTGTTAAACATTAAAGAGACAGGCAGACAGAGAGTGAGAAAACACACACACGGAAGAAACAAAAGAGCTTGAAACAAAAAAACAAAAGTATGGGAGTGTGAGAATAGTAAGAAAATGGATAGAAAACAGTTAAAATATCCCATCAATCAGGCTCCGCAAACAATCCGCACAAGCCATCTGTACACTTGATGCAAAAAGCTATCAACCCAGCTAAATAGATCACAATTGAGTACAGTTTATTTCTTTAATCATAATACTATAGCACATGTATTATACATAAAATAAGGTATATTTTGTGTAGTTTTAAGGCTTAGAAAATTAGAAAGTAGAAAATAATGTTTTATGGGGAGCTGGGAACGGATTATTCTCCTTTTAATGGTTTCCTATGGGAAATTAATTTTTGGGATACACACTTTTCGCCTTACACAGTCTGTCTGGGAACCAATTAAGTTCATAAGCCAAGGTCCCACTGTATATGAATGATAAAAGTAAATTGCACATTTGTTCATGAAACAAAATGTTGTGCAAAAGGAATGTTCATTAAATATGATCATTTTCCTAATGTTCTTGTGCTTCTTTAACCCAAAAACTAATGACAGACATGATATTTTGGTTATTTATATCATGTATAGTATCATTTTAATGGTCCGGCCCACTTGACATCTAAGCAGGCCATAAGCGGCCCACCACGTGAAATGAGTTTGACAGCCCTGCTCTAGAATTAAAACAATGGCTTCACATCCAGAGAAGATGCTTTCGTGTTACTCATCCAGTTATGAATATGATTCAAATAGTTCTGAAGAGGAAAGCATACATGTTTGCCATCGATTAAAGAAGTCCTTCGACCCGTCAGGACTCCAACGTAGCGTCCCAGAAAAGGTGCAAGATGGCGCCCAAGCTCCGTTGGAAATGGGCTGATTTGTCTGCTGGGAATTTGTGTCAACTAGTAGTCTTGGTGCAACACACAACGATTCACCATCGCGTTATTTATGTGTTTTCCTTCTCATTTCGCCATCAACACAAAGTTTTCAGACCAAACAAAGTACCCAAAACGCATTGTGTGTCGCTTTCTCGGTCAGGGGCGTTCCCTCCGTGACGTCACGTCGGGCATCGTGATCAACTCGAAAACAAGACTTCCTGAATATTCAGCGTAAGTCTTAAAATGTGAAATCTAGCTATATGCTGTGGAATCTTTGTAAAATACGCTCAGTAGAAGTGATTTTACAAATTATGGACACAACTTGTCGGGAGGTGTCGGTTGTCCTCTAAGTTCACATTCCAAATCAACGAAAGAAAAGTCAAAGAGTTACTTGAAATGTTGAGTTTTTGGCTTGTGCCAAGCAGGTGTTTTTCTTCAGTGAAAAACGTTGTGCTTTCAGATGTGTTTGTGGCCCCGCGGCGAGCCAACTCCTTCATCACGCCACAGAGACACGTCGCCTACAACCTTCCCCGAGGAAACGGCTACGGCACTTACTTTATGAGGTAAAATGCGCACCCATACAGAACACGTCAGCTTCTCCGAACGGTTCCACGACGTAGAATCAGAACAAAGGGCCGAATTTGAGAAATCTTTCTCCTCTCCAAACTCAGCCGGCGGGTAAAGTCCCCAGCGGAGAGACGTGCCGAGACCTGCGAGGATTACTCTCCCTGCCGCTTCTTCGCTTTCCGCCATGGCTACCAGGTGGCCTACCGCAGATACTTTGGGACCGCCGCTCCACAGAGGAGACCGTCTGCGGCTCGTCGATATTAAACATCCGGATATACGCTTGCAACACACATTTCCTCGACGGCGGGGCCTCTTATGGCATTATACGACTTAAGTTATAATGGTGGTCTCTTCCAGATGTGATTTTGTTTTTTTTAGTTTTAAAAATCATAAACCTACATGGCAAATCCTCATTGTTAACGCGCATATTCATGCTTCGTCCATTGTATCAGCGCGGGAAAACCAACGATCACATCTTCCAATCATTTATAAGCTATGTTCGTTTTATATATATATATATACCTACCATTTGCCCCTCTAACCACACTTTATGATCCACGTGCAGCTCTGCAGTACGTGTGAAAATAAAATTCAGCTATTTTGGGCTTTGTCGTCCTTTTTGCATTTTTCATTGGGAGTGCTCGCAAAGCACGGCGGATGTTCAAATTTACTTGATGGAGACTGTTTGCAATCATCGTGGTATTCAATGCACCTTATAAAAAGCGAGAGCTTTTTTACTGCTTCATGCGAGTGCTCGAACACATTGCCACACGGCGGATTTTAAAGCCTAAAAAGCTTTTATGATTTTGTAGTCTGTGCTCCAAGCATGGCCACAAACCGCCCAATCAAGATGTCCCGAATGGAACTGAAAGTCCGTTGAAGTCATTCACCAAAATACGGCCGAGGCCCGACATTGGCCCATATGGGAAAATTACATCCTAGCGCATTTATTTTTCAGCAGTATGCAGCAAATAGTCATGGTTGCAGTACTAGAAAATAGTAGTGCAGTACATGTCACATTCTAGCTCGGGTATTTCTTATTGTTTGGCCAAATCATTTGGATTATAAGCAGTGGCGAGCCGTGGATTTCATCGCTAGGCCTTCAGTAGTCCTACGTCTGAATCAATCCATAGCTGCGACTGAAAAACATGTGGTGTTATTTACTACAAGTCCAGGAGAGGGTACCATTAGCCAGGAAATAACTGTCCGTCCTTTCTTAATGATATGCATTTTTCCCCAAAAAGCCTGTCTTGAAAAAGGCTTTTACAGTCAATCTCCAACCAAATCTATTTCTTCAGCCATTGTAGGTTGACAAAATCGCTTTTAAATCAACGCGACAATATATTTACTTATGCAGCTCGCTACCGATACAGTGTGCTAGCTCTGGCCAGTATGCTCTTGTCACTAGCGGCTAGTTTTAAGAGCAGTTAGTCACTAGCCAATCATAGTTTGCAAAAACTCTGATGTTGACCAGCGCTTGCGAGAAGGCGTTGGCACCTTTTTTGGGTTGCCAACTCAAAATCGAGTTGGTAAAAGTAACAGTTTGTTCAATACGTTTGATGTGACAGGGCCCAAGAACTGATTAACTCATTGCGAAGGCATCCAGGTAGATTTCTGATCCTGGTAACAAATGACTGCTGAAATGTGATTGGTTAAATGCTTAAAAAATACGAAAACACGCATCTGGAAGCAGCGCAACAAGGAGAAAAGTCATGAAAGGAAGCTGAAAGACAATTTGGAATTATTTGATAAGAATTCATGGACAAAATATAGTTCACATCAGTCTGTGATTCAGATATTTTAAGGCCAGCAGAGAAGGCCTTGCAGACCTCGATGGTCCACCACTGCCAAAACACGGCCAAGGCACAACATTGACCCAGATGGGGTAATTATGTCTTTTTTTTAGGATTATACAGTAAATAGTCATGGTTGTAGTGCTAGAAAATAGTAGTGCAGTATATGTCACATTCTAGCTCAGGTATATCCTATTGTTTAGCCTAATCATGTGAATAATACGTGACAAATTGTCAAAATGAAACAACTGGGAAAAACAGTTGAGACACTGACACGTTGTCCTGCTCAACATTGAAATTTGACACAAATCATGCTGCAATGTTTCTTGCTAGCTCTGCAAAAACCTCACTTGAGGAACAATCTATCAAAATAAGCCGAAATTAGATCAATGTTGTTTTTACAAAAAAATAAATAATAATAATAATAATAATAACAGGCGGTGAGCCAGTTTGGTTTCACATCATTTTCAACTTTTGAAAAGGCTTTGAGAGTTCATATTTTTCTGCTTGAAGTTTTATGTGTTTGTGCACGTGTGTGTACGTGTGTGTTTGTGTGAATGTGTGTGTGTGCAATCATATCAAGAGAGCAGCGTCTATAAATCTGAGTTGGTATATACATTTTTAGATAGAACAACAACACATTTGTTTCGATCACCAAGCCCCGTCGTTGCCGGACACTCAAGATGAAGACTTTGGCCATCCTGGTTTTTGCCTCGCTGGCTGTTGCCTGTCTGTCTTCAGGTAAGAAATCCAAAAAAATATTGATGTCCTGTTCAACACGTCTGTGTAAGCTCTCAGTCGTACACGAGTGGCCCATCGATGAAAATGTTTCTTCAGCCGTCATCTGTACTTTTTTTGAAGGTGTCAGACGTTTCGCTTCTTATCCAAGATCCTGTATTTATAGGAACAGTAGAAGATGGTGAAATGTCGCCCTCTGCTGAAGACTTTATTCACGTTCCCCAATCCATCATGTTGTTAAAGCGCTACATAAATGTATTGAATTTGATGGATGATTTTGTCGAGGTTAAAATTGTTCTTTTATCTGTCGAAAGAAAATGTACATTTTAGTACAGAACCTGTCTGCCAATGTTAAATAATGAACGAATTTTGAAAGAAATATGAAATCTATTTGCTTGAGTGGGACCCGTCATAGTGCAGTATTTAAATCCACATCAAAATGATAACGACAATACAGGTTGATTCGCAGAAAAAAAGAGTCGGTGATTAATTATTTTATTTTTATTGTATTCATGTTACGGTGTTTATCCTCTCAGACTCAGAGGTCACATCGCTTTGCTTCCTTCCGCCGTCGTGACGTCACATGGTCAAACTTCCGGCCGTGCTCGCGGCTTTGAATGCTAACAAGACCAGCTAAACTGCTTGTATTTCATTCAGTCACGAGTTTCTGTTACATGGCTTGAGCGAAATATCACGTTTGATACCCGAAGTCGTCTGTGTGGGGTATTACGACTTCTACCTGTTTTCTTCTTCATAAGGTAAATTATGTGCATTCTCTGTTGTTGGAGCAAACGCGGCCCAAGCTAGAAGTGCAGGCTAATATTAGCTCTTATGTTAATTCACATCACTGTTTAAATTCGCTGGTTTTGTTTTTAATTTAAAACGGCATACATATGCTCTTCTGATTATCTTAGCGCATTCAGCTTTACAGATAGTGCTGCTAAAATGTTCATTCGTCCGTTGATCGCGAAATATGTGAAACGGTATACTTCAATGTGCATAAATGTATTGCACCGTCTGTGACTATATCTCTTAATATGCTCATGTACCCCAAGGGATTTGTGATCTAGTGCAGTACGAAACGTGTGTGGTCTAAGTGCGCAGAGATGGAAGCGCGTTGTTTTATATGTCACCCTTCACGGATTTCAATGCCTCCTAGGGTAAAAGGAGCACAGCGTCACAATGGGGCGACGCTCAACTTCCTCCACCAAGAGTGGGAAATTCATGAACCCCACGGATCAGGCCAGTAAGTACTTGTCAACAGAATCTATTGTTGTAAATAAACCAGATGTTGTTGTGATTCGAGTAGAATAATAATGCACACGTTCCATCCCCTCTCCTTAAAAAAATAGGAAAAGAAGCCAGAAAAAGGGAGTTAAAAAAGGTAACAAAATAAGTATTGTATTTTAAAATCATTTGTAAGGAAGTTCTTTTGCCAGCTACGCATCTTGTTATTCATTTTATTTGTAGAATAAAAAGCAGAGAATGATGGTGAGAGCAGCGGTGCTTAAGATGAAGGACCCTCGACAGATAATCAGAGACATGGAGAAATTGGATGAGATGGGTGAGTGATTGAATTTGTACTCTTGCTTCCAACTGCAAAACTCCTTTGAAACATAAGGTTATGTTTCATCTCTGCAATAGAGTTCAATCCAGTCCAGCAGCCGTTGCTGAATGAGAAGGTGCTGAGGGACAAAAGGAAGAAACTACGGGAGACATTTGAGCGCATTATTCGTCTGTATGAACGGGAGAATCCTGAAACCTACAAGGATTTGCGCAAATTGGAACTCGAATATGAGAGTAAACGGGGACAGTTGGCACTCTATTTTGATTCAGTCAAGGTTTGTATTTTTTTTAACCTTTGAATGAGATGATGCTTTACCCCTACGAGGTCAAACAACAGCATGTTTTTTTCAAATTTAAAACAGATTCTTATCTTACAGACAGTGTATTTTCGATGTTCAGCAAGGCGGAAGTAGACGCCGAAACATGTCAGGTAGTTGAACACCGAAAATACACTGTCTGTAAGATAAGAATCTGTTTTAAATTTGATATCAAGTAGACAGGATGAACTTAATACAACCAGCAGCATGTTTTGTTTGCAAATTATCAAACTTAATATTAAAAATGTCAATTGAAGGCTATGTTATGTTTTTGTTTACAGCAACACTTTGCTTTATTTCCTTTCAGAATGCAGAATCTGTGGAAGTTGACAGTATTCCTTTACCAGATATGCCACACGCGCCATCTAATATCCACATTCAGGATATCCCTCTACCAGGGGCTCAGCCTCCTTCTATCCTGAAAAAGGGTTCCTTTTTTGGGTAGGCGCTTATCCTTTATTTATTTATTTATTGTTATCTTGTACACTGTGGTCATTGAATTTATGGAAAAAGCAACATTGATTAAGAATGAAGTACCTGCTTATAGACATTGGAACTCTGGAGCAAATGATTGGAATTGTCGACATGCCTCCATTCGTTTCTGTGTGTCTTGCAGTAAAGTACCTTTACCCCCTGGGCTCATGTTGCCAACATTGCCCCCTGTTCCACGTTTACCCCCTGGGAAGAAACCCCCCGGGCCACCGCCTGGGCCCCCGCCACCACAAGTTTTGGCTCTGTATGGTATCCCTTCACGCCGACCTTACTTAACTGAATTTGGTGAGATTTGTCTTCATAAATAGCTTTTTCCAAATCTTTTGGATAATGGACGTTGAGTTTGTTGTACTCATCAAAATGTTCTTTCTGATTTGTATTTTTCTGCCCGAAAAGAACCCTCCATTCCTGGCCTAGATAAGGAGTCAACAGACTTGGGAAGAAATCAGGACAGCGGCAGTGGGAGCGACAGGGATGATTTGGACGATGATGACAGTGACTCCGAGGAGGACAGTGCCGATGAGAGGGACGAAGATGGCGACTCGAGAAAGGGAGACAAACATGAAAAGAGAGCTGAGGAGAAAGGTGAAATGCTGTTGAGTTTCCTTTTTTTACTTTATTGTAACTGCTTGATTACGTGTAAAGTACCATATTTTCCTGTGTACAAGGTCCACTCAAAAGCCTTCATTTTCTTCAAAAGACCCGCCTTATACGCAGGTGCGCCTTATATGTGAAGTAATATTGACTACTACTGAGAGGAGCCACTCACAACTTGTCCGGCGACGTCGGTTGTCCTCTAAAGGACGACCGACGTCTCCCGACAAGTTGTGTCCATAATTAGTAAAATGGCTTCAAATGACTTCTACAGAGCGTATTTTACAAAGATTCCACCGCATATAGCTAGATTTTACCTTTTAAGACTCGCACTGAATATTCAGGAAGTCTTGTTTTTGAGTTGGTGACGAGTCACTAAAGGACCGCCCCTGACTGTAAAAAAGATTGTCCTGAGCTTGCATTGTAGCGGTCCTTCCATCACGTCAATGTATTTTGCTGTACTAGTTTGGTCTGGGGACCTCGTGTTGCACCCAAAAGAGGGCGTCCAAGTGCCATATAAGGAATTTATCAGCCTGTGGAAACGGAGGTGGCCACAGGAGGTCGCCATTTTGTGCCTCTTTTTTGGGTGAGAGATTTCCCCCCAATGTTGCCTCATAATGGCACAAATAAATTCTTTCATCGATTGCAGACATGTATGCTTTCCTCTTCAGAACTATTTGAATCATATTCATAACTGGATGTGGAACAAGAAAGCATATTCTCCGAATCTGAAGCCATTGTTTTGGTTCACAAGCAATGCAAGACGTCTTGGCGTGACGTCACGAACTGGGGGCGGGACTTTCTGAAAATGCCCAATTCGCAGCTCAATTTTTTGCAGATTTTGGACATTTTAAGTCATTTTTATTGGTGTTTTGCATTTGCCTAAAAATATCATACTGCGTGTTTTGGGTATTTTAGATGCAATAAAACGTTTTTCTGATGTCAGTTAAAAAACGAAAAAGTGACGTCGGTTGTCCTTTAAAGTTCTAATGTTCCTTCCTGAGAATCCTTTTGTAGGTTCCATTAGGCTTGTAGACAGACACCGCTGTTTGCAGCTCTCTCTCATCAACTTCCCTGTGAAAACCACAAAGGAAGCAGGTTGAGAAAGTCAACTAAGTGATACAGCACCTACACCGCACAGTACATTTCACTACCAGGATTGGATTGGATTGGATATGCCTTTATTAGTCTCACAGTGGAGAAATTTACATTTCACAGCAACAAAGTGAACAAAGTATGGCTGTAAAGGTGGATTTTATCCCAGTAGATGTGATTATGATTATATTTGTTTATGCTCAGAATGACTCATTCAAGTCAGAAAAGTGAGCTTACCTATGTCTGTTCATCAGTGTGAACTGTGGCTCTGCATCTGGTTGGTGAGAAGTTGAAGATCAGGTTCCATTCTAGTTACAGCCAGTCTCAAGCACCGATGCAAATGTTCTTCTGTCAATCTTGATCTCATCGGAGATTTCAGCAGTTTCATGCGAGATAAGCTTTTCTCGCAGATATACGTGCTGCCAAAAACTGTGGACATTTTCATTGCGTGTTTTTTGATGTTTGGATATGTGTCGTTTGGGAGGGCGGCATCGAAGTCAATGAGACCGTTGGGCTTGAATGCGTCTTTCAGAACACCACAGTTCTGTAACTCAGGTTCAACTTCTCCATGGTTTGGTACACTTGG